>NW_027528725.1:1503103-1555031 GCF_008692635.1 Crocuta crocuta
TGGTGAGCTATACTCTCCTCTGATGACGTTAATATTTCCAGCCTCTCGCCATCCTACTCTGGCTACTGGTTCTTTCATTTATTATCATAACTTTTTCCCCCCCTCACTGCTTGCTACAGGTCCAGGAATTTTTCTCTTTGAAAAATAAAGTTTCAAAACACCCCGGCCAATTTCTGAAAAGAGCTGGCTGGCCGGTGGAGAGAGCAGGCCAAAGCCAAGGCAAACGGGCCGTCGCACAGAGCTACTGAGTCTCACAAACCGGGCTCTGTTGGCCGGAGGGGCGGTTCTGGAAAGGAGGCACCGCGGGTTGAATGCGGTCACTCTCAGCCCTCGGGGGCCAGCTGGGACAGTGGCCGGTGGCCCGGAGCCCTCTGGCGCGGAGACAGGCGAGAGCTGAGGGCCTCTCTTGAGGGTCTGTGGGCAGTGAGCTGCAGGCTGGCTTCGTGCTTGCTTCGAGCAGCCTCTGGACAAAGAGGTCCATGTGACCTGGGCAAGGTGCTGGGGCAGCTGAGGACCCGAGGCATCTACCGGAAGGTGACTGTGAGGAGGTAGGAAAGTGCTCGCAGGGGTCACACACTCTGCAAACAATGGAGATCATACATCCCGATTTACAGGGATGGGGAGGGAGGTGCATGGGCACAGCCTCTCTGGGCACCGGTGTGGGCAGATGAGAGGCCGGGTTAGCCTTGACACTGGAGGGCTGCTCAATGGCTCAGCCTCAGGCAGCGAAGTCTAAACACACCCAAAATGTAGCCTGGGGACCCCTGAAGATCCCCAAGATCCTTTCAAGAGGCCCACAGAGTCAAAACTGTCTTTATACTAAGATGCTTACGGACAGTGGGGGTTTCCAAAGACTAACATGGAGCAGATCAAATGCAGAAAAGAAGAGATTGCTACTTCATTAGGCAGGACGGTAAGGAGGTGTGTAAACTGAACACCAATGCCATTCCTGTAACGTTTTTGTTGTCTGGGAAATTATTTTTTGTAACATGTTATGGATTATTTTCAGTAACATGCCATGGGCTTATTACTATTATTTTCAAATGAATTTAAAATAGTATTTAAATTTCTCAATTTTAATTTCTAAATATCAATAGATATAAACTCCCTGCCCTCCTGAAAAACTCTTCGGAGCTTTCAATATATAAAAATATTTTTAAATGTATTTATTTATTTTTGAGAGAGAGAGAGAAAGAGAGACTAGAGCAGAGAGAGAGAGAGGGAGACAGTGAATCCCAGGCAGGCTCTGTGCTGACAGCCCCGTGTGGGGCTCAAACTCATGAACCGTGAGATCAAGACCTGAGCCAAAATCAAGAGCGGGACACTAACGGACTGAGCCCCCCAGGGGCCTCGAAGTTTTCAATGATTTTTAAGAGCATAGAGGGATCCGGAAGACCAAGGGGGTTGGGAATTGTAACTACAAGACCCTGAATGACAAGGGGTTGTAAGTGGGCAGGATGCACTGGTGGCTGAATAAAGTAACAAATACAATACAGTCTCATTTTGTAAACCAGGATGTGGGCCTCTGTGTAGAATACACGGGCACAGAAGACTCGCAGGCACCTGTTCCGAAATGTTATCGCTAGCTTCTTCTGGGGGTTGTTTCTTGTCTGTCATTCACGTGGGTTACTACTGCAATCAAATGGAGTGCATAATTAATGTTTAAAGTTTAGTCTATCATGTTCTGGAAAGCCCACTGAGGAATCCTTGAACAAGCACCACTTGAGAGCCCTTACCAGGGGCTAGGCACTGTGCGCAGCATTTCCAGGATGTGGGTTTACTCAATCCCAACGATGGCTGTGGCTTACCAGCCTCATGTTACAGATGAGAAACTAAAGGTCAGGGCAAGGCTTAGCGTCTTGCCCATGGTCATACAGACAGCAGGTGACACAGAACCAAGACTCCAGTCTGGACCAGTCAGAAGCCTGGGCTCCTGACCACTGGGCTAGGTGGCCCTCCCCAGGGCCTCCGGGAATGGCTGTGTGGTATAGCATGCCCCTGCGGGCCTTTGGCATTGACAGCACGTGGCGGGCTCGGCCTGGCCTGTGGACTTCACCTCTGGGGGGCAAGGATCCAACTCTCTCACACACCCCCAGCAGCCCGTGTCCACCCCTGGGCTGGGCAGGTGACTGATGGACAGGACCGGGCAGCCACAACGCCTCAGCATGGCTCCCGGGGGGAGTCAGGTCTGCTGTAGGCTGGCTTACTCCAGCCACGGCCCTCTGTTCGGGGGGCTCACCCCAAATCAGAATGCAGACCCGGCCTCCGCGGTCATTGCTGACGGGTTACTCTGAGCACAGGTCTCTACCCTCACCTCCCTGACCACAGACGTGGGCTTGGAGGAGGTCAAGGGGGCTGGAATGATGGCTTCAGGTCACAATCCGCCTCCTCCGGCCTGCTGACTCCAGCCGTCCATCTGCCCGCCGGCGACCACCTGGCACAGTGACACACTTTGCACTCCCCTCCCTGGCTGCACAGGGGGCTCCCTAGGCCCCGTGCCTCTGGCACTGGGCGATGCTGCCCCCCGGCGCTCACCCTGGAAGGGCCGGAACCCTCAGCCGATCCCTGAACCGGGGTGCTTACACTGGGAGCTGAGAAACATAATAAATGGGCCCAGCTCCGTGTGCAGCACCTAATTTGCAATAATATTGAAGTCTCCAACAATAACTCATTTACTCTTATAATAAATATATAAAAAAAGACAAATTGCTACATTGAACATGCATTTTCTTCACTGCAAGTAGCTGCTACCCCAGGGAGAAAGCCCTGTGCTGCTAACTAATAGTAAATCCTTTGGAAAATCATGTGTCATAATGATGGACAACCAGGGAAAGGGTATTAAATAGATTTAGAGGTTAGCTACTCTAACAAGAACAAAAGACGTTCTTTGCAAACCTGCACCTCTAAGAGCACAGATCGGCCTCTGATGAGCCCTCACCTTCTGACAGCCCAGGCGCAGAGAAGGAAAGAAAAGTTTCTGTCCTGGGTGGGTGTGGCTGGCTAAGTGTCAGCACCCAGGAGCGGGCAGAAGGAGCATGGAGGGGAGGCCCGGGGATGTGCTGGCCCCAGAAGCAGGGTTCACCTCCACTTCCAAGGAGCCCGCCCCTCCTGTGCATCCAGGGAACAAAAGCTCAGGGAGCGCCCAGCTCAGTGCAGACACAGGATATGCAAGGGGAGAGGGGGGTNCGTGGCTGGGGGATGCTGGGGGACGCTTCCTATAGGAACCACCACCCGAGTGAGTGTTAAAGCCCGGTGGCCCGGGCCTGGAGGACAGAGCTGAGGAAATTACTGTCTGGTTCTCCTGTTAGTTCGTGATGGCTATGGTCACGAGTCATTCCTTCCAGTCTGTTTCTCCAAGTTCTAGGATTTGCCTTCCTCGATTTGGGAATCCTCGTCTCAAGGACAGGGGTGACAGCTGTGTCTCAAAGCCTGAGCCGCCCTTCCCGCTGTCTGCCGTTCTCTGTAGGAGCCCCTGGTGTGACAGAACAGGAAGGGGATCATCAAGTGGGTTGTAGGACTTGCGGAAAATCCCAGTCCAGACGCGGCGGAGGCCGCAGTCCCTTCCTGGGCTCTGGGGCTCCGGGAGCCAGGGATGGCCCTTGGGCAGGAGCGGGGGTCTAGAGCTGGCACATGGCATAGCCACTTGCAAGAATCCATGGGTGAGTGACTTCAGCAGTAGTTGGAGGGGCAGGGGCACAATCTCACCACAGGTGTCCAGGGCCACCGGCCCACACCCTGCCCTCCAATGACAAGCTGGCACTAAGAGGGGTGAGTCAACATCACCGTGAAGTTCAAGTTCTGGTACAAACCAAATCTCCTGGGGGGGGGGGTCCCACTCTGATCCTGTGAGACCCGAGCCAAGTTGCTCCCTCTTACAGAAAACTCAGTTTCCTCACCTGCAGAATGGGGGAGTAGCTCACCACATACCATCCCTATAGGTGTCACCACNACTACCAGCTGGTCACGTCCTTCCTGCTGCTCTGAGGATTGGGCACCCATCCCTCGCGGCCGGCGACATCAGGTGGCCCATCTCCTTGTCCCCCACCCGTCCTGGGGTTGTGACTCCTCTCCCCCTCCCCCACCTCCAGAGGATGCCCATACGCTGCTTCCTCTGTCAGGAATGGCTTCTCCTCTAGAATCCGGGGNCCCCTCGCGGCCGGCGACATCAGGTGGCCCATCTCCTTGTCCCTCACCCGTCCTGGGGTTGTGACTCCTCTCCCCCTCCCCCACCTCCAAAGGATGCCCATACGCTGCTTCCTCTGTCAGGAATGGCTTCTCCTCTAGAATCCGGGGAAGGAGCCTCCCGGCTGACAGCGGCTGTTTCCCTATGATCCACTACTTGAGGGTTTCCAGCCATTTCTCCTTTAGCATGGTCGCTGTCCCCGTTTCCCGGAGGCAGCCACCAAGAAGGCCTTACCCTTTCCTAACTTTGTTTCCAACTGGTGAAAGCAAAATACAAATGTCTGAGGAACCAGCCCCAAGAAGGACAGGGGTTGAGGGGGGCCTCCGTCCCTGCCTGTCCTTCCCCTGAGTGTTTTTCTAGCCAGGGAGCAGCTCACAAGGCCTTAGGGGCAGCACCACCTCACTGGGACAAGTCCCTTCACTTTTAGAGCCCCAGGGACCCCCTGAAGGCAAGGCCAGGCCAGGTAAGGGCTTCTGAGAAGCCCAAAGAAGTAAGGATCTAAAGGAGGTTTTACAAAAAGAGCAGGAGGAAAGGGGAGGGACAAGGAAGAAAAGTGTCTTCCAGATTTTGCCAAGCTTCTAGAACATTCTTTTTGAAAATGACTGTTGTTCCCTTCTCTCCTAACATCAACTGTCCCCCAGTTCATTCCTCATGCGAAAACAGCACCTTCCCCGGGGAAGCTCCGCTTTAACACACACGTGCTCCTCAGAGCTGAGGCTCCACAGACAATACAGAGTCTTGTCTTCGAGTCCTCGGGGCGGCAAAGACCCCGGGGGAACCGAAGCGGTTTAGACTGAGCTCTCAGAAGCTCCGTGTCTCAGAAGCAAGTCGCGGTTCAAAGTCCTGGCTGGCACCCCAAGAGTGTGAGGAGTGTCTGTCGGGAGCAGCGGGGCCGGGAAGAGATGCTGTGGCTGATGATGTGAATTTTCTCAACACCCGCCCCCCATCAGTCCCCATGAGGCAGCAGGAGTCACTGAACTTCTCTCCAATTCTGTCCTTAGGGCCCAGAGTCCTCCCCTCCCTCCTCTGGGGGCCCTCCCTGCTGTGAGGCCCAGCTCCCTTCTNCGCAGGCCGGGCCCGTGCAAACACGAGCGGCTGCCTCCTCATTTCCACTTGAAGCGTCGCGGGAAAGCTACCGTTCTCCTTCAACTTACCCTGCGCGGCCGGGAGGGAGGAGGGACGCCGCCTGACGGGGCGGCGGGGCTGGGAGGGCAGCGGGCCNGCGGCAGAGGGTTTAGGAGCGCTCGCTGGCTAATGGAAAGGCTGGGGGATCTGGGGATCTGGGGGTGGCTGGTGGGCACCCTGCGCTCCTCCCGGCTGGTAAACCTTCCTGCCCACCTGCACGTCCTCCAGGGTAGGGGTTGTCCCGGCGCAAGGGGCCAAAGCCTGGGTGCCACGGTGACCCATGCTCACAGCGCTACAGCCCCAGGATAGGGAGAGGGCCAGGGTGGGACCTGGGGGACACATCTGGACCTCAGGGCTTGCTGGGTAAGAAGGGGAAACTGAGGCCCACAGAGGGAGGGTGACTTGCACAAGGTACACAGTGAGGCTGTAAAAAAGACACGCCCCTCTCCCCTTCACGGCCCCTCCCCTCTATCTCCTGCCTCTTCTGGAAGATCACCTGGCTCCCTGCAGACACTGAGAGTCACAAAGCCAGGGAGCAGGGTTTCCCCAAGCAGGGTGGCCCCTCACACGCAGGGGTAAAAAGAGCATCTGACCCCGACAAGCTGAAATGTCACTAATCGAGTTTCAGCCTTTTGGATGCGGCATCCTTCTCAGGCTGTGGAAAATCACTCCCCACCTTCCTTTCCTTTCCACAGGAAGTGGGGCCATGGCAAGCACCTTGGGCTGGAGCTCCCGGCACCCAGAAGGCTGGCACCTTCATTGCTTGCTGTTTGGCATGTGGACTCACCAGGTGAGGTCTAAAGCCTCCCACCTCCATCCCCCTCTGCCAGGTGCTGAGCCAGAAGAATAGTGTATTTTCTGCTAAAGGAGTAAGAGAGGGAATACTGGGGCAGGGAAGGGGTCAATATCATTGTCACCTTTACCAGTCTCTGCCCCCAGTGGCATTCTGTACCCCTTTTCCCATTTGATCTCAAGGCCTCAAGACTATGAAAGCAGTCATTCTGTCCCCAAAAGGGAGGTTCTGCCTTAAGTAATGGGATTAACGGAAGTACAAGATGCTTGGCTTGAGATCTACCCCAGCACAGAAAGGGAGGGCCCTGACCTGGGGGAGGAGGAGCCAACCACCCCTTCCCACCACCCGACCCACCCTGGCCCCTGAGCTCCAAGCCCGCCCACACACAGCTTCGGGAGCATAGTCGAGGCCCTGAAAGCAGGACTGGCTTCTTACAGAGGGGGTGGAGCCTAGGGGACCCAGTCCTAAGCCAGGAAGCAGCCGGGGGTCCCATGGCCTCCCTCTGTATTGGAATGCACTGGTGCATCCCTCCACATAAGGCACAAGGAGTCGTCAAAGTACAAGCAGTTCTGCCCATGGGCACAGGGTCAGGCTGGACTCAGCCCCTTGCCCCTCGGCTCTCCCTTTCCTCTGAAAAGGGGGTGTTGGGTCCAGGGAGAGGGTCCGAGCTGCCTGAGCGCACCATGAGGGACTGGCACAGAGGACGAGGCCAGGCCCCCTGTAGAGAACCCCCCCACCCCCCGGCCCCGGATCCCAGGCCAGCACTGCATGAGCCCAAAGCACATCCTCCGAGCTGAGTCCAGGCTGTTTCCTGGGGGAGGAGATGGCCAAACCAGACGCTACGTGTGGAGCTGCAAAGGGGTCAGAGGTTTGTCTCGGTCGATTACACAAAAAGCTCAGCCCCGAACCTCCTGGGTCAGCAAAACTAAAAAGCAGACCCCCTTCTTGGGTGGTATGGCCTCGGATAGCACCGCAGAGCCCACAAAAGGAAAACAAGGGACGTGACCCAAACTTTGCCTCGGTCTCAGGGGAGCCAAGGGCCCGGGGAGGCTGGAGGCTGGCGGAACATTGCCCAGAGTGTGCACTTCCCTCTTGGTGTTGAGGACACCGCGGAACCGTGACCCTTCCGACGGGAGTCAGGTGGCAGCTGTGTGGGTGGGGGCAGGAGGCATATGGAAACAGTTAAGAGCCAGCCTAGCGGCTCATTTGGTGAGATTCTTCTCGGTTTAGGGCATGTGGCCGCACTGGAGCCTCCAAAAGTACAGCATCACACTTTCAGGCATTCTGGAAGCTCAGGCTGCATTTACCCAGCCTTCCCCACCTCCCAGCGCCCCCTCCTGATACGACTCACAGATGTGAGTGAGGGTGGATGTGAGTGAGGGTGGCCCGAAGGGGCAGAACGCCCCACATCGGCAGCGTTCCCCTCAGTTTCCTCCAGAGAACATTCAGGGCCCAGAGTGGGGTGTCGCTGACACGGGCGAGGCCGCTCTCTGGGTCCCACCCCCACTCCCCAGAGACCCTCCTTCCCAAGGTGCGAGCTCCGTCCCTTGAGGCCTTCCTCACGCAGCCATGACTCCAACTCGTGCTCCCTGGCCAGGTTTGGGGGGATTTACACAGATCCCATCTGTGACTCACAGGCACCCCAGAGGGAGCGAGAGCCACACTGTGTTCCTTCCTGCCACAAGGGAGGCGGGTGGAGACACTCCAGGAAGCCTCCATGTCACCTCTGTGTCTGAGATGCAGACACTCCCGTGTCTGCAAAGAGCAGGACTCGCCGGCCACAGGGTCAGTCCAGGCTGCCCACAGCCCGTAACGGAAACAGCAAGTGGAAAGCACAGTCTGGCAGCGAAAAACCTCAGCCCGAGCCGGCCTCTGTGCTCTCTCCGGGCCGGCACGGCCTCCCAGAGTCACGTTCCCCAGAAGTAGCCTCCCCACCTCCCCCAGGCCCTCCTGTGTGTGCACAAGGCTCCTGACCTCCTGGCCCCATTCTAACCCCCAGAGAGCCTCTTCTGACACCTCTCACCTGGACACCAGCTCTCCACACCCTAGAGCCTGGGCTCACCAAAATCTAGTCCGTGGGGTTCAACTCCAGCTACCAGCCATGAATATCTACCCGTTTCTTCCGTCAGCCCCCATACAGAGGTCATCCTGGTGCCCAACTGACCTCTACATTCACCCTAATATGCCTGCAGGTCGGCACACACCCTCCCTCCCGCCCTTGGCCCCCACCCTGGCCTCACTCTCCTGTGGCTTACCTGTGCCTTAGACGGACACGGCATATCTGAGCCTTCATTTTACTCTGGATACATGCAGTTCCCGCTTCTAAATGAGCTGTGTTCTCAAAGTGCAGCATTTTGTAAACCAACAACTTGAAACGCAAATGCTTCTCCCCCCACCCCCACCAATACAAAATAATGTGTCACGGGTAGGTTTCCAGGTGAGCCTCCGACTGCCGAGGTCACCCATAATGTGGCTACAATGCGGCATGTTTGCAGTCAAAACCTTTGTTTTGAAAATACAGTCCTTAGAAATTAGGCAGACTGAAAGCCATTAAGCGTTTGATTGAAACAGAATAAAGACTGGTGTGTTACTCGTGGTGGCTCCCAGTGCTCGGAGCAAAGCAGAGGCTCATCACCAAAGCAGGGCTGGCCTGTGTGGATTCCACCGGGTTGTGTCATCCTGGGGTGGGGGAGGGGCGGGCACAGATGGGTCAGAGGGTCCTGGCTGGAACCTAAGTGGGTTGGGGGTGCAATGGGGGGCACAGACGCCCACCACAGAAGTATCTGTGATAGCTCTTCTCATGGGAACTCAAAGCAAGCCTTGTGCTTCGAGTCTTCCAACGGCCCCTCTCAACACGCCAACGGACATCCTGTCTTCTCCCTGGCCTGCTGACCTGATGCACAAAGACCCCTCACCAATAATAAGGCCGTGTCGTGAGTGGTTTAAGCCAAGTCCTCCAATGGCCCAGCCACAGCAAAGGCTGCATGCAGGGCTCCCCATCACTTTACAAGCTAAGGAAGCATCTAACTGTTAGCACCGATGAAAACCAAGGCTCAGGCTGGGCACGGACAGCCGGCCCCATGGCTGCGTCCTGAGCTCTCTTACGCTTCGTACCCACAGGCGGCTGAGGGGGGCCTGGATGGCCTCTCTTTCCAGGGGTGGCTGGGGAGACACAGGCTGCCACCAGAGAGCACAGACACAGCTCTGAGATGGCCCTAGTCCACTGCCCTCTCTGGCCCCGTGGAGGCTTTCTCTGAGCCAGGGCCCTCCGCACTTCCTCTGGCTTGTGAAAACCCCCTTGTTCATCCAGAATCCTGGAGTGTCTGCTCAGGCACCAGTAATGCCTGAGGAATGAGATAGCGTGCGTCTCCTCAAAGCCCGGAGAACACGGGGTCTGGCCCGGCTGCCCACCTGCATGCCAAGTGCTCATGGCAGACCCATCCCAGCTGCAACGGGCTTCCAGCGCTTTCCAGTGCTCACAGCTCCTGCCAGTTGGGCCCCAGGGAGAGACAGACAGGCAGACGCTGCTCAGAACATTTACAAACAAGGACACAAGAGTGCTGAAATCGCACGGCCGGCTTGGTGGCAGGATAGACACGAGCCGGGAGGTCCCAGAGGGCAAGGACAGCCGTGTCCCCTGCACCTAGCACACAGCCTGGGACCCAGTGGCTCACTGGCAAAGACGCGGGTGAATCGCATCCTTCTGCGAGGAGGTGTCTCCTAGGCGGGCATTCGCTCCTTCCACCAACATTCAGTAAATGCCTTTGGGGCCAGAGCTCACTCCAGGTCTCCTGCTCCCTCTGTGGCTCCCTGTTCATCTAAAGTCGTGGACTCGGGGGCCTGGCTTCCCCCGCCTCACGCCGTAGGCACAGCTAAGCAAAAGGCTCCGAAGAGCTAAAGAGAAGGCTCCGGAAGAGTGACCAGAGGAGACTTCCCAGATGCCGTGGCCCCTAAGCTAAGGGACCCTCCAGCCATCAGGACAGCTTCCCTTTGCCCATCACAACTCGCTGCAGGCTCGCCTGTCCCAACCGTGCACCTTTTGTTACTTGTTCCCCTTGGAGAGAAAGAGGCAGAAAAAACCTGCACACGGGGCCACGTCACCCCTTCCGTGGCGGCTGCGCATCTCCGTGTTCCTCCTCCCCATCTGGGGTGGCTCGCCCCTTAGATGTATAATGAATCAGGCAGTCGCTCATTAATAAAAAATGACAAGCGATCATCTCATTGAAATCCATCGAGCTGCCAGAGCCCGCAGACACAATCCCTGCCTCGCTCTCCAATTCCTCGGTGGGCCAGTGGTAATGAGTCTGTGGGGTGCACGGGCCCGCTAGTGGTGCTTACCGCGCAGGCAGGAAAGCCACCTTTCTGTGGAGGGCGGCCCGGGGCCCCCAGCTTATGCCTTTTTCATCTATATCAACAAAAGGGCTCAGCTCGGCGGGGCCCCCAATTGCCCTAAAGTCAGTGAGGCAGGGGTGTCACCAGGCTGTAGAAAGCTAATCCTGCCATTGCACCCCAAATCTACTGCATCATGTTACCCAAGGGGGCCTGAGACCCAGCCCGACTTGGAGACTAAACCACTTGGATGCTTTTTTGTCTTCAAAAGCGAGTGAGCCTGGACGGCTACCAGGTGGCTGGTCCCCGGCTCCAGGTGTGGCACGAAGACTCCCTCCTCGGCTCCTTTCACCTAGAGCTGAATCACAGGGAAGCCAGGCACTGGTCAAGGGAAACACTACCTCCAGGAAGCCTCCCAGGCTGCTTCCACAAGCCTACCAGTTTATTCCCTGGTTTATGCTTACTTTAGCATTTACTACATACGAAGCCCTATGTCCACTGTGCTGTCTGACAATGTTGGAGGCCAGTAGCCTTGACCACAGGCAGTCCTGAGATGGCATTCAGGCTCTGCCACTCACAGGCCACATGGCCTCAGGGATATCAGGACCCTGAGTTTTCTCATCTGTACAATGGGCGATGAAGCCTCTTGTGTAAAGCAGATGAAATGAGGTCATGTATGTAGAGCCTGAACCCATCCCCCGTCACCCCGTTACTGCATGATGAATGACAGCTGTCATTACTGTAGGCACAGGTCTTGGGGCTCCTGGACTGTAAGGGCCTGGTGGACTAGCCCTTGGCCTCGCTCGAGTCGATTACAGCAGGATCAGCACCACTGTGTGCTTCCGCCTGTGGGGGCTGCATCAGGGGCCAGAATAAGGAATCAGCTCCAAATGTCAGAGCCTCCTGGGAGGCAGGTACGGTAGCCCTACAGGACCAGAAGGGGGGTAACTTGCCCAGGGCCTCAGGGAGCTGAGTTATGGAGCTTGACTCCGTCCTCAGTGCCACGGGTCCCACACGGCTACTGCCCTTCCACTACTGCACAGTCCTCCATGACTCCCTAGTAACAGTGCAGCCGGGTCCAGGGGCCAGGATGAGCCCTGCTTGCACACCCTTTCCCACAAGACCTATTTCTAAGACCAGCGGGTGACACCTGGGCCCCGCACACATCTTTGCCGCCCTGGCTGCCTGAAACTCCCACCCGGGATCCTTCCACATCTGTCCTTGGTCACTCGTCCTTCAAACCGGCCACCCGTCCAAAGTGCCCCATGGCCACTCCTGGTCGTGGTGACTTCCGCTGAGTTCCACGCCCAGAATCCTGACGGTGGGCTTCTGGGACAGTCCCAGGGGAGCCTTTGGAGCTTCTAGAAATAACAGTGCCAGCTGCCTGGACACAGGCAGCTCCAGGGTCTGGGCCGGGAGCTTTTGTGAATCTCTGGACCCACGATGAAGGCGGGGCAGGGAGGATGAGGCCCCAGGTGCAGTGTGAGCAAGACGGGAGGTGAGGTGCCAATATTCACACAGCTCTTTGGTGGCACCGGGAACAAAATCAGGCCTTGGAGCGTCTCGTGGTGTTGAAAGAGACGGGCATTCCCCCCAACGGCTGACCTGGAGAGCCTTACTCTCACCTGTAAACCAGGAGGTAAATCTGGACACCACCCTGGTCCACTGTCACTGCCCCCTGCCCGGAGGACTTTAACAACACCCCCAACCCTGTGGTGCTCACCAATCCATTCTCTGCACCACCGCTGGCTGCCACGATGCTCCGTGGGAGCAGAAAGGGCCAGACGAGGCTCACATTGCTCTATGTGCTCAGGAGCTGTTAGCACGTGTTCTAGGAAGTATGTACAAGTTTTTAATAACAAAGAGAGGGATAATCTCTAGGGCTGCTGTGAAGCTTAGCTGCCTTCCTCATCACTCATTCATCCAACACAGCTTCCGGCTCTTGTTTCTGGAAACAGTCCCTTTCTACTAGAGGGGAAAGGGCCAGGGGCCGGTGCCGATGGCATACAAGACGAAGGGAAGATGGGGCAGACAGAGCTCTGGACTCTCAGGCAGGGGGCCCAGGCTTCTGCTTTTACACACAACTCAGAGTATGACCTCAGGGCCTGAATGGCCTCACCTGTTAAAAGGACAAAGATCCCTCCCATCTCTGATGTTGGATATTTGGTGGGGGGAACCCAGGGGCAGAGCCCCGGAAAACAGCAAGGAGCCCAGGCAGCCTAGCCTCAGGCACCCTCCTTTAGCCGACTGATGAAGAACGCCCTTGTAATGAGGCTATTAGCCAGAGTATCTTGGGGCCCAGAGAGGCGACGCCCCACTCGGCTGGGCCTCGGCAGAGCCTGGCGGGGGCCCAAGCCTCGTGCGGAGGCAGAGCCAGAGCAAGAATGCTCCGGTCCTGCCCGAGCCTGGGACACGCCAGGAGACAACCCATTGCAAAACCCGGGCCTCGGGAGGCGGAGTCTGCACATTAAGAAACACTTTCCAAATGAGATAATTATTTAATAGGTAATAAATGGAATCAGGGAGGGGGCAGAGGGAATTCAGTTGAGTAAATGCCCACAGTCCCCGGCACTGCATGCCTTCCCCGGAGCTGAGCCTCCTACCTTCCCCGCCTAATCCCTTCTCAGCCCAGCTCGCCTCCACCACTTGTTGGGTACTTAGTACCAAACCCATTGACCACTGGGCGGCACAGAGGGCTCACAGCAAAGCGCCAGGCTGATTCCAAACCGCCCTGTCCAACAACTCAACTGCTCCTCTCTTCCCCCGCCCTCGCCTAGGGACTGTAGGGTCCAATATGGAAGACAGCAGGATTCAACAAGACAAGGGTGGAGCCAGGGAAGGGGAAGAGTCACAAAAATCAGAGACTGCCTGTTGCTGTTTACAGTGTGGCCCTGGCCCCAAAGTCCTGTGTCCTAAGAAAGTGTCATCTAGTTCTGCCCATGTCAACTCAACAAAGTGGAGGTGTGGGGGTGGGGGGTCAGTGGAGGCAAATCTACGGACATGGGAGAGGAAGGAGGCATCGCTCAACAACCACATGCCAGGGACCATGTGGAGTGCAGAGGTACACTTAACTACACAGGATGTTTATACCTTGTCTCTTGACAAATAATGACAGAGTCTCAGGGAGGCTAAGTGACTCGTCCAAGGTTGTCAGCCCCAGGAATCAATCCCACTCTTGCCTGGCTCCAAAATTTGGGCTCTTTCCACAGCAACAATGCTCTGCACACCTCCTCCCTGACGCTGAGCGTTCGGCAGGTGCTCACTAAATGTGAATTCCCTTCCTACCTCCACCACTGCAGACAGATACCAGGAAATCCCCATCTCAAAGAATTCAAGTGTCTATAGTAAGCCTTCCATCAGCCCTCCTCAAAGGAGAGCTCTAAGAGAGGCACAAGAGAACCGGAAGTAACCATGAGTCTGAGTGAAGGGGCTTACAAACTGAGAGTGAGTCGTGGAAAGAAGTCAAATTGTAAGAAAATGGTAAGGGGGTTTTGCAAGGGCCAAGAGTCATGATCAGGCTGGGAGTGCAAAAAAGGGATTAAAAAACAGTGTAAGGGGATAGTTGTCCACAGGGGGCTATGCTGAGAAGGTATGGTCTGGATGGAAATGGCTGCAACACAGTAAGTGACTGATAAAAAACGTGTTGGATAGATGGGTGGGTAGGTGGATGGAGAGATGGACAGGTGGATGCGTAGGTGGTGGATGGACGAGTGATGGGTAGAAAGATGGATGTTTGGTTGGATGAATGGATGTTTGAGTAGATGGGTGGATGGATGGATGGGCAGATGGATGGATGGGCGGATGGATGATCGGTAGACAGACGGATGGATGTTTGGTTGGATAGATGCATGTTTGAGTAGATGGATGGATGGGTCAGTGGGTGGATGGATGGGTGGTGGGTGGATGAGTGGTTGAGTNTGGGTGGGTGGGTGAATGGGTGAATAGATGGATGGATATTTGGGTAGATGGATATTTGAGTAGACGGATGGATAGGTGGGTGGGTGGAAACTCTGTATCAAGGCATTTTCTCATCTTTCTATCTTCACCATTCCTCTTCATGTCACTCCTCTTTCCTCTCTTCCACAGTCATCTCAGCTCAAATCTTCTTGATCTTCCACAGAGAGATGCCCACCGAGAATGGACAGTGGCTTCAAAGACTAAGACTCATCGCCCTGCATGCCTTGGAATGCATCACAAGGTCTGCCACTGGTCTCTGACTAGCCCTGCCAAAAGGCATGAGGGGGTGAGATTTTCCTCTCTGCCTTCCCCTACCCCATCTTCCACAAGCCCAACACCTTTATTACCTCTGCCTGCCCAGGCAGCTCCCACCTCGATATAAATCAAAGCGCCCCTGGGCCCAGTTCAACTCAAAGGGAGCCTATTCATTCCCTCTGGGCCTGAAAATGAGCCAGGTCCACCAACGGTCCAAGTTACCCCTCAGAGGCCTCTCTGGCTGGGTGGTTATCCCCATTCCAGTCACACGAGGCTGCTTCAAATGTCCCTGGGGAATGTGCGGAGACAGTCAACAGAAGCAGCCCAGGAAGATACTGCTGTGCAGATTAACGGGAGCACGGGCGGGGGGCAGGCAGGCATACTGGCACAGGGCTCAGGACCTCAGGACCCTGGAACCCAAAGGCTCCTGGGATTCTTGGTGCTGTGGCGGGGTGGGGGAGGGGTTCTGTGGGCCAGTTCCTTTACAGGGCAGCTGGGCCCAGGCACTGCATAGCCTGAGATACAGGGAGGGGACAGGTCCTTTTTAGAATGAGGTTCCCGGTTGTCCAAGTCTCTCCCTGGCCCTGCTTACTGCCCACGGACTAGCATGTCTCTTGACCCAGCAGCAGCTCTCCAAGCCCAGCCACACACAGGTGGCCCAAATCCCAACCTGGGGCCTGGTGGGAAAGAGCTGGAAAGGTGCAACTGCGGGTGATATGCTGGGCGCCAATCATGGGTTCAACTTCGGGAGGCGACCGCCAGACCTCGCCCTGGACTCTATCTGAGATGGCTGTCCTGTCAGAGGAAGGGGTCCTTCCTCCCTGCACGCTCCTGGCCGGCATCACGCCAGGCCTCCTCAGGAAAAAAGGGAGCTTTGCAAAGAGTGGGAGGAAGACTTCCGGTCCAGAATGGGCAGGAAAGAAGCCCGGATGGCTAGCAGGGAGAGCGCAGGCTCTGGAGCCAGCAGCCTGGCGTTGCGTTCGAATGACACAGCCCTGGGCAAGCAACCCACCCGAGCCTGGATTTCCCTTTCTGGAAACTGGGGACAAGCATAGCGACTTTGCTATTGTCAAGAGCACGTGAGATAAGGCAGGTCAAAGTAGGCTGTGCCCAAATGGTAGCTGTTATTGCTGTAAATAACATAATTGACTTTCCTTAATGAACTTAATAGAACGGACGCATGAGAAGAGAGACTTAATGAGAAGAGAGGTGGTCCAGCCCAGAGGGTAAGAGCAGGAGGCTGGGGTCAGACAGCCAGGGTTGGGAGCCTGGTGCTGCCACCTGGTGCCACCCCAGTCCAGTCCACCCCTCTGGTCTCGCTTTCTTCAAGTGCCCAGCAGGCATCATGAGACTATTTTCTAGGACTATGTGGGGGGATGCAATAAACACAGTGCTGGGGTCCATGCCAGCCCTCAGAGACGGGCCCCCAGAGCTCCCACCAACCTCGCCCACTCAGGACCTCCGCCAGGCTACAGGGGACTTCGCTACACAGGCCCCATGATGGCACCGAGTCACATGGGACCACCTCTCCTTGCANGGGGGGGATGCAATAAGCACAGTGCTGGGGTCCATGCCAGCCCTCAGAGACAGGCCCCCAGAGCTCCCACCAACCAGGCCCAGGAGAGCCTCGCCCACTCAGGACCTCCGCCAGCTACAGGGGACTTCGCTACACAGGCCCCATGATGGCACCGAGTCACATGGGACCACCTCTCCTTGCAGGAACCCTACGACGCCCCCATCTTGCCCCTCTCCTGCCTTCCCTCCTCCCTCCCCAGGCCTGCTCATCCTCTGAATGAACTCCAATCAGCTGCTTCTGTCCTAGATCAAACGGATCTATTCCGGGCAGCTCCGGGTCTCCACCCGTGCCTCGTCTGTCCACTGGGAAGTCACCTGGCTGTCCTTCTAGCCCTGGCTTAACCCATACCTTCCCTCCGGAAAGCCTGTCCTTAACCCCACAAACATGGCAGATCACCTGTTAACTGAAGACTCCCCGCGGGCCAGCGGATGCTGGCTTCTCAAACACTTTGCACAGAGGGTGCCATCCACCCCCTCTGGAGGGATCACAAGTGGGGGCACGGAGAGTCAGGGGGGCACAGAGGGAGGGGGGAGGCTGGGCCAGAAGGCCCGCAGCCTGCATACCGCCCCTGCTCCTGGCCCCTTCTCTCTCACAGCACACGTTATACCCTCATTATCCCTGCCTCTGTCCGTCTGCCCCAGAAAGCGGGAGGGCAGAGTCTGAGCCATCTTTGCACAACTGGAGGGGGCACAATCACGGCACGCAAGGGCACAGACAGTGCAGGCTGCTGTTCTGCTGCATGGCAAAGGCCTGCCAAGGCATACAAGGTCCTCGGTGCCCGGGATGGCTCAAGGGGCCTTTCTTCACTGGAACATTTGTATCCCAAGCCAAAGGAATGAACCTGTAATGGTGGAATCCCAGGCTTCGGCCCCATGTTGGCTGGGGAGGCAGGAGAGGTGTCTGTGGGCAGAGAAACTTTCCCCAAGCCAACCAAAGAAAAGCTGCTTCCCCGGTCTGTGTTTACGGGTGGCCCTGCCTCTGGAATGCTGGCGCCAGCCCCCGGTGCTGTCCTCAGAAACGCACTTGTCCCTCTGTCCTGCGTTGACTTCTGTGGCACCCACGTGGCATGCCATCTGAGGTTGGGATGCCAGGGGTGGGGGGCAGAGCTGGGTCCTGTAGGGCAGTGCCTGCCAGCCCCGGGGCAAGGAAGGGCTCCAGCACCTCCTCTGGCCCGAAGAGGCCCCGGCCAGGCCCAGTGCGGAGCTGGCCCCGTGAACGAGGCCAGGAGGGGGCTCTGTGTATCTGCCTCTGCTTCCCAGCCGCCCAGGTGGGGCAGGGATGACCTCTCGCACTCTGGTCTGTCCTCTGTAAGGATTCCTTGCAGGGATACAAGCTCAGTGTTTACCATCAAATGCCGTCCATGCAGATGAATGCCATTGAGGCACAGCAGCCAGGGCTTACATACTCGCTCTGGACTTGGGACTCTCAGTCTCCGCATGGCACAAAGGCTCCCCTGACCTGCTTTCCCGGTGTCCGCTCCCTCAGGAACGGCCCGGGGTTCTGCTCCCCCGACCCTGGCCAACCTGCCCTCCCACCGCTCATCCCATGGGCCTCTGCGTGCCATCGTCCGTCCCCAGTGGGACTCTCTGCAAACCCTCTCCTGTAAGGCTCGCTCCATCACGGCTTTCCACTCTCGGGGGTCTCTTCCTCAGAGGTGGGTGCCACCCCCCACCCCTTTCCCATGTTTATTTCCTTGCTGGTTCCTCTTGCTGGAGATGTCTCAACTGCGGTCGCTTGTACGTTGTCTGTTTCCTACCAGACAAGTAGGAGCTTCCTGGAAGCCGGGACGACAGTGGTTTGGCCACAGTGTCCACTTCCCCAGGGAGCACTCGGGACCCTCCTCCTCGCTCCGGGACTGGGTGGCGATGCCCACAATGGGGCCTGTCAATCCACCTTGACTCGCACCTAACGTGCAACATGGGCCCCCAGGGCAGGGAGCAGGCCTCACCCATCTGTGGATCCTCCCAGGGTCTCAAAGGGCCCCAGACAAGGCCTCCTGGGCAAGGAGACCCTAGATGCACACACCACAGGAGACAGCCCCCCCACCCCCACCCCAGCCCCGGGGCCAGTCCAAAAGCAAGGGCCACGATCATTCTGTGAGCTCTGAACGCGCCATACACCTGCTGGCTGTGTTTCTGCCTATTTGTCTCCCCCCAGAGACAAGGAACCCAAGACTCCTCACTTGGGAGGCTGCTCGAGCCAGAGCCAAGCCAGGCCCTGGTTTCCCTAACGGTGCTCAAAGCCCATCCCCGCCCTCCCCGAGTCAGCAAGTTCCAACTGCAAGCCAAGGTTCGTGCACATTGTTTCATTTTAATTTTCACCTTTTTTTTTTTTTGTGGCTTTAAAAAAAAGAAACTAAGCAGTTCCGCATATGGTTTAAAAACAAATCAAATAGTGCAGAAGGGCTTCTAATAAAAAGCCACGGTCCTCTCCCTGTGCTCTGGGGACAACCATGTTTAATGTTTCAATTTTTTTTCTCCTTTCAGCTCCTCTGGTGCCTATCTGATCTGTACAGGGAATCTATTAAAACAGTGTGTTTTCGTGCTTTAATCCTATGAGTGCAACATTTCTGATTTATTAGTTATTTATATGGAGGACGACTCTATCCACTTGAGCCTACTGTGAGGGTTCTGGGTCAGGGCACCCCTTCCTCCCAGTGTAGTGGGGACCCGACCTTCAGTTCTTCCAGGCATGTAGACTCTGCTGATGGGGCCCTCAGCTCTCCCATCCCAAGGCCGTCTGCACTGATTCACACTCCCTCTGGGTGACTCCCTTCCGGGGTCCTAGATCTTCTTTCCCTCTTCCCCTACTTTGCATCAGAGGATGCTTCAGTGAACATCTAAGAAGGATGTGTGGGGGCACCCGGGTGGTTCAGTCGGTTGGGCATCTGACTTCGGCTCAGGTCATGATCTCATGGTTCGTGGGTTTGAGCCCCACGTTGGGCTCTGTGCTGACAGCTCAGAGCCAAGGGCCTGCTTCAGATTTTGTATCTCCCTCTCTCTCTGACCCTCTCCTGCTTGCGCTGTCTCTCTCTCTCTCTCTCTCTCAGAAATAAAACATTTTTAAAAATTACAAAAAAAAAAAAAGAAGAAGAAGAAGGATGTATGGAAGGAAACAGTTTGGAGTCCTTCCTGCTCAACTGAAATCGTCCGTCAGCCCTGAGTGACAATGAAGCTGTCAGTTTGATAGAATCCCTCCTACCAGCCAGGGCTTTCACGGTCTTCCCACACAGAATGCTGCTGCTGAAGACGGCATTTGGTGTAATCCTCCTGCCCGGATAGATGGCCTGGGTTTTTGCTTGTTTTTCCATTCTCTCAAAAATTTTAGGAATGTTTCTTTATTTCACAAAAGCATGTCTAAGTGGAAATTTTTTCAAGGGCGAGGCACACTGAGGATTATCCTCATGTGAGGATTTTTGTCCTTCTGATATGAGCAATTTTCTTGTGTTAATTCTTTTATCACTTTTCTCTCATCTGTTTTCTCTTTCAGTGTCTGGGACTTCCATTAGTTACATGCTCCATCACCTGCTTTAGTAGTCTAGGCTTCTCCACTTTCCTCTCATATTTCTCTGCCTTTCTTTGCCTTTTGATTCTTCTTTCCCTGGTATTTCCATGAGTCACCTTTGATCCTTTTAATGAACTTCTTATTCCTGACACGCTATGTTTAATCTTTTTTTTTTTTTTTGGTTCTTATGTCGTAGCATCCTGTTCTTGTTTTATGAATGTAATGTTTCCTCAGATTTTTCTGAAGATACCAATAGGAGGGCTATTTTTTCACTCACACCTTCATCTCTTCTTGAATCTGGTTTCTTCTGGGACTATACTTTTCCCCATTGTTCATGTTGACCTTGCTCTTCCATGTAGCAGACTTCCTTCAAATGTCAGTGAGACCTTGGATGTCCATTCATCTTTAAATATGAGAGACAAAAAAAGCCTGTCTGGGAGTTCTGCATACCAGAGTGGGGCTGGTCTGGGGGAAGCTTTAGCTATTCCCGTGGGATATCCCTGCATGCTAAATTGCATGCGGCTTGGCTTGGGCCCAATATCCACATGGTCTGTCCTGGTTACCCAAGAGAGTCTGGTTCATTTCTCTGCAGAAGATTCCAGTTATTATCATCATCACTACAGCTTAAAAGATAAACACCCTTTACTAGTCATTCTATACAGGGGAATCAAGAAAAAGAGAGGGGTTAACTCCTAAATTTTTTTAATGGTTATAAAATATACATGACATTGACCATTTAACTACTTCTAAGCACACGGTTCAGCAATGTTAAGCACATTCACATTCTCATATAACCATCCCTGCCATCCATCTTCCTGAACTGAAACACCACACCCATTAAACACTAACTCCTCGTTCCCCCATCTGCCTCGTCCTTGGCAACCACCACGCCACTCTCTGTCTCCACGAATGACCATTTTAGGTAACTCATGTAAGCAGACTCAGAGGTCGACTCTCTTTCTGTGACTGGCTTATTTCACAGAGCATAACGTCCTCAAGGTTCATCCGCGTTGGAGCAGGTGTTGGAATTTCCTTCTTTCTTTAAGGAGGAATAATATGACGCTGTGTGCATTTACCTTTTTTTGTTTATCCATTCAACTGTCACCCATCTACTCTTCGAGTAAATTCGAGTAATGTCTGTCCTCATTACACAAAGCCCTGTCCTCAGCACACAAAGGCGGGTGTGAGGTTCAGGACTTCAGACGCTGCACCCAGCCCTCCTCCTCCCTCTCTCTCAAGGAACACCCATCAGTGAGCTTCTAGACCTCTCCCCAGAAGGTGTGGCCCTAGGCCCACATCTCGTTTCCCCCAGTCCCCAGAGCCTCAGCGTGGGTGGCCTTGACAGAGGACTAGCTATTTTTAGTGGAAAGGCAGAACTGCCACCAATTTTAGCAGAAAAGGCAAAGGAGCCAAGGAGACTTCTCTCTCCTTCAACTCCTTCCTCCCCAACGTCCCCTTCCTGCCAGGTCCTCCGCAAATTTGCCAAGAATAGGGTGAGAAATGAAAAACAGACCTAAGTTCTCTTCTCTGTCCCGAATACCCTGCCTCCACCCAAACTAAAATGAAAAGCTGCGGAGACCAGAGTCAGGGGGCCGGGTACCACCCTGCTGCTAACTCCTTGTGTGACCCGTCCGGTCCTGGATGCCAGTCCCCTGTCTGATAAGGGGCGGGGCTTCATGACTCCAGAGGTCACAGGATTCTATTGGAGGAGCCCCAGGTCCCGGCTGGTGTAAGCCAGAGGCCAGGATGGGGCCTCCCCTTCCAGGACTGTTCCCTCAGGTGGTTCAGCGAATCCCATCCTAGACCCAAGAAAAGCTTTCCTCCCAAGTTCAGAGACTGGGAGTGTCAAAGCCGTGGTCAGGTGCACACTGTGGCACTGCCCGAGAGGCTCTAGTAAGACGCAGACTGTATTATTCATGCCTTGTTCCCCCAGCCCAAGGCTTCTGACGGAAGCCGCCACCCACTTTGCTTGCTTGGCCTGAACTAAGCCCTGCCCCTGCCGAAGCATCCGCCATTAATAAAAGATAAATAAGAAGTGCCGTGTGGGGACCGCGACATCTGCACCCCCCCCCCCATGTGCGTCTTCCCCTTTCTGGGCTTTGGAGCCGCGTGTGGTGGGGGAAGGGGAGGTGGCAGGGCCCAGCTGCATTCCGAGCCTCCACGCGGGGTCCTGGCCTCAGCTGGATTCAATCAACTCCTGGGCTGCAAACCGGAACCCCCACTCGGCCCCCCCACGCGGCCGAGGCAGGAGCATCTGAGGACCAGAACCTGTCGGCGCAGTCCGGGAGGGCGAGGGCAGTCTTCAGCACTGGCTTGGCCCCCCACCATCGACCTCCCATCAATGTTCTGGAGCTTGGCGTGCCCGGAAACACATCCGTCATTCCCTTCACATCACTGGGCACCTCAGGGGGACCCTGCTGCCTCGGGCACCCTGGTGCCCTTGGGCCCCCTTCTCCTTGGCCACCTCCTCTTCCTCCTGATCCTCAGACAAAGAGACTTGGAGGGCAGGGGGTCCTGGAGGTGGGGAACAGGGGTCTTCCCTGTAGCCGCACTGGGACTGCCCTGGCTTTAAGTCCTTCCGCCTTTGTGGGCTCCCTCCTCCGTAAAACATACTAAAATCTCTATCTTATACACGTCTGGGTTTAACGATGAATATAAACCCAGGCATCTTGGCTAGATTGTATCCATTTCTTTTCTTCTACTTTGAGAAGAGCTGGGCCATTATCTGTGGGCCCCTAACTGCACTGGGGGCCCTTGGCCCCACGTCGGCTGGGCCTCCGAGAAGCCAGCCTTGTTCTTGCCGGGCCCCGGGGCCAGCCTGTCCCAGAGTGGCTGATTCATCCCAGTTTGCCCAGGACTGCCGCAGGCACCCCGTTGGTCTCAGGGCACAGCAGGACGGTTGGGCACCCCCCTACGTGCCCCTTCCGTTTCAGGAGCCCCCAGAAGCGCCGACACCCAGGACGCAGTAACTACTACATCGAGCGGAAGCAGCCTGAGCCCTCCCGCCCGTCAGGGCTCAGCGAGGATCCGGAAGGACACAGCCAAGACCCACACGTGCTCCAGGGCCCAGGTTGGTGGATCAGCGCTGGGAACCCACACTTTCTAGAGCGCCGGCTCTGTCCGAGGCCTGGGCTGGAGGCACGGTCTGCTGTCAGTCCCTTCCCTCTGCATGGCAACCCTGAGATCCAGGTGGGGGAAGGCATTCCAGAGAGGTGGACGCTCCCAAGCTCACTAGCTTCTAAAGGAGACGGGCAAGGATCAAGCCTTGACCCTCTGGCTCCAAACCTGGCCGTGGAATTGCTTGCAAAAAATAAATAAATAAAAAAAAATCCTGCTGTTCTTGCCTCTGGATCTGGCACGGTAGGGCGGCCTGGAATGGGTGGGTGGGGTGGGTGCCTTGGCATGACCAAGGGTGCTAGGGGACAGCCAGGGGGAGGTGCCAGCCCCTCACCACCCCCTGCAGCAGAACAAGAACAGCGCAGGCACCTAGAACCCAGAACCCAGAACCCAAGCCATCTGGAGGCCGAGGACCCAGCAGCCACAAGGAGCTCCTTAGAAGGCCCCCTCTCCAACACACAGCCACCAGGGCTCCCCCAGGCCCAGCCAGGTTTTGACAAAACCTCCTCAGAGCTGCTCTGCTGAGCAGTCAGAGCCCGCCCTTTGTCTCCGCTGATGGCTGTGGCACGGAGGGGCTAGAGCCCGAATGGCCCAAATGAAGGGCCTCCGGGAAGGCGGAAGGGAGCTGAACCCATAGCAAGAAAGCAAACCGCTGACTGGGGAGAATCTCAAACGTGCACATCCCCGCAATGACAAAACACAGGTAGGTCCGGTCCATGCTGGGGGCTGACCAATGCCATTCGTCAGCCAGTCTGGGGAAGAGGCAGAGTCCCCCAGTGACACCCACTCCGGAGTCAGCTGGGCCCAGATCCTGGCTCTTGTCTCCAACTGGCTGTGTGACCTTAGATCACGAAGCCGAGGTTTTCCCATCTGTAAAATGGAGCGGGTTGTTGTGAAGGTCAAACGAGCCGATCTGTGTAATACTGAGCCTGGCCTCTGGCCATCAGGAAAACCTTAGTAATAACATCTGTCATACTATCCTATAAATCCCCAGCCAGTCTCTGGAACCTAATGAATACTGAGTATGGCCTAAGTGGATGATTTGCCATGGAAACCTAGGAGTCCGTGCAGGTATCACTCACTCATGATTCAAACCAGGGAGCTGAAGCTCCCGGGGTCCAATCAGGGCCCCAAGTTCATTAGTGGCGGAATGGGCCAAGTCAGCACAAGACGCCGTCGACCGGAGCCCACATCTGCCGTGCAGTTTCCTCTCCAGCTCTCCCAGGGAGCGCTCCTCCCTCCCAGGCCACCCAGGGCTGGGTGGGGTGCCTGAGAACGGAGACGGCCTCACTGGCCAACTGGCAGTGGCAGTGTGTGAGCACCGGCAGAAGGTCGGGGCCAGCATGGGCGTTCCGGGGCCTGGACTAAGCAGGGGATGCGACGGTCCTGAGTTTTCCAGCTTCCTGAGTGATCACATGCATGCTTCCTCCCGACAACCGGAAGACAGGGAACACTGTCTTTATGTTCATTAAGCCCTGCGCTCTTTGTATTTCCTTTCTTTTCCTCACTCCTTCCTCCCGTCTGTCTGTGCAGGAGGCATTTCCGCAGGGGAAACGGGGGAGGGGCTAGCATGTCCTTCCTCACCTGGGGTTGCCCTGAAGCTCACAGGTGACGGTAACCTTTTAGGACACTGTGTGGGCCAGGGAGGCGCCAAAGACTGTCCCTACCCGACGGGCTCCTGAAGGTAACGGTCTGCTAAGGTGGGGTGCCCCGGAGGGTACATGTGTCTTTGGGTAAAGATTATAACATGAAATTACCTTACCTGCTTTATCTTGGTGAGCAAAGACAAACTGAAAGACCACCTCCAGGGCAGGGAATATTTATTTCCTTTTTAATAAAGTCAGAACATCTGGGAGCTGGGAGGAACCTTTGAGGAATCACGGTCACCCTTCCCATTTTACAGATGGGGAGAGTGAGGCTCAGAGCAATAAAGGCCACTCCAGGCTACACAAAGGCAGGTCCTCCGATTCCCCTGCTAGCACTCTCCCACTACGCTTGGCAGTGAAACTCTGGGCCGGGGGTGGAGACCCTGCACACCTCCCCCACAAACACGACAAATCCACAGAGACATAGGAAATGGGGTTTGTACCCAAGTTGGGCTGGATGCACTAGCTGAGGCAGATTCAGGGTATAGTCGTCGGGCAGGCAGAGCAGGGGTTGGCAAACTCCAGCCCAAGGGCCAAACGCACCTCCCCTGGTGTTACTGGAACACAGCCCTGCGTGATCAGGCTTGTGCCGCCCGTGTGCTTTCACACTTCGCCAGCAGAGGTGAGCAGCTGTGAGACCATATGGACGGCCCGCAAAGACCAAAATCTTTACTCTCTGGCCCTTGCTGGGACGAGCGTGCTGACTGCCGATGGAGAGCACGGGAAATGTTAGGCACACTCCCTCAGGAGGTGCTCGAGGCTCTTTTCTGACATCAGATAGGACGGCACCGTCGGGTCGCAGACAGACACAGATCCGGCCCAAGATCACCCCGCAGGCTTTCGTGAAGCCAGGATGCTCCTTCCTGCTCCAAAGTTCTCTGACACCCTTGTCCCCTGGGCAAGGGACCCGCAGAACCACGGCTCTCCGGTCATTTCAGGATGCTGACGCTAACTGGGGGCGGCATATTCATCATCCTTTTCTTTTCTTAATTCTTAAAATTTTTAGGGGCATGGAATTGGGAAGGGGAGAGTAAGGGAGGGAGAGAATCTTAAGCAGGCTCCACACTCAGCACTGAGCTGTACACAGGGCTCAATCTCATGGCTCTGGGATCATGACCTGAGCTGAAATCAAGAGTCAGCCACTCAACCAACTGAGCCACCCAGGCAGCCTGCATTTTCCTTTTCAAAATGATATAAGGGACCCAGTGTCCTTAAACAGTGCTTCCTTGCCCTGTGTGGACTTATGTTTACTGACAACACAGTATGGACTGGGAATAAGTATAGACAGTAGAAGTGTAGAGAGATCACAGTCAGGACCTGCCTGCCACCTGGTGCTTCGGGGTTGCTCCTGATGCCTGGGCTCCGAGCGTGCTTGGGGAGTCACAGCGAGGGGCTCAGCGCTCAACAGCGCAGCCTGGCGTGAAGCCTGGTATGAATCGCGCCTGTGGGGACCTGGGCAAGTTACATGATCCTGGAGCCACAGGTGTGTGTCTGTAAAGCGGGGGTGATGACTGGGTTACTGGGAGACAGAATGACAGAGCTCCAGCAAAGAGCTGGGTGACGATCGGGCTGGCCCATAACTCCGGCTCCATAAATGCCATCTTTCACTGTCTCTGTGTACTGAACTGTAAGAACAAACACCAGTCTTTACAGGTGTGCTGCAGACCAGGAAGCGGCTTGTCATGAAAAGTTCTTGTAGTGTTGGGTGAAAAATGCAGTTTCTACCAAATCTGACACTCATGGTATCTCAGGGTCACTGACACCTTCGTTAACTCGGTGAGCTGACTTGTCCAATGCAGTGAATGACTCCTCGGCCAGATTTCTATCTCGGCCACTGGAAGTCTAATGAAATGGCTCCCACAAAATGATTGCGTTTAGAAAACAATTCAAAAACGCTTCTTTGAATTCATTCGTAGATAATCCACGAAGCTGGCAAAACTAGTTCCTATGCCTTCTACTGCCTGTAACTTCTCTGAAATGTTAAGTATTTCCTTTTGCTCATTCAGAAACTGGACATCTGTGGTTGCGGGTCTCAGGAAAACCCCGCTGACTCCCAGGTCAGCACGTATTCCTGAGGCCAGCCCAGCCCATGCCAGTCTCAACCTAAACCACTGTTAGCCCTTCTGGTACCAGAACTCCCCGTAAGCTACACTCTTACCTTACAAACAGGTTCTCAGTGTGTAAAGGAAGTCAAGCACAAGACGATTTCTTGCCACGTTGTTGGAAACTAGCAAAAGATTGGAAATCTAAATATCCATCAGAGGGGGACCTGTTAAATAAATTATGATCCGTCCATAGAACGGAATACCGAACAGCCGTAAAAACAAATGAAGACGCGCTCAGGTCTGATATGGACCAATTTCTAAGATGCATTGTCAAGCTAAAATAGCAGGATGCCAACAATTGCATTAAAAAACATATGTATGTATGCATGTGTATAAATTTATAGATACGCGCATGTATATAAATATTCACAAATGTATATATATTATTTCCTTGTATATATCTGGAATCTCTTGCAAAGGATATGTAAGAAGCTGGTGACATTGGTGGCCTCCAGGGAGGGAAACCAGTGGGCTGGCTGGAAGACAGGTCTGGGAGAGAGATTTTTTTACTTTGGTAACTAGTGAAATTTGAATCGTGAAAGCCACACTGTTTATAATAATGGAATAAATAACAAAAAGCCAAATACCTCCGACTGTCCCCCAGGAAAGGTTCCCCCAGAAAAGGTGTCCCCCCCCCCACCATATCGTGGACAGGCCGGGGGGCAAGCCCAGTCCTTCCCTGGCTTCCTAGTGCCTGGCACACCAAAGGTAATGAAGAAAGGTTTTCAACAGGGTGCACACCAGACGCTCTGCAAGTATCGGAGTGAGTGAAGACAGAGGGAGTTTAGGACGCGATCATCAGGAAATCGGCATTCCTGACTCAAGTTCACCTGAAACCCCAGAGTTCGCTGCTGGGGGATCACTGTCACCAACATATTAGTTTGTTGATAAGGATGAACTCACAGAACGGTCAAGTAATCCACGAGCATGACTCCACAAGGTGGCAGCTCAGGCGGCCCAGTGTGAGGGTGCGAGGAGGTGAAATGGACCCTCCCCTCTCTTCACCGGACCCCAACAAAACCCCAAACCCTGGGCCTCGGCGTGGCGTGTAGGCACCTTGGTCCCCATCCAAGAAGAGCTTACTCAGTCAGCGACTTAGCCAGTGGATACGGGAACAAGTCAGACGCCAAGGATTTCCTCTCTTGAAAACCAACCACTTCACGGGTCTTTTGCCTGGAGTGGATAATAACTACAGCTCTTTCCCAAAATACGGGTTTCCTTTCCCATCGACCTCATCTTCTACCTTTAATTTGCATATGAAAACAACAGCAAGGTGCGCTTCAAGTTGTCCTGCTCAGTAAATACAGTATCTCTTTAGGTTCACACTTGAGCTGGCAAAAAAAGAGAGACCACCTAGGGTGGGGTGGGGTGGAAAGCCACAAGGGAGCCTGAGACCAAAGCAGGGGGAGGTAGATACCCAGGGGATGGGCAGCATCACTGTCCCTTAGCAGTCCCGTTCTGGTGACCCACGCATGAAGAGGAGGCAGGAGCTGGGGGCTGTAAAGGATGAGAAGTGAGAACTGAGAGCCCCGTGTGCAGTCAAGGAGATGATTCAGTTTGGCAAAAGGATGGACACCCTTCAATTCCCACCAGCACAGGGACCCGAAAGGAATGCCTGGGTGCTTACACTTCTGCCTGGGAAGAGGGTGAAGGATTTCTAGGAGTCTCCTCCGAGTGTTTGTAACCACCTGCCTGCCTTCCCATGGGGAGAGGGTTCAAATTTACAGTCCCCACGGGGTCCGGGAACCCCTGCACTATGAAAACAATACACACTCGTTCCCAGACCTGTGCTGTGCCTGAGGGACCCGGCGGCTGGATAAAGAAAACCACCGTGGAGGGAATGAGCCTCAATCCTGCTCACATGGGTTTCCTACAGATGTGTCTCTAGCCACAGCCCAAAATGTACACCCACACGCACACACTCACACCCACTCACACCCATGAGCAAGAGCCCACAAATACCACAAAGAACATCAAAGTCCACTCAACAGAAGATGAATGAACAGGTAACAGACAGATAAAAAAGATGGATAACATTAAAACGTTGAAGAGACTTGGAGAACAGTCGAGAAAGTTGCATGAAGATAGTTCCAGGAGAGACCAGAGACGAGAGGGAAAGGCACAGCTTGAAAAGATGATGAATGACAGATTTTCCAAAACTGAGGGCAAATTAAGATGTTAAAAACAATAAAATTGCGGGGCACCTGGGTGGCTCAGTCGGTTGAGCATCCGACTCTTGATTTCGGCTCAAGTCATGATCTCAAGGTCTGTGGGCTCAAGCCCTTCATCAGGCTCCACGCTGACAGTGCAGAGTTGGCTTGGGACTCTCTCCCCCCTTCTCTCTGCCCTTCCCCTGCTTGCTCTCCCTCTCTCTCAAAAATAAATAAACTAAAAAAAAATAATTATAATAAAATCAGTATGTATCACGACTGTTGGCATGTACTGGAAGCAGACATGGAAATATGCCAATGGCAAGGATAGTAGAGAAGTGGTGCCCAATCATCCAGGTGCCCAACTCCCAGAACTGCGTCAGGAAATGGGACAGTAACAGCCAGTAACAGCGACCCTAGCAAACCTAGGAGTAAGGACACAGGCTAGAAATCTGTGAGGAAGGAAACAAAGTAACAAGAAGCCATGAAGCAAATCCAAAGACTAAGAAAGCCACCTAACCTCTGTAAAGACCAATGAAAACATGGAGAAGGCAGGAATAGACATCATCAGGAATACAGACGCCCCAAGTACAAACACTGCCAAGACATTTGATAACAGGAGAAACAGACCCATCCATAAAGAGAGAGAAATTGACGGACTTCATGAAAGACAATGCGAAAAGAAACAGAACATTAGAAATACCCGAACTGCGAAACGAACTGAATTAGTAGTTGAAAAAGAAAAAAACCCAACTCTAACAAACGAACAAAACCAAACCAGGTCGAGGCAGTTCTGTAGTTTGGATTTTTCCAAACCTCAAGAAATGGATAATTCTTAATATATATGCAGGTATCTTAAAACAATCCTTAACATATATTTGACACATACAATGTATATTGTATAAAATATGTATATATTTGTATGTATATGTTTGTATGTATGTATATATAACATACAGATAGATAAACGGATACAAATATTCCAAGATAATCTGTAACATACACAAATATTTGAATATTTGAGAGGATTCCTTCACACACATTATGAAGCTACTTTGGTGACTACTAACTTCCACTAAACAGGGACAGAAGGAACGCATATAGGCTGACCTCACTCCTGAACATCATTTCAAATGTCTTAATGTAAACTCAGGTAGGTTTATCGCCAGAATCAGTGATATTAAAGTAAGAGAAATGAGCTAATATAAAAATGATCCCAATCAGAGGATAAAGAAGAAATTTTATGCTTAGCTCATTATTTGCAAAAAAACACTGATAAAATTCAACAACCATTCACCATGAGGGACCCTCCACAAAATAGGAATAAAAAGGAATTTTAAACTGACTGCAGGAAATCCACCGAAAACCATTAAATATGACTCTTACGGCAAGAACTTCAGAATTATTCCCTTTCAAGTACGGAACATGAAAAGGGTGCCCACTCACCAAACTTCTGTTCAAAAATGAATTGAAGACTCTAACTCTGTCCTGTCTGGTACAATGACCACTCATTGCTCTAAGTGTGACTGGTCTGAACGGAGAGGTGCTTGCTCTGTGTGTAAAACACACACTGAGTTTTAAAGACTAGATGAAACAGGATTATAAACCACCTCAATCATCTTTTATATTGATTGCATGTTGGTACGAGAATGTTTAGATATACCGGGTTAACTAAAATATATTAAAATTAATTCCACCTAATTCGTTTTGCTCTTTAAAACGTGGCCACCCACTGGAGTACCTGGGTGGCTCAGTCGGTTGAGCGTCCGACTTTGGCTCAGGTCATGATCTCGTAGTTTCTGAGTTTGAGCCCCGCATCGGGCTCTGTGCTGACAGCTCGGAGCCTGGAGCCTGCTTCGGATTCTGTCTCCCTCTCTCTGCTCTTCTCCCATTCATGCTTTGTCTCTCTGTGTCTCTCTCTCAAAAATAAATAAACATTAAGAAAATTTTTTTAAAAAACCCGTGGCCACCAAGGATGTTTAAATCACACACGAGGCTTGCATCAGATTTCCGTTGGTCAGTGCTGCTCCAGACAGCATATCAAAACGCAGAAGAGAAATAAGAGCTATGAGATTTGAAAAGAGAAAAAACTTTTATAATTCGTAGATGACCTAACTACATAAAATAGCTATAAAATCTGGAGGGACACATTTAATAAGATAACATCAAGGCCGAGGAAATCAGCAGTAAAGAATTAGAAACTGCCATTTTTAGATGTACAGAATTTAAAAGAATAGGATATAAATTAGAGCACTTAATTAAAAGACATAAAAGCAGCATGAAGAGAAGACCATTACTGTAGGTGGGGAAAATTCAATATGACAAAGGGGGCACTCTTTGGGGGGCACCCCAAAGTAATCAATTCAACTCCAAGCAGAATTCCAACAGGAATTTTGGATACAGTTTATCCTAAACTTCTTATGGTAAAGCAAAGGTCAGAGAAGAGACAAGACATTCTGAAAAAGAAACAGAAGAGGGGATTTACCCTATGAGGTACTACCCTTAATATAAAGCTATAGTAACTATGATAGTGTGTAACTACAGGCAAGGACACGGGCCAGTGGAACCGTGCTGTGAGGCCAGGGACAGGCCTGCGTGTGTAAGGGAAATTGACATGTGACACTCTTTACATTTAAAGAATTGCTTAAAAATTAAGCAATGCAGTAACTGCTCCCAGGACAGGGCTTATCCACAGAGACCAATGTTGATTTCAACATCATGTCAAAGACAAGCCAATTCCAGCTGGATTAAAAACCTATTTGTAAACGTGCAGTCTTGGAATTTTTAGAAGAAAATACAGGAGAATATCGTTACGACCTCAAGATAGGGGAAAAACTTTTTTTTAATGCTTATTTATTTATTTTGAGAGGGTGGGGGGGGGAGTGGGGAGAGAGGGAGAGAATGCACACAGATGGGGTAGAGAGGGAGAGAGAGAATCCCAAGCAGACTCCGTGCTGTGAGATGTGGGGCTCCATCTCACAAACGTCGAGATCATGACCTGAGCCAAAATCAAGTGTCTTGGACACTTAACCAACTGAGCCATCCAGGCGCCCCAAGAAACTCTTAAGCAATATACAAATGCATACCCATAAAGGAAAGGAATGATACATTGATTATGTTACAATGTACAACTTCTGTCTCACTAAACCATGTTGTACTGTAAACAAAGATAATGACCAACCAAAGACCGGGAGAAATTATTTATTAACACAGCTAAACAATAAATGATTAGCATACTTTTAAAAATTTTTAGAAGGAAAGCACTCAGTAGAAAGTTGAGCAAAGGAGAGGAATAGGCCAACCAAGAGAGAAGAAACCAAAATGTCACATGCACAAATGAGAGGGTACAGATTAAAACAAGATCATTCCCACCCTATTAGCTTGTCCCACCAAATTTAAGTCTAATAACACAAATCACTGTTTGAAAAGTAGGGGTAAATTTGTCCAGTCGCTGGGGAGATCAAGACGGCAGTATTTAATAAAGCTGGAAATATACATGCTCTCAAACCACAATTCCACTCCTGCAACATACTGGGCCTTGGGCTTTCAAACTCTTCCACTGTGAGGCAAAGACATTTTGCACTGCAGTGAAGTCCACAGGTGCAAAAGCATATAGACACACACACGTACACGCACATACACACAAGTGTGCACGCAACTTTACCTCGACTTTCTGCAATGGACAGTGCTAGTTTCTACTTCATCTTGCCAAATGCTATTTGTTACCCACAAAACTGATTGCATAAGCCTCTCCCCCTGTCCCCTTCTCCCCGTCCCGGCCCCCCTGCCCCGAAGAACTCCTTGTACCTGTACACAAAGAGACATGCTCCATTCATAGCAACAATGTTTACACTCCAAAAAAGAAAAACTGTAAACAGCCTAAATAATCTCCATTGGGAAGTAGATAAATGGGTTGCAGAATATTCATTCATTGTGGAGTACACAGGGCTTCTGAGGGGCAAATTAGAGCTTCTGGTAGTGACATGGATATATCTCAAAAACATGATTTTATGTTCAAGAAAAAATATATCTATACACACAGTATGATAAAATCTTAAGTTTTAAACACTGTATGTAGATAGGCACATATAGATAGTAAAAATGTGGAAGCATGTCTGAGGATGAAAAACATGGCATTCTCTGGGGGAAGCGGGGGTGAGTAAGGGGCAGATTGGGATCTAAAATGATCGGGAAACTGGGGGGAGGCCGGCTATGGGTTCTTGGTCCCCCCCACACACATGCAATGGGGAGTGCTTTATCTCAGACCTGTTTACAGCTGCTGGGACACGGGAATAATCCAGTGTTCTGACATTCAGACCATCTGATGCGCCTTTTGAAATTCTCTACAATGTGCATTCCCTACTGTCTGCACCCAGCTCCCACGATGAGATGCAACTGATCAGAAATGAGGCAAAAAAATATGAGGCCATAGGGGTACTGGTTACACCTTTTTTGTGTGCTTAAAATATATGCATACATTTTATACGTTCATATGTTATACATTTGTCTGTCTTTTCCAAAGACCACATTGAGCCAGGATAAGGTGCTTGCAGACCCCAGTACACAGAAAGTCAAAGTCATGACAGCCCGGAGCCTGCCTAGTTAGGACCTGGGAGGCCTTAACGAACACTTTGTGGGGTCGGTGGTGGGGAGCCCAGGGGTCGGCAGGCAGACCCAGAACAGCCCTCTGAATGTTGCAACGATTCCCAAGATGGTGGCACGCAAAGATTACATGTGACCCGTTCCTGCCAAAGCCTCATGTTGCTGGGGTCAGTCTGGTCCTGGGCAGCTCTGTGAGATTCTGCCTTTCCGGACTCATTTTCTTTGTCTGAAAAATGGGTAAGTGCTGGCTCCCCTATCTCAGAGGCAGAGAGTGGATCAAACGGACAATGCACGGGAAAGGGAGAATGTGCAGTCACGGAGAGCCCCGAGTTTGGCTGCTGCTGGCCAGGGAGGCTTCAGGCCAGCCCAGAGGAGGAGTGTGGCCATACCCATACCCGGGGCCTGCCAACACTCACTGTGGAGACGCCCTGGCCCCACCACACACCAGGCATGTTTCTTGGTTTCCTTTAACCCTGAGCCTGCATGGCTGGGGGCACTACCTCCATTACTGATGGGGAACCTGGATGCTCTAAGTCATTTCCTCGGGCAACACATGTCACAGCTGCTGCTTAAACCTGGCCTTCCAGTTCTGACTGTGGGCAGCACCATTTCACTTAGCCATAACTCCCTGCCGTGGAAAGACCGTCAAGTCACCAGTGTCCCCCTCCCCCAAATCTTGGCCTCCACCTGCCCCTCTTCAAAGAGGTTTGTTTCTCATTGGTGTGGTATGTTTCTCAAAAACCACACTCAGGGGCTCCTGGGGGGCTCAGTCGGTTAAGCATCCGAGTCTTGCTTTCAGCTCAGGTCGTGATCTCGCGGTTTGTGAGTTGGAGCCCTGCGTCGGGCTCTGTGCTGACAGCATAGAGCTTGCTTGGGATTCTCTGTCTCCCCCTCTCTCTCTGTCCCTCCCTTTGCTCTCTCTGTCTCTCTGAAGATAAAGAAATAAACTTGAAAAAATAAACAACAACAACAACAACAACACAATCGCTCGGTCAGAATTATGACGTTTGTTCCAAAAAGTCTGCCTGGGCACACCGGTACCCAAGCACCACATGCCACCCGTGGGGAGCAAGCTAAAAACCAGCGTGGGATAAGCCAGGGAAACCTGGGACACAGAGTCGCTGGAATGCCCCTACGAAGGCTGCACGTGCTTCCTGACACACGACGCCCCAGCGCTGGGCAGCAGGACACCGCCGGCACTGTGCCCTGCCCGGAACCCCTGTAGAAAACTGATGATGACTTGCACACCAGGTAGCAAAGGCTGCAGGGCAAGGGACAGAGTCACCAGAGTCATATGGCCAAAGGGCCCAGAGAAGGGTCTGTGCACAAAAGCATCTGCAGGGACCGGGACCCTACCCAATGGCCCCCCATTATCTGTATTGACTGTGTTTTCTCATTTTCTGTGTTCTCCACGCTCTGGCATCCGGGGCCTCACTGCAGCTTCCTCCTTTTAGGGCTAGTCCGGCAGCTCTAGAAGATAGCAAAGGACTAGCAGGCGGTGCCTTTCAAATCAAACCGACCAATCCAGAGCCCAGACGCCACCACCTCTGTGCGCAGAGCACCCCCAGAGCCAGGTACCAGGCAGGAAGGGATCACCCTATACCCCCTGCCCGCTGAAATTCTTCAAACTAGCCAATCCTAAACCCGCTGAGCATACCTTGCCTTGCCACAAAAACCACAGTCAAGGCTCGCGCCCATGCTTTCCCCTGGCTCCTGCCTGCCGGCCGACCTGCACACCCCGTAAGGTCTGTGAGTATCAGACTCTCTCTTCCAGTTTGTATCAAACTACCTCTTCCAGTTGGTGAATACCAAACTCTCTCTCATGACCATCTGATGATCGTTTCCCATCAGCTGGCCTCATCATACCTGAAAATAATAAAATCTACACTGTAAGACACTGGGCATCCTGCACACAATCCGGGCACTGCGGCATTCGTGGGTCACGTGCAAACCAGCCAACACACAGTTGACTTCAGGCAGGCCAGACGAGCCCACTACAGGCTCCCTATGTGCTACTTCTGAGTCTTAAGAACGGTATGAAGACGGCGTCGGAAGGCCCCGGGATTGGCTTCCAACTTAACTGTAAACCTCGGTTTGTGGATTCTGCCTTGTGGATTCTGCCTAGAGCGAATCTCAAATTCAAATGCCGAGTGTCCCTAAATGGCCTGCATGTTTCCTAACTGCCAGTGAGGCCGGAGGGGGGAGCGGAAGGACCCGCCCAGCCCAGGGGCCTCGGTGGTCCTGAGCTCCCGGTTTGGTGACAAGCAAGCGAGGTGGAGGGGACTCCTGTGGCTGCTGGGCATCTCAGCAACAGACTCCTAAGTGGAGCAGCACACATAAGGGGANAGATGGAGACAAGGTGGTGGGACAAGGTAGGGGACAAGGTGACGGGACAAGATGGAAGACAAAGTGGGGGGCATGAGGTTTCCAATCAATCCCCAGGACAGCCCTGGCAAGGCCACCTGACTCCAGTTCCGCAGATGGGGACACAGGTCTCATGGAGGTACAGTGACTTGCCCAGGGTCACGCAGCTAGGGTACAGCAGAGCCTCTCATGTGACCTGGTCCCTCAGCACACACGGCCACATCACCAGCCTCTTCCAGCTGTCCTCGTCTTCCTAGAGGGTTAGGACACGGAGCCTCAGGAGCCCCTACCCGCCTGTGGCCGCCCTGTGGAGGACCCCTCCTCCTGGCCTTCTGCTACCTAACACAGGCCGTGTGCCCTCCCACGCGTGCCCTCCCACGGGGCTCAGGGACGGAAGCGACCAGCCCAGGCCGTACAGAACTGCCTCCCAGCCTGGCTCCGGCTCCCATCAGAAACTTGTTTACTTTCCAGCTGCCTAAACGTACTCCCGCGGGATCACAGCCAGGTGCACCCCAAGGGCAGACACGAGAGCTGTCCCCAGAGAGCCAAGCTTCTGCCCGGACACAGCTGTCTGTCCCTGAGGGCCCGGGTGGAAAAGGCACCGGGTGGAAAAGGCACCGGAGGGTTGCCTTCCCCGTGCTCACAGAGCTCCTGCCCCTGGCGCACGGGCACCATCGGCCACACCTTGGAGCCATGGGTACCGAAGCTGAACTAGGTTCCCACCCTGAACTAGGTGGGCGTGGACAGGGGCCCCACGACCCACAATGGTCCCCCATCACCAAGCAAACAGCACACTGTGTTCCTGCATTTTTGCTGCTGGCTGAGAGAACCAGGAAGAACTCGCTGTGGTCCCAGATGCGGTACCGCCCTCTCCTAGGTGCCTAGGCAGGTGCGGCCCAGCGGGGGGCTGTCCCACGGGCCAGTCCACTGGCTGACTTGGGGCAACACTATTCATGGCATTCCCGATACCAGCAGCATGTCGTTCATGTAACTACCAGGAGGTCCCTGATGAGCACGGCCCCGTTGAATCGCAGAGCAGCCCTGGGAGGCAGCAGTCACCGTGAGCCCCACAGACTCGGGGTTTGGGGAAGTTCAAGGATGTGGCGGTGTCTGAGCAGGGGTCAAGTCTGCACTCGCGGCCCTGAGAGCATGCACCCACCTCCCTTTCCAGCCCTCTTGCCATCACTCTAAAATGGGACAATGGGAGTGCCTGGGGGGTTCAGTCCGTTAAGCGTCTGACTTTAGTGCAGGTCACGATCTCACAATTCGTGAGTTCGAGCCCCCCATAGTGCTCTGTGCTGACAGCTCAGAGCCTGGAGCCTGCTTCAGATTCGGTGTCTCCCTCCCTCCCTCTCTGCCCCTCCCCTGCTCACGCTCTGTCTCTTTCTCTAAAATAAATAAACAAAAAACATTTTTTAAATAAAATAAAATGGGACAATGTACCATCAGGGGCTGTGAAAATCAGAGACAATATATGGAAGCTCTTTTCACAGGTTTGACGCTCACAAGTGCACACTGAAAATGCTCTCAGAACGGAAAGTAATATTCTGCTCAACGTGTCCCTACCAAANAAGGAATAAAAGGGCTCAGGGCCAAGCCTTTCTCTCTGGGTAAGAGCCTGTCTGGGGCTTGTGATGCAGGCAGCCTCGATTTCAGAAAACCCCGGGGCTCCTCTGGCGTAGGTGGGCCTCCCGGCAGGCACGACAGCCACCCTAGGCACCTGTCCCCACACTGCAGGGGTCACTGCACCTTGAGGGGCTACCTTGGAGCACCACCAGCCGACTGCCCACCTGGAACAAGTATCAGGGGCCCAGACTGAAAGCCCTGGGGGAACGTCAAGTCCCCTTCAGAGGCCCAGCCAAGGGTAGGGCAGGCATGGAGCCGGGGCCACCTCCAGCCAGGACAGACCTCAGGGGGCAGAGACAGAGAATGAAGCAGAGAGAGAAGAAGAAAAAGGATCCCAGAGAAACAATGAGACTGGACAGAAGAGAGGCAGACGGACAAATACGGAGGCAGAGAGTGAGCAGCACGGAGAGACAGAGGGAAATACGGGGACAGGAACTCACAGAAGCAGGGTGTCAGGAAGAGGGTGACAGAGTAACAGGACTGTGGCATCAGGGAAGGGCAGTGAGAACAACAGGAAGGAAGTAGGGACAGCTACCAGAGACGCAGGGACAGTGTGTCAGGGACAGACACAGGAGGGCCGGGCCCTCCTGGAAGGGGAGCTCACCCACGCCTACCCGGCACGCCGTCTGCAGTGCATGGCACCGGCCTCTCCTTTGGGAGCCCCCGAAGACAGGCCCGCTGTCTGGTCGCTGTGGAACTTAGCTGGCTGAAATGGGCTCCTAGGTCTGTGCTGGGCTGCGGGTGCCACCATGTGGGGACCGGGGCACCACCACCAGGCCCTCCTATGGATGGGGGAGGGGCCCGGCATGCGCCCCACGTGTCCATGCGTGTCTCTGTACACTTGCGCGGGAACTCACGCTCACATGGGTGCGTGCTCGGCAGACCCACTGCCCGATGGAGGCCGGCCTTCTCCCTGCCCGGCCGACACGCAAGGGCTGAGGGCCTTTTGGAGGCAGAGGGAGCTGAGCCACTAGAAGAGGGTGGCAAGAAGGGACACAGGTGCTCCCTGATGGTGGCACTGCGAGGCCCATGGGGCCCTAGTGGGGTTTCACGCAAAGCTGGCCCTCCGGGATGACAGAGTACTGAGGATGGAGATGGGCTCGCGGCCTGCCCATGGCCTTGGGGCTGGTTAGAAAGGGCACCACACACCCTTCCCCCCAGACTCCCGTGCAGGTAACAGCACACACTGACCTCCAAACCTGCCTCCACCGTCCCCCAAAGCACGTCCGCTGCAAAGCTCCATTTCACAAGAAAGCACAAAGGCACACACACACCTCACGACTTCCCTGAGACACACACCCACTGCTGGCCAAGCCCCCCTCCATCTGGGCGTCCAGCACAGTCCTTACCGAAGGGGCTTGGCCACGTCCTTCAAGCCCCCGGGATGGAACCCCCCGGAAAGGAAAGGATCCTGGCAGGTGTGCCGGATCGAAAACCCGCACAGCCCCCCATGCACCCACCCTGGGACAGGGCATGTTCTCATCAGCCCCAGGCCCTGGCTCACGGCCCCCCGCCGAGGACGCACCTGGCAAAGGGATGGGACATCCGGCCTCTGGGGAACGCGATGACTTGGTGATATTGGCCACCACGAAGAAGAGCCCCCTGAGAAATGGTGACTGCATCTGTCTCATTTCTTCCTCCTACCCACCTTGGGGGCCGACGCTGTCACCCCCCATCGGGCAGGGGCTCATTCCACCCTTCATGAGCGCCACGAAGCTGGCACACAGCTGGACTGAGGCCCAACCCTACCTCTGTCCATTCCTGGGTCTGTTTCTTAATCATAAAACTACCTTTGAGTAAACTGGCTTCATCAAGATATAAACTGGGTCAAAACCACGTACAGGGGGTGCCTGGGTAGCTAGTTAGGTGCTGACTTGGGCTCGTGGTGGTGATCTCGCAGTCCGTGAGTTCAAGCCCCGCGTCCGGCTCTGCGCTGACAGCTCAGAGCCTGGAACCTGCTTCAGATCCTGTGTTTCCCTCTCTCTGCCCCTCCCTCACTCACACTCTGTCTCTCAAACATAAAATAAACATTTAATTTAAAAAAAAATCACATATTCAGAGATCTGCACGACACACCCACCCTGTAAGACACATAGGAAGAGACAGTTTGCTGAACTACTAACCTGCTTTGAAGCACTCTGTGCTGCACACACACACGTGTACAACAGTGTGTGCGGATCAGTGTGTGCGTGCAGCTCTGTGTGACTGCCATTGGTGTGTGCGTGCACGTGTGAGTGTGCGAGGGATGTGTATGTGGGTGTGGGTGTGCGTGCCCACGAAGGTGTGACTATGGTAAATGTGTCAGTAGGTGTGTGTGACTGGGTGTGAGCGCAGTGATGATGTGTGTGCCGATGGCGTGTCGGTTATGAGTGTGTGAGGGGGTGTGCAGGTGTGTGTGACTACGGCAAGTGTGTCCGTACACATGTGTCTGTCAGTGCGCGCGTGTGTGTACGCGTGGGGGTGGTGCATGTGTGAGGGTTGTATGTGTGTGGGCGTGTGTGTGTGCGCACGCGCACGAGCATGAAGGCGTGTGTGCTGCGTGTGTCCCCTGAGCGCCCTGGGCCCCGCCTCAGCCTTGAAGACATTTGAGGGAGACTGGGAGGAATGTGACCGTGGACAATGGTGTTTTTTTCTCGGCCTCGGCGGAGAATCCATTTTAGTAACAAGAGAAGGGGAATAACGTGGCAAATTACAGTGTCTGCCCAAATAAATTATTCCTTTCATTTTACCATTTTGTTTGGAGGAGAGCTTTAAACCTCATCCCTGAGCATACTCAGCAAGTGCTTACCGAGCGGATTTGGCCGTAATTAATATGAATTTAACTTTCTTTTCTTTCCCAAGGCACAGCACCAGAGGAGAAACGGGGCCGGGCAGACTGCTCTGGGCTGTGGGCTGGGTGAAGGTTTAATAGCCTCACAGACCTGTACGAGCTGCAAGGGCAAAAGGGAGAGTAAAAGTATAAAATCTTTAATTGCTGCTTCCCAAAATAACCCCAGCACGCCTGTAATAGGCTTAGGCTGGATTTTAATTCTTTTCACGGAGAAGAAAAAAATTCAAATTCAGATTTGAATTTCTCAAACCAACATATTTTCTGCAGGGTCTTGCCCTCGACATCTGTCTGGGCTGGAGAGCCCCATGTCATGGCGTCTGGGGGCTCAGACGAGAGGCTGGCCTCACCTGGGTGTCTCAGGAACGGCTGTCTCAGGGCCAAGTGCACCCTTCCTCGGAGAAGCCCAGGGCCACATCCTGGCTGGCTTGCCTCTTCTGTGAGACAAAGGGGTGGTCGCACCTTGGGGTCCTTTGGAGCTTTAAAAGTTCCAGGGGTCTTTGGTCCTGATTCTCACTGATTTTTAAAGTATTTTTTAATGTTTAATTGTATTTCTTTTTGACAGAGAGAGAGAGACAGAGAGAGAGAGAGAGAGAGAGAGATAGGTGCAAGTGGGGGAGGGGCAGAGAAAGAAGGAGACTTAGAATCTGAAGCAGGCTCCAGGCTCTGAGCTATCAGCACAGAGTCCAATGTGGGGCTCAAACCCACAAACTACTAGATCATGACCTGAGCCAAAGTCAGATGCTTAACTGACTTAGCCACCCAGGCACCAATCCCCCCGACCCCCGCCAAAAGACCTCTTAAAAAAATTATTTAATTTTGAAAATGGTGGTAAAATTTACGTGATACAGGATGTGCCATTTTAACATGTTTATGGGTGTAGCTTTTGTATCATTAAGCACACTTTCATGGTTATGCAGCCATCACTGTCGTCCACCTCCAGAACTTTCCTCAGCTTCCCAAACTGAAAGCCTGTCCCCACTCAACAATAACTCACCGGTTCCCCCTCCCCCGGTCTCTGGCAACCACCATTCTATCTTCTGTCTCTGAGTCTGACTACTCAGGGTACCTGATAAGTGCAATCACACAGTATTTGTGTTTTTGTGACTGGCTCACTTCACTTTAAGCATAGGGTCCTCAAGGGTTCGTGTCAGAATTTCCTTCCTTTTCAAGGATGGATCATATGCCATTGTATGTATATGCAACAGTTTACTTCTCCATTCATAGGTCGGGGGACACTCAGGTTGCTTCCCTCTTTTGGCTGCTGTGAACATGGGTGTGCAAATCTCTCTTCAAGACCCCATGTTCTTTTGGGAATACTGGAAGTGAGATTGCTGGGTCACAGGGTAATTCGAGGCTTAACTTTCCAAGGAACCGCCATACTGTTTCCTGTGGGGGCTGCATCATTTTGCATTCCCACCCACGGTGTACAAGGCTTCCAATTTCTCTACCTCCTTACCAACACTTGCTTGTGTTTCTTTGACAATGGACATCCTAGAGGGGGTGGGTCCCCACTGACTCTTCATCACCAGCTTGCATGCGGCAGAGGACCGGGCTCACTACCTCTGGAAGTATTGGCAGAGACTTGCATGGGGCCCCCTCCAACCTGAAACAAGATGGCGATGGGGCATCTTGTCTGCCACAGGTTTGTGTTTCTGCGCTGGCTCCAGATGGGCCCCCACAGCCCTCAACTGATCACTGATTCACTCCACAACCATTTGTTATATATAAAGTCAGGTGCCATTCTGGGAGCCAGGGACACAATGGTCCCTCATGGACCCACAATGGGAAAGCGAGATGGTAGGAGCTCCACTTGTCCACGGTGGGAGCCCATGGTTCAAGAGCCCAGAGAGTGAGGAGATGCAGCCTGAAGGGAAATCTTAGTGAAGAATGCACCCAGCATTTGAAGGGAGGACAGAAGAAACTGGGACAGGCTGCCCGGGCTGATCTGAAATGGGTTCCAAAGGTTATCACTGGGGACAGTAATTACAGAGAGACTTAACTGCCTGTTCTCACATCAGTCCCCTGGGTGACATGTGGTGGGGAGGCTATACAGGCTTTGAAATTCAACAGAAGTGGGTCCAGACCCACATCTCTCACCTGTGTGAGCCAGGGTCCTGGTCTCTAACCTGTAAGATGGGAATACAGAGGACGCCCATCTTTTGCAGGGGTTTAAAGGCTAAAGTCTGTACATATGATTACAAAAAGCTCCAAGAGCCCAAATCCACCCCTGCCCACTTCAAGGGAGGTGGACCTACTTCCTCACGAGTCCAGTTCACAGGCTCCTCTGTGTGAAGACGCACGCTGGTCCCCCAGCCCCCACCCTCAGCCAGGGAGCAACAGAGGGAGCTGGCTGCGTGCAGAGGTCTGGGCAGGAAGACTTCGGGTGCGGAACTGGCAGGAGTTGGGTGTAGAAACTCGGGCGCAGGCACTCAGGACACAGGAAGCAGAAGTGACCGAAGGCCAGCAGGTGCATCCCCGCCCTCCAGGGCAAGCCAGCCCTGGCCCTCCCAAGCAGAGGAGTCACAAGCCGAGTGTGCTTAGTGGGGCACGGGCAGGTGCACGCCGGCCATGGCGCTCCCTGGGCCCCGCCGGGCTGACTGTAAGAGCCACAGCTGTCCCTGGCCGGAGGCTGGCCTCGGCCCAAGGCTCTGCTCTGTCATAACAAAGGCGGTCACCTCCCATCGTGTCCGGCGGCGAAGGCCTGTGGGGCTCTCACCCCCGGCATCCTGTCCCTCACTGGACGCCGCTGGGCCACAGCTGGAGCGCAAGGCTCTGAGCTGCTGTGGCTCGTGTGGGACATCTGTGAACCGGCAGACACAGGAAGGAGGCGGTCCGTGATCCTCCGCCTGGTTATCCAAACATCTCCTGGCTGCCCAGGGCTGGGCCCAGTGCACAAAACACAGCCCAGGCTCTGCCTGCTGAGTAACGGAGGAGGGGCTCTGAGGACGGCAGGAAGTGGCACAGACCGGCACGTGTAGGGGGGCTATGATCAAGGAAGGCTTCCTGGAGGCAGCAGGCAAGAGATAGGGACATGGGTGTGTCAGGGCGTAAGTAACCACACGGCTCTTCTCAGGCTCTTCTCTGTTTTAACCTGAGGGCGGCGAGGGGCGGCGGAGGCGGACAGGGCCGGGCCTCGGGGGGCCTGCGTTCCTAAAACCTGAGCGAGGAACAGATTCCTTCTAAAGGGAATAAATCCTTTCAGACGCTAAGCGGTGGCTTACATTTTCCCGAAGCCCCCAGATCTCTCTCTCTTTCTCTCTCTCTCTCACACACACACACATACACACACACACACAATGCTGGGGCCTGGGGACTCCGCGGTGGGGAATGCTATGCGGATGTCCCCATCAGGTGACAGAGCACAAGGGAGTTCAAGTCCTGCTTCGTAACTGTGGCTCGGGCAGCGTGCTCTGGGAACATCTTACGCCCCAGCAAGGTCCCCCAGGTTGGGCCCACGGTCCCAAAGACCACCTAGAACCTCTCTTCAAAGCTGGTTTGGGAGGTGCTGGTGTAGGTGTGAGGGGGAGGGAGAGGGTTTCTAGGCAGAGAGAGAGAGAGAGGGAGTCAGAGGCGCGCTGCCCAGAGGCAAGTGTTCAGAGAGTCCCTCTGGAGCCATAGATTCGTCATCTGTGAGCCACAGTGCTCGGGAACGTAAGAGCCAAAGCTCACAGGGCAGCCTGGGACTCCCTGCCTCCTCGGGGGACTGCCGTTAGTGTCAGGGAAGGGGGTCTACAGCCTAAACAGCCACCTTTGGGAGAGCCAATGACAATTAAGATTCCCATGGGCCCACCGTCCCCCTTGCCCTGCCTCTGGGCTCCAAAAAAAGCAAATTATTTTTCCCTCCCCTGTCCCTGCCTCCCTCTCACCCTGTTCGCCTCTCCCAAGGACAGCCCATCTAACAGTAAACTCGGGTGTTCACATTCTCATCGTCCTTATTTGTATGCCTTATCTCCTCCTACCAGCTGTGTGACTTTGGGTAAGGGAGTTAACCTCTCTGAACCCAAGTTCCACTACTGGTTTTGCTACACTATGGCTTCCCACCTATTAAAAAAAGGTCATCCCAGTATAAATCACCCAAGGTATGAACACTTAATTTCTGAAGCCTATAAATCAGAAAAGCTTAGTTTTTTCATTATTATAATAAAGTTAATTCGGGGCGCCTGGGTGGCTGAGCTGGTTAAACGTCCAACTTCAGCTCAAGGTCATGATCTCATGGTTGGTGAGTTGGAGCCCCACGTCGGGCTCTGTGCTGACAGCTCAGAGCCTGGAGCCTGCTTCGAATTCTGTCTCCCTCTCTCTGTGCCCCTCCCCCCACTCACACTGTCTCTCTTTCTCTCTCGCTCTCAAAAATAAGTAAACATTTAAAAAATGTTTAATTTAATTTACAGTTAATTCACCACAAAACTCCATTAATTAACTAACTGCCTTTGAGTACAGAAAACACGGATGTTCTGATCTGTGTATGGTTTTTATAGGAATGCGGTCAATCATACAGCAACATGGAAAGCGATGGGCCAGTAGATGTGTAAATCCTCATGTGCGTGCAGATGGGGGGTGCAGGGGGGATCCCCTCTCTTAGCCTGCACCGCCCACATGGCCCTCTCGCTCCATGCCTGTGAAACCCTGTTGGGCTCCTCTTCTGTGCCCTGGCTAAGCTCCCAGCCATCCAACTACCCACCAACATTCCCTAGACCCTACCCTGGGGCCCGTGTCTCCTCTCCCGAGCCCACAGCCCTTGGGGGGGCGGGGGGGGTGAAGCAAGGCCTTCTGGGAAGAACATTGGGCAAGCATTCTGTACTTCTGTCCCATTCCAGGTGATGCATTGCAGTCCCCTGGCCACCCACTTTTGTGTGCTCCCAGGTCCCACAGCAAATCTGCTACAAGCGGGCAGATCAGAAGGGATGCTAAGTGATGCACAGGTCCTCCCCCACGAGCCAACTCACGATCAAACACTCTTTGGTGGTAAAGCAAACTTCGACATCTACTGAACAAGAGGTGTCCCTCTCTGCTTCTCCCACACCCGCCCCATGATTGGAAACTGCACTCAGAAGTGGAGACTGATTTGATAATGGGGGGGGTCCCCTCTCCTCCAGCCCCCACACAGCTCCCGTCCCTTCCCCCCACAGTATGGCTAAATTTATAGATTTGGGATTGTGGTAAATTATAATGTAATTATACCGTGCCAGGGGCAGTTTCCCATGGCAGAAATTAAAAAGCAATTCAGGTAAATGATCTTTAGCTACCGCGAAGCGTCCCTGCAGAACTCATTAAGTCCAGGGACCAGGCGGCAAACCGAAGACGGTGTGCAGTCTGCTGCATGTCAAATGCCTTCTCACCTTGGAAACACAAGGCCACGGGCGGGGGCGGGAGTAAGCCCCTCCTGGGACGCCCGCCTGCCCTTCACCTGCCTCTCGCCGCAGACTGTGTACACCTGCCCAGGTATCTTCCCACCGCATCCTTTTGACCTGCCACTCCGGGACCGCTCTGTGGAGATGCCCTCTGGGGAAAGGGGAACATGGGTACCTGCAGAAGAGCCAGGGTAAGAGGCAGGACAAGATGGGTTCGGAGCGTGGAGTCAAACGGGAAATTAACCACCTTAGTTACATTAGTGCCATTTCCGCTTAAGCTTTGAATTCCTAAAGCCCAGGGAGGTGCTTCTTTTGTTGTTTCGTTCTCTTTTTGCTCTTTAATTTCCTCACTTGAACCTGACACTGAAAAAGAAACGACCACATAGAACGCAAGCCCTGGAAAGGCGTGCTAAGACGGGAAGGATGTGAAACGGGAGCTGAGGAGGACGTGATGTTCATTTGTCCAATGTGTCGTCTGCTTTAACAATCAGAATAAACATGAAGCTTACAAAAGCATCTCTATTCGCGGTGCTCGTGACCTTCAGCCATGTCCTGGGGTAGGGAGTGGCATAAGGGGTCCTTGTGATGGAGGCGAGCCTCAGGGGTTGGGAGGACATTAAGGTTCGAGAGCCCGGAGGCCGGCCTGGCGGCTTGCTAACATGCTTCCAAAAGGCCATTCTGTCCACATGCCTTGAATCGCAGCCCATACCCCTACTGTCTTAAGCACCTACTGTTTGCGGGGGTAGCACCCATGGCACTGTGCGGGGATCAGTGGCATTCTAGAAGTCTGCTCTCACCCGTCATACTTCTGTAAGTGTATCCCTGCAGGGCACTGCTCCAAATGCCCCATTGATGACCACTGAACTCCTCCAATAGTCCATTCCCATGTGAGGTGGATGCTTTACAGATGGGACACTGAGGCCCAGAGAGGTCAAACCACTGGCCCCAGGTCCTCTCCAGCAGGTCAGGGGCACAGCGGGCACATGACCTAAGCTGGGCCTTAGCCATCGGCAGCTGTGTCACCAAGCTGAAGGCGTGGGACACAGCAAAGCCTGGTGGGCCGGCAGCCCGATTCCGAGGCCACTCTCTCCCCTGCCCCATGGACTGGAAGCCTGAAAACGCCTGCCAGGCGCCCCAAAGGGCGGGCCGGCCTGGAGGAGGCTGCACAGAGCCCGGCCCCTCTGCAGTCCAGCTGGGCAGTCCTGGACAGGTCACTCAACAGAAAAGAGCCTTGGCTTCCCCCCTGTAAAAGAGAATTGCACCTGCCTCTGGGGGTCGTGGCCCAGACTTAAGTAAAGGGCCTGTCGGGTAAAGCAGAAAAAGGGGCTTTTCCAAGCAGCTGTTAATAGTCTAAGTCAGCCTTCCCTCCACTTAACAAAGGAGGAAAAGGCAGGGGGGTGGGGCAGGGGCAGGCTGCAGGCTGCAAGCTCCCGTGTCTTCCCGGGCCCACCGGACCCTCGCCTCCTCCCCATGTCCAGCCCTCAGGTGGCATCCTGGCAGACCCCACCCCACGGTGGTGAGGCTGGGCCTGGCGGGCAGATGTGTGAGCCACTGGGCACCCCATGGGGCACAGATTTACCAGCCCGTCTGGGGGTTGGCAGCCTAGGCTAGAGTGAGAGTCCCACTCAGCCATCCTAGATGTCGGATCTACTGGTTTTCTCCATGGCAGATGTTCACTCGTCACCCACTGGGCTGAGCCACAGGCCAACCCCCACTACAGGTATTTTTCTCCTGACATGCAGTCAAAACAGGAAAACACATCACATACCAGGCCTAGCAACCACGATCCCTGAAGTCCAGGAGCCACCTAACCGCCAGGCTGACGGCCCCTTTGCAATCCTCACCAGCCACACAACTCGCCACGCGCAGACGCCCCCGGGACACGCATCCCTGTCGTGTCCAGGCAGCACCAGGCTCCACGGGCCACGCCAAGACAGGCCGCCGGTCAGGAAGGAGCACGCACACTCTTCCCATTTCCCCAAGGGGGGGGCGGGTGCTCCCCGGGGGAGGCAGGGTGCTCCCGGGCGTCTGAAGCCATGGGGAGGCCGCATACTCATCACTGAGCTGGCGCACGGCCACCCCTTCGCGGGGCCTCTGGGTCCCAGGCAGACGAAGAACACACGTCCTGAGGCCGCCCCGGCTGGTCGCTCCCCTGGCCTCTTAGGGCTGCACACCCGGCGAGGGCACCCGAAACCGCTGGGCGCCCCATCCCGCCTGCCTGCTCCTCTCCGACGGGGCATCTGAGTGCCTGTTTAAGGAAGCCAGGCCCCCCACCCCAGAAACAGAGCTCCCCTCCCCAGAACCCACACCCTTTCCTTTCCACTGAAGTTTCTGCTGCGGTGCAAAGAGCATTTGCACAGAGAGATGGGGGTTGCCGACTGGCCCGGGGGCCATGGCCGCACCTCCTCCCGGGGCCAACACGTCCACGGCCAGCCTACCTGGGGGTTGCCGGGGTGGGGAGCCCACCCGGGAGCGCCTCGAGGCAGCCCTCTGCCTCCCCCTGCCACCAGTCGGGCTCCTCTTTCTCCTGCTCAGCCTGTGACGTTATGGCCTGGAGAGGGGCTAATGCTCACCAGCTGGCCTGGCGGTTTAACCCTCTCGGGCTCCCAGGACGTCCGGCTGGGAGGAAAGCTCACAGCCACCCTCACTGGGGCCCCAGAGCCGAGTCGCCGTGAATTCAGCAAACATGAGGGCGACAGCCGAGAGCTCACATGAGATGAGAAAGCAGAGGCGCTCACGGAGTAAGAGAAAGACAAACTTCCGAAACCCATCCGCGTTCCACTGTCCTAAGGGAGCGAAACACAACATAAACTCAGCTGAGAACACCAGACAGCCGGCAACAGGGACCGGCCTCGATCTTTCTTGACAGCCCTCATCTTTCCAGGGTGTGATGCTTCACGAGAACTGTTGGAGGCGGTTTCCTCTGGCAAAACAGTCAACAGTGCTCAGACTCATGTCGTCTCAGCTGCCACCCTTCCCTCTGCCTATGCTCACGCCTACTGAACTCCTATTCATCCCTCAAGACCCAGCTCAGGCATGCCTCCCCCAGGAAGCCTTCCCTTGTCTTTCCTCCCTCGGGGGAAGAAAAAGTGCCCAGAACTGGCCTCTCTCAAAGTCTTTAACCATACTGAGACCCTAACGATGTGCTATAGTCAGTCCCTCTTCCTGGCTGGGGAGTCCCTCAGGGGCTTGGATGGTGGGGGATCTGCACAGTGCCTGGGCACTAGAGCTGATGGATACTTGCAGCTAGATGAAGAAACTGCTGGTCTCAGAATCCCTAAGATTTAGTAGGGGTAAAAAAAAAAAAAAAAGAACGGGTGGACAGGGAAAAAAACATTATCACCAGCGTTCTGTCGCTCTGAATTGTCTATTACCAGCACCTACAAAGTGTAGAGCAGATCTCACCACTTAAGATAATTGTACCACTAACTACAACCCAGAAAGAGACAAGAAGCTCCTGAGCCCCAGACCTACACCTCAGAGACCTTGCACCAAGCCGTGTATAAACCATCCGTAGAAGAGACTCTTAAGCCCTTACTCGGTGCCCCTGGATTCGTGGTTTAGAAACAATTCTAACGGATTTATGTTTTCCCAGCACATAAACTGGAAGTGGGCAGAAGTTAAAGGCAGGGAGTTGGGTTACTCCAGATGAGCATGTTATCAGCAGAAGGCAGGGGAGGGGTGGGGGTGAAGGTGCTACAAAGGAAGAGGCGCCTGCACTTAGGGCTCAGCCAGACTCAAGTTCAAGTCCTGGCTGCACCACTTAATAGCCGGGTGGCCTTGGCAACATGCTAACCAGTAGGCCTTCCATAAACATCCAAATGCTTTTTGAATTAAACAGAATTGACTAATTGAATTTGGCCCAGAAGGAGCCTTGGGATTGAGAGGCAGAGGGCCTAGAGGAAAATACGGGGGTGGGGTGGGAGAGGTCCCCTGCAGAGACTTGCTGGGAGCCAGACAAACTCAGAAGGCTGAGAAGTGCTTTGTGCTTGGGTGGGGGTGCGGGGAGGGAGCAGGGGGAGCAAGGAGAGACAGACACACACATTAGCAGATCCTGTGGTCTTGCCAGGAGACACTCCCGCTCCTACCTGCAGAGCCCCCACTCTGTAAGCAGTTGGCAGAGCCAGGACCTGGCCTGCCTCTTGGCTTTGCACTAAATGCCCGAGACATTCAGCACCAGCTGAGGCCCCAGCCGGCTGAAAAGGTCAGCACACACTCTTCTCTCTGCTTTGGGCCTGCGGTACTGACACAGTCCTTCCCAGGGACAGCTTAGGGAGTCAGATCTATTTTCTTCTTAGAGATTTCCTCTTGGATGGAAGGGGGTAAAAAAAACAACTCAAAGGCAAAAACCAAAAACAACTCCTAGAAACACCCAAGGTCAGCCCTAGAATCAGACTCAGACCTATGAATCCTGGGGTAGGTGCTGTCACCCTTCACCACCGTCCCAGGCCAAGAGAGGCACTGCCACCCCCATGGGGATGGACGCTGGGGCTCTTACTACCACCTTTGTGCAAGGGGTTGGGTCCTAAGGCTCAAGCAGCCCTCACCTCTCAAGTGGTCACTTGAATCAAAGGCAGGATGCCTGGAAAGGCACAGAGCAGGGGAGGAGAGCAGGCTTTGAACCCAGGACCCTGTCAGATTCTAGTTCTGTCCTTGCTTGTGGTGACCCTTTTTGCTGGGAGTCCCCTCTGGGCCTCATGTGCAACAGAGGGGCACAAATCCCTTGAGTTTCCTTCATATGCAAGTGAAGGGCTGATGATGCTATCTCCTCGGAGGAGGCCCTAGGGGGCCCGGGGCTCTAGAAGTGGGTGCAGAGAGAGCCATTTTGCATCCAAGGGTCTGAGGACAGGCAGGCCTTTGGATATGTGGGTCTGAGTGTAAGAGTCATGGGTCACAGAGGGCTGAGAATGTAGGACCCCCAGGTGAGATCAAAGCAGACTGTGGACCCTGGGCCAAGAGAGAAGGGAGGGGTAGGTGACCATGCAGGGACATGCGGTGTCCAGAAGCTAGCAAAGGGGAGGGCCAGGGGCGTAAGACCAAGCCCTGGTGAGTCTATAAGAGGAGGCATGAAGACCACCCCCACCCCTCGCCACTCAGTGCACTGAGCAGCATGGGGACCTCACGGAACCATCTGGGGGAAGGGAGGGGGCACGGTCCTGAGGGGTGTGGCTTATAGGCAGGGAAAGAGACAGCTCTGTCAAGGAAAGGGAAGAGAGAAAGCGCAGCCAGAGGGCAGGTGGGACCAAGGGGCAAGGGGGCTTCAAGGAGAGACCCTTGCGGGGGTGTTGGGGTGGTTTTGTACCATGGCAATGAGGCTAAGCCCACACCTCATTTCTAAGAACTCCCCTATCAGTGCAGTTTCAGGTTAGGGCTGGTCACAGCTGAAGTCCGCGAGGTCTGGGGGAAGGATGGGGTAAAGCAGGCCCTCCTTCATGGCAGGGGCAGAGTCACCGTGTTTTCATCACGCGCTAAGCCATGATGTGCCCTTCCCCCTCCTTCTTTCACGGTGCTGTCCCTTCCGTGAGCCAGTATTTCCCCATGACAGAAGCCAATATTTCGAAATGATGACACAAAATAATGCGCGGGTCAAAAAATACCCATTCAAAGTGAAAGAGAGACCAATGGATCTTGGTCAACCCAAAGATCTTTGGGCCAACCCAAAAAGGGAAAGGTAACCTTAAGAAACAGCCATGGGTCAAGTTTCCGGGTAGTATCGAAGAAGAGTATCTACAACCAGCTGAACAGACTTGTCAAACAGCCATCCCTTTTCTAACTCTGCTTTACGTGAGGCCAGACCGCCTCTGCATATTTCAAGCAAAACAGCATATTGCCGTATAGATGCTGATCAGAAGCACGTACACAGGTCCAGCCGCCTCCCGTGAAGCCAGACCATACAGAGATTTACCGTGTTCCCATGCTTCTCACTTGCTTATTTTGGAAAAGAGTTATTTTTGATAAAAACAACAGGTTTACCATTGTCCTTTTTAAGTGGATTAAAAAGTAAAACATTTAAAAATTTTTTGGCCTTAAAATTTCTAAGAAGGTAGGGGCACCTGGGTGGCTCTGTTGGTCAGAGCATCCGACTTCGGCTCAGGTCGTGATCTCATGGTCTGTGAGTTCGAGCCCCACGTCAGGCTCTGTGCTGACAGCTCAGAGCCTGGAGCCTGCTTCCAATTGTGTCCCCCCTCTCTTGCCCCTCCCCTGCTTATACTCTCTCTTGTTCTCTCTCTCTCTCTCAAAACTAAATAAGCATTAAATTTTTTTTTAAATTTCTACTAAGGTAAATGTATATGTATTTAAAGGTTTATTTATTTTTGAAAGAGAGCACAAGTGGGGGAGGGGTGGGGGAGGGGTGGGGGGGCAGAGGATCTGAAGCAGGCTCTGAGTTGACAGCAGTGAGCCCAACATGGGGCTCACA
>NW_027528725.1:1555168-1633360 GCF_008692635.1 Crocuta crocuta
AGAGGATCTGAAGCAGGCTCTGAGCTGACAGCAGTAAGCCCAACATGGGGCTCACACTCAGGAACCGCGAGATCATGACCGGAGCCAAAGTCCGATGCTCAATCAACTGAGCCCCCCAGATGCCCCTCCAGCAAGACAGATATTGGTAGATATAACCCACATAAAGAGCCGTTCTCTGGGGCCCTGGGTAAGTTTTAAGGGACTGGATGGCTTGGGAAGCCTCTCTGCAGGGCGGCAGGTATGCCCCGCCCCCCGGCCCTGCAGCTTCCGCATTCACTGCCTGTCTGTGGCTCCCCTGAAGGGGGGCAGTGGGCCCCTCTGGCTCCGGCAGAGCTCCTAGGGCCAGACAAATGTAAGTTCCAACTGTCCCCACGGCTCTGGTCCGTCCACACTCTCGCCCATGTCCCGCCCAGCCTTCCCTCCCACTGACCCGTGCTGACTATGGCTGCTGCCCTCCAGAGTCACGGCTCCCCCAGCTGAGTGTCCCAGCTGGATGTGGCTGGTGCCACCACCACCCTGTCCCGTGTCACTCACAGTGGCTCTGCTCCCCTGACCCGACTGTAACTGGCAGGGGGTGGATGTCTAGGGAACATGTGGAAATGGCCCTGTAGGGACAAGAGGGGGGGTGGGGGGGCAGAGGAAGGCATCCTAGGGAGAGGGAGAGTTGCACAATGGCACACAGGAACCAGGGGAGCCCACGCCCATGACGGTGTCCGCTGCGGATGGGGGAGGAGCTGGGGGCCGATGGTGGTGGTCCCCTCCACTGATGGGGGAAGGGAGCTGGGGGGGTTCAGTGGTAGTCCCCTCTACTGATGGGGGAAGAGAGCTGGGGGCAGACGGGTGGCAGTCCCGTCCAGAAGGCAGCAGGCAGGTCTAACTCCCTCCCACCCCTAACTTTGGGATGCAGTGATTTTCAGCTCCCGTTCCGAAGGCCGGGGCTCCATAAAGGCAGAGAGGCCCGATGGCGGAGCCCTCTTCTCTCCCAGGCTTCACTGTGTTTTTTTATGAGTAAACATTCCTCAATAAAGACTTATTGTTGGCAGAGACCCCTTTATACCCCAAAGGTAAGGGTTTAAGTGGCCTTATAACTGCCGTTACTTATCTTTACAACGGCTAGCGAGAGCCTGCTCCATAGCAGAAACTTTCATTTCACTGTATATATTTTTAGTGACTGGTTATAAATCTGGCCCATCCCGGGGGCTCAGGGTCTGGGGTCTCTTCCATTCCAGAAGGCCGGTCTAGGAGAACCATCCCTGCTGCTCTGTCCCTGGTTCTTGGGACCTGTGGCACAGACGGCCCTCAAGAAGGCAGGACACAGGCCCTTGGGTCCGATGGCGCACCCAGGGGATCTTCGGGTCAGTCAGGCACACTTCTGGCCCCTTCTGAGCAGCGGCCCCTTCCCTGTCTTCCTGTCCTCTTCCCCATCAAGCCTACTGGCTCAACATAGCATCTGATAAACCCGTGCCAACTAAGGCACTGATGTCTGACAAGAGCCAGATTCTTTGCCTCCTCTTTGAGAAGCATCCACTGAGAAACACTCACATTTTCCTGAGAGGATTCCGAAGTCCTCGCTAATGATGAAACCCCAGAGAGGGACACAGAGAAGGGCCCCAGGAACTGAAGTCTGTAAGCACCCACTGCCTCCATCTCCGTGCAGCAGACGCTACTGCTCCCCGCTCATGTCCCCGTACCCTTACTGCCGCGGTGTGCCTGCACCCAACTTCCAGCCACCAGCGCTGGCAGTTAACTGGCGGTTTTCTCCGCCCCCAAAGCCCCCTTTGCCTGACAACAGAAGAGGCCGGAAGGGCCAGAGCGGCCCTCAAGCGAACACTGACAGGGGTTGGTATTTAGACCCTGGCTCTCTCGCCCCTTGGGCGGGAAAGATCTCACGGGGTCCTGGAGCCTCCCCCAGGATGAAAGGTAACTGGCTTTCGAGGGTGCCCCCCCCGCCTCCGCTCCCATCCCCTCCGTACACCTCCCAATAGACCATGTGTGCTGGAATCTTCCCTGCAGAGGCCTAAGCATTGTTAATGAGGAGGCCATGTGTGCAAGGAACATGGATCGAATCCAGGGCGCAGTCTGAGGGCCAGGGAGGCTGGGGGTGACTTTCTTCTCAGGATGAGGTGGCCCAGAGGGTCGGGGGCCAGCACAGCCTGGTGATCTGGTAGGGAGGAGACTGTCCCCAAGAAGGGGTGGGGAAGGCGCACGAGAGGATGAAGGACCAGACGCATCTGCGCACACAAGACTACAGGCAAGAGAACGAGCCAGCAGGCTTGTGCAGCCCCTACAGGGGGCTCGAACTCACAACCCTGACAGCAAGATCTGAGCTGAGATCAAGAGTCAGATGCTTAACCGACGGGGCCCCCCAGGTGCCCTCGAGCTGAGGAGCTCTTGCACAAGCACAGCCAAGAGTCTCAGCGTGACCCTGGGCGTGCTTCTCTCCCTCCCCAAACCCAACCCAATGGAGGGGACCAGGCTGTTCTCCGTGTGCAGCCGTGGGGGTTCTAGGATGGGGGCGGAGCTCAAGGCCACGCGGTACCTACGCCACCCCCACCTCCTCTGGGAAAAACTTTCAAGGGCGGCTCTGCCCCACACCCCCCAGCCCCAAAGTAACGAAGTTCCTAGAATCACCACCGCATGGAACAGGCAAGCACTGACTCTGGTTTTTGTTTGATTTTGTACTTTTTAAGATCCCAGAAGCTTCTGATTCCTCCCTGGGGACATACGCACAGAAACCACGTCTGACCACCCACAGCCCTGCCAGGACATTTGGTCAGCATTAGTGACGTGCAGGCGCCAGAGGGGGCGTTCCAACGCCGTACGGCCCGTGGCACATGGAGAATCCGCCCGCACGCTCCCACAGATGTCACACGGGGATGGGTGGCGGCCCCCCCAGGACCTCCCGGTGCTCCTGGGGGGGTGGCCACTGAGGCACAGAGGGCTGTGTGTCTGAGTTCAGCGCCTCCCGCACCCCAACAGAAGGAGGCCACGCGCCCCCACGCCTGCGGTCGGAGCTGGCAATCTACTACAAGAACAAAGAGCACTGCTTTCAGCCTACACCTGACAGATGGCTGTCACCTTCACTGCCGTGCCAGAGTGGAGGACGGGGCGCATAGACCAGCCGGGGTGAGGGGAGAGCTCACCTGGGCCAGACCTGAGCGTGATGGCCCAGGAAGAACATTCTATAAACAAGGAGAGAGGACAGAACCTGCGTGTCAAGGATGCGGCTGGGGCAAAGGGGGTCCCGGCAGCCTGAGGGACTACGGTGACAGCCCCAGCAGAGGCCAGGGGCTCCCCGTGGTGTCTCCCCCAGAGCTGGGGGCCACTCTGGGGTGATGGCTCTGAAACACAGAAAAGGCCTGAGGTTCCCCCCGTGCTGGCACTGCAGTTGGCTCTTCCACAGCCCCCATGGTAATGGCCCAAGTGTGAGGCCTCCGCCCCAGTCCTGAGCTCAGCCAGACCAGGGAGGACATGCCCATTCCCTGCTACGGACGGAGAAACTGCCCCTGTGCCCACGGCACCCAGAGCCCAGGGCATCCAGCCCCACAGCTCCCACCCCAGCTGCTCCGACTGGATCCCGGCCTCCCCGCACAGGGGTGGCCAGACCGGGCCGTGCTGCAGGAGCACCCCGCCCCGAGGTATGGGGATGACTGGGGCCAGCTCAGCAGCCCCCCCTTCCCAGCAGCGGAAGCGGTTTCCCCTCTGCCTCACCAGCACATCTAAAAGAGGTAGTGGCTTCCACATCCTTGGGAAACACGGGCGAGCCCTGTCTCCCGGGCTGGAGGACCCAGGCGACATTCTTCCCAGTGTGGTCATTTCCTTGGGTACCTCCTGTCTCGCCGGAGCAGGCTGTCCACTCCAGAAGACCCGGACCCTGCTCCCAGCTGCCACAGGTGAACACGGGCCTGACACCCCTGGGCCTCAGGGAGCCACGTCTCCTTTCGGGAGAGACCATCTAGAACACCGCTTAGCATGCAGGAGGCCCTCAGGAAATGCCACACGTGGGAAGATGGAAGAGAGGCAGGGTGGCAGAGAGGGGAGGTGGGACAGAGGTCTGAAGAGCAGAGAAATCCAGTGGGAATCGCCTGCATTTCGTGTGCGGGGAAGGAATGCCTCAAGCCCCAAGATGTAAGTCAGTCCAGCAGGAGTGACTGTTCCAGATGTCCCTCCCCTGCTTGAAGCCCTTCCACGGCCCTTTGCCACACACGGTCCACATTCCCCTGCAGGGTTCCCTACAGCCGTTCAAGACCCCTTTGCGACCGCAGCTCTCCTCCCCTCCTTTTGTGCAAAGCAATCCCTCAGGTGGATGCTCGGGTCCCTGGCCGGCACACGGGTCCTTGCACCCCTGCTGTGTCCCCTTCTCGGGACCCTCTCCCATGTGCCCCTCCTTCTTTGAGAAACTCTCCCAAGTGGCACCTAGGCCTGGAACTTTCCATCGCTTCTCTAAGGCTCTCACTTGGTGCTTCCCGGAACACCAGGTGTTCCCCCGTGGGCAGCTCCAAAGGACAATGAGGGAGGTGGGGGAGGACAGGCCTGGTCACTCCAGATGCGGCCAGAGGAGGCGGCCCAGGGAAGGGAGGACCCGAGAAGGGCTCCCTGCGTCTGAGACCCAGAGCTGTGACTCTCTATCCACTGGCGAGTGCCTACAGGTTCCCAGAGCCCCCGAGGCGTCCCCCTCCTGTCAACTGGCTGGAGAGAGGCAGACATTTTTATTCGGCCTGCCCAGCATCCCCTGGGGCCCATCCTCCCCTGCACAGTCCCTACGGGGCAGAGAGGCTGACCCTCCCCGTGCCACCAGGTGCCCATAAGAGCACACGGTCTGGTCACGGTGACTGGCTCACAGGTGCAGGGCGGTCTGAGACAGGACGATGAGAAGAATGCCCTGGACTTTGGCGAGAGGCACCCGGAAGGAGACCGGTCTCCAGGAGAGCCGAGTGTCGGGCCCACGTTCACCCGCGGTAGCTCGGGCCTCCCGGTGACAAGGAGGGGAAAGTCGCCCAAGAGCACGCGGACAGCGTCCCCAAGGCATCGCTCGTTACGGCTTCCCAGTTACGGAGGCCGACAAGTCCACGTAGCTTGGGAGGGGCCAGATGAGTTTCCACCACTTCCTCATCCACAGGTGAGGATCCTGACTCCGTTTCCATCAGAGAAGAGCCGTCCCCTCAGGCCCAGGTGCAGCTGTCTTCCTAGATCCTCGAATGTTGCAAATGTCCCTCGTGGGCTTTGGCTTTAAGCTGGCTGCCCCTCCTCTGCCGGCCTGAGAGGGGAGCACTGGGCTGGGGCAGAGGGGTGCCTGGGACGTGGGAGCCACGGGCTGGGACTCACTGAGGACAGGGTGGAGCCACGGGGTCGAGACAGGGAGGGCAGCAGAGGGAAGGAACAAACCGGGGATGCGGGGCCAGGACGGGGAAGGTGGGAGGCTGCGCCGGAGGACCGTCACCATGGCCAGCTGTGCGCAACCCCTCCCGGGAGCGGCAGCCTGCTGACACCCACCCTCTGCAGACGCTGTTCTGAAGGGGGCCTGGGACATCACTCACCGTGAGCTGGGAGCACCACGGAATTGCTAAGGCCCACCCACCCTGGGCGCCCCACACCAGGGCTGCTTGAGAGTCCCTGCTTGGGTGCCCCAGACCTGCTTCTTACTGGGCCTGTGGCACACTCCCCGGGCAGCCTTGGCAAACCCTTCCCCTCTCTGGGCCTCGGTGGGCCATCTGGCTCTTCCCTCTCAGAAGCACAGAAGAATCCGGCCCTCTCCAGGCAGAGGGCATCAGCGAGCCCTTCCCAGCAAAGCATCTGATTTCCAGCAGGACAGGGCCGGGCACCCGGGGGGGCTGGGGCTCATCTTCCTGAAAGAGCAGGTGGGCCTGGCGGGGGCCCCTCGCTTGCCGGCTGGCCGTCGCTCCCAGCCCTGCCCGAGCCCGGCAGCCCCTGCCGCTGCCGGGCCCACAATGCCTGCCACAATCAATTATTCCGAGTCCGAAGGAAGACGGGAGCTGGTGATAAAGGACTGGAAGTTAGCTGGGGGCTGGGGCTCTTTCTAAAGTGATTTACTCAGGGCCCTCCAAACTCACACCCTTAATGTAATTATTTACTTTGTCATTAAACACCCTCCTTCCACTCCAATTATTTTTAGAGCTTCTGGAGCCTATAGAATCAGCTGGGGAGGCTGCCCATTGGCTAGGGGGACTGGGTCCCTCCCTGAGGGGCAGCATCGCTCACGGCCTGGGGACTCCTGGGGATGCACACTGGGGCAGCAGGGCTCAGCCTAGGTCATCCCCAACTTTCCCGCTCTCTTCCTCCCTCCCTCCTTTCCTTCCTTTTTAAAACAGAGATATAATTCATATACCATAAAATCCACCCTTTGGAAGTATACAATTCAGTGGGTTTTACTATATCCACAGGGTTACACACCATCTCCACAATCTAATTCCAGAACATGTCCTTATCCAAAAAGGAACCCCATTTCCCCCAGCAGTCTCTCCCTGCTCCCTCCTCCCTGCTACTTTCAGCCTCTAGAGCCTTGCTCGCTTGGGACAGTTCACATAAATGGAGTCAGATGACCTGAGGCCTTCGGCATCTGCCCTCTTTCATGGAGCATCACGTCATCAAGGTCCATACGTGTCGAAGTGCAAGTCAAGATTTCATTCCTTTTTAGGGCTGAATGATATGCCACATGCATGAGAACACACTAGGTTTTGTTTGTGCATCAGTGAACGGGATTCTGGGTTATTTCCGTTCGGGGGACTTTTCTGAATGCCGTCACTGTGCGCATGGGCACACGGGCTCGGTGTGCACTGTGTTTCCAGCTCTCTCAGCCCCGTAGCTAAGAACGGCCACTGTCTCCCCCAGCACCCTTCTCTCCATCCCCTCCCAGGCTCGGAGACGAGGAAGCTGGGGCATGTCAGCACTGCTGTCGGTGGCTGGAAAGTTCTGCGTTGCTCTGCCACTGATGATATGACCAGGAGCTGCCCCCGGCCGGTCAGGCAGGCAATGCCACCATCCTATCGCCCACATGCCAGGCCGTCACTCCCCACACAGGGGAGTGTCATCACCGCAGCCCGTGATGTACCTGGGTGTGGACCCACGCCTGCCTGTCTCTAACAGAAGGTCCCTGTCCCCTTCCTTGTCCCTGGCACAACCAGGAGAGATGTGACTGGTATGTAGACTCTGGGGACCAGAGATGGGAGAAGGTCCCACCTGTGTCCAGCCTCAGAACTTGCAGAGGCAGCAAAGTGGGTCTTCGTCCATCCATGCCTCCCTTTCTGACCTTTCTCCCGTGAGGCTCGGCCCCAGGTCCCCTAATACCCTCAGGCTGTCCCTGGGCAAGAGCCTGGCACCTGGGCACCCGGGTCACACAGGGGAATCTAGGATGACACGGGCCTCTGCACAAACTTGCAGGCAAGGTGACAGCTGAAGGGCCAATTTCAGGCACTCGGCTGGGGAGCACTCTCCGGCCCTCACCCCATCACACCACGCAGCACCACAGCTATGCACGCACATGGCTCCCCCCTCCGGATGTTCCTTCATTTCTAGGCCGCCAATCCAGGTGCACCGGGAGCGGGACCAGCCAGGCCAGTCTCAGAGAAAGAGCCGAGGACAGTTTCTCAAGACAGAGCCCCTCCAGCCTCCTCTTCCTGCTTGCCTGAGAGGAGAGGCCAGCTGAGCCTGGAGTGAGGTCCAAACAAGCCATGCGGACCTAGAGCCAGGCTGGACTGGGCCTCGAGCATCCACACGTGGTGCTGCAGCAACCAGAGAACAGACCCAGGGGTGCTCAGCATGGTACCACACGGCTCCCCGGTCCCCACGCAGCAGCTAGTGCTGGGGCTGAGGTGTGCAGACAGCCTTTGCCCAAGGGGCTGACAAAGCCTCACTCAGATCCCACGACCTTTGCACATGTTGCTCCTTGGGCTAGAAGGCTGATCCCCCTTGTACATTACGGCAAGGTTGCTACTCCTTATGAAGATTCTGCTCACATACCTGTGCATTCATTCATTCTTGAATATATACTACATATATATATGTATGTATATGTATATAATGCTTATTTATTTTGAGGAAGAAAGAGACAGAGTGCCAGCAGGGGAGGGGCAGAGAGAGAGGAAGACAGAATCTGAAGCAGGCTCCAGGCTCTGAGCTGTCAGCACAGAGCCCAACACAAGGCTCGAGCTCATGAACCTTGAGGTTGTGACCTGAACCGAAGTTGGATGCTTAACCGACTGAGCCACCCATCTGCCTCATTCACTCTCAAATATTTATGGGATGCATATGTGCTACTCTCAGAAATAGTTCTAGAATAATCATAATAAGAGCAACAGCAAGACTACTGAAAGCAATAGCTACTATACACCGAACGCCTACGATATGCCAGGTGCCATCTAAGCCCTTTGTGACAGTTATCTGTGACCCTGGCCCCCAGAAGAGAAGTATGTTGTCCACTCGGAAGGTGAAGACACTGGGGTTCAGACCAGCAATGGATACACAACTGGGAAGCGGCAGAGCGAGGATTCAAACCTCGTCTGTCAGAGCCTGAGCCTCGGCCCCCAGACCACGCCGGTCACCCGAGCTGGTGTTCCATGCACCGTTCTCTGTGGCTTGCCCTGAGCCCTGCACACTTGGTAGCCTCTCCCCAGCCATCTGATGTGAAAGGGGACTGACCAGGGCAGAGACGGGCAGGGAGGGGCAGAGAAAGGACTGACCAGGGCCCTGCTTGGACATTTCAGGTCCCACCTCTCCCCTGAAGTATTCTGTTCACTCCGTACATCGGGCGAGGCACCACGTCTGTATTACGAGTGGGGGGTGTCTGGTTTCTCCAAGGGGCCACAGCCCCTGGGGACAGGGACGATGGATCCTGCTTCTTGGATGCCCCCCCCCCACTCCGACCTGCCCCCTCTGCTAGCACAGGGCTTCGGAAACGGTAGCGGTCCGTTCCATTCTCTGCTAGCAGAGCTCACCAACTCATACATGGCAGCCAGACACATGCAGTGCGGGTCTGAAGTGGAAACGTGTGTGCACCGGCCTCTACAACCAAGGAGGAGAGGCCAGGGGGTCCATCAATAAGGCTTCTAGAAACAGATGCGCTGCTTTGCCCTCCTTGGCCCATCAGTGTGCATTCAGAGGCTACTACGGAGCCATGGGACCTCAGCCCGCAAGGTCCAGCGGCCACGTGACCACCGAGGAGCCCCAGACACTGCTGGGCCTCCTTTCTGAGCAGTCCTTCCCGGGTCCCACTGGTCCCACAGCAGATGCCACTGCCCAGCCCTTCCGGCTTGGCTGCCAGGCCCGGGGACCTCTCCCTGGGCTCCCTGCCTCCAGCCTCCCGCTGCAGGTAGCTGACACTGACAATGTGAAGTGGTAGGGGTGTCTGCCTTAACCCTTGGGGACTGGTTCCCTGAGGACTGGGGGTGAGGGAGAGTCTGGACACCCTGCCTGTCACCGAGGCAGGAGCCCCTCTCAGGCCGACCCCCCCGAATACCCCACTTAGAGCCACACGGGCCAAAAGGGGACTCAGAAGCCCTTGCACTCCCAAGGGGCCACTCACCCACCCTTTCCTCTTTTCACCTGGTTAAACCCTGCACATCCGGACAGGCCCAGCTCATGAGGCTCCCTGGGCAGGATCTGTCACGTCTCCCCAGCGTCCCCACCGTGCTCTGTTCTCTGTCCCGATGCCTTCCACCGGGACCTCCTGCAGGGCAGAGGCAGCATCTCTGCATCACCGCATCTCTGACCGGTGTTCCGGAACCATCTGCAGGATGCACACGTGCGCTCAGGGAACCCAGAGGCACGCCGGCCGCTTCCGGAAGGCTGCGGGTCCCCCTTCTCTTTCAGGGGTCCCGCTTCCGCCCCAAACCCCAGGCCTGACTTCCTTATCTTCAAAATGTTCCCAAGATCAGAGGCAGGGAGACCTGGCCACAAACATAAAATAAATTATCCCCCCACACCAATGATAAATGGTTCTATTAGCAAACCAGATTGTTAAACTCCGATATAACAGAACGCAGGAAACTGGGGCCCATCCATTCTCCCTCTAGCGCATACTGAGTTGTAAATAGGTTATTTTGTGTGTAAATAACACATTAAAACACAGCATTAGCTGTGTCTTTTGATAGAGAGGAAATTGTTACAAATAAATAATTCCGGACAGGAATGTAAAATAAGCCAGATTTAATAGTGCGTGCCTGGTGCAGCCGTGTTAAACATGACTAAAATGATAAACCCCAGAATATACTAATAGTAAACTATGCACCGACATCAAAGTAATGAGGCTGTATTTTTACCAAGCTTTAGAAATGCTAAAATTAGTTTTGACAGAACCAAACGTCAGAAAAATGTTTCCAACGTAAACACCATCAATTTGGGAGGCTGGGGTTTGGGACAGGCCGGGGGCAGGGCCGGGAGCAGCTGCGTCCCATCCCGTGGGCGATTCCCGGTGAAGCGGCTTCCGGTCCCAACGGACTCGCTGGATAAGTCTCTGCTTCATGTCTCTAAACCTTGGCCTCCACACGTCTATGAGGAACAGATTTGAACTCTACGATCTCTCAAGCTTCTCCCAGCTCTGTAATCGGAAGGGACTCTGAAGCTTTCCCTGACCCTGCAAGAGTTAAACGTGCACCGTGAAACGAGACTGCATTTGCAGAGGCCCCAGGGAGCGAACAGGAGCCGGACTTGGCCTTCAGGCGCTTTCATTCTCTGTGCGTGGAGCTCACCAACGCACACGTGCCAGCCAGACACACACAGCGCGGGTGTGAAGTGGAAATGCGTGTGCGTCGGCCTCTACAACCAAGGGGGAGAGGCCAGGTGGTCTGCCGAGAAGGCTTCCAGAACACAGACCCTGCCTGGGCTGGGGCCTTGAACGCTGACCCGAGGTACGGCAGGTCGGGGCTAAGTGGGGCGTCTGCTCTGATGTTGGATGGCAGCTGTTTTGAGTGACGTTTAGAGTGGCCTTTAGAGGATCAGGTCCATAACAGGCGAAAGGAACAGACATTCAGAGTCACGTCACTAGAGTTTCCGCTGTCGATGCACAGGCCCTCTGATAGCCAGTCTGCAAACGCCCTCCCATTGCACCTGGTCGAAGCTGGATGTAGGTACCATCATTACCCCCGACTGATGGGCTCGAGAAAAGTGAGCCGGCCTGCTCCAGGGGACACGGCTGACAGTGGGGAGCAGGGAACAGCCCTACTGTGCTCCACTGTGGGCCGGGAGAAGCCTCCAACCCTCACCTCTGCCCAGTACCCGGACCCTCCAGAGCGAGACCTCACGGGCCAGGGCCTCGCCAGTCACCCAGAGAAAGCCCGGGCAGCCGTGCAAAGCTGTCGGGGAGGACCGAGCTCTGCTCTTGGCAGAAGTCTGATGGGAACTGGCTGTTCTGTGACAGGGCCATTAAAGGCAGCTCAGTGGCGGCCTCGGCGGCCTGCAAATCACTTCAATAAGAATAATTGAAGCGTCCTCCACTCAGTCACACCGGCGTGCGTCCTCTGGCCCCAGGTGCAAGCAAGCGGCCCAGTAGAGCAGCTCAGGCAGGCCGGGAGGGCTGGGCCCTCACAGCAAGGTCCAGAGGGCCTTGGGTGGGGGGCCCAGCTGGCCCTGGTCTCCCAGGGACTTTGGCGACCTCAGAACGAACGGGCCACACCAGCCTATCCACACACACTTGACATAACAGCGTCACACTCCTCTCGCTCAACAATCACTTACTGGTGGCCCGCCTTGCTGGGGCAGGGATGCGACATGGGGCGGGGGCGCAATGTGGGGCTTGGGGCGATGTGGGGCAGGGGAGTGATGTGGGTCAGGGGCCCGATGGTGAACAAGCCATGTCCTGCCCACAGGGCATCCTAGAGGGGGGGCCCAGAGCCAGAGGGAGGGCAGAGACGCCAGGGACTCAGGTTCTTACCTCTGGCGGGGCCCCAGGTGACTTGCGTGTACTTCCTCACGCGGGGCACCTGGGCCAGAGTGCTCACCCTCACCCCCACCCCGATTCCTTTGCAGACTCTGGTATTTGCACCGCATTCCAGGCCTGACAGGGGTACCTCACCGCTGAGCAAAAATGTGCCTGAAAGAAACTTTGAAAGAAGCCAGCAGGGCCCGTGGACAAGACGAAGGGGTGGCCCGTGCCGTCGGTGACACAGAGGCCCCTGGCAGTGAGGAGCAGTGTGCTGAGAGTCACACAGTGATGTGCAGGCACAGCCAGTGGCCCCTGGTTAGTGCCCACCTCCAGGGACAGACCCCGTGCCTTGGGCCAACTGCATCCAAAGAGGAAGCCTGTTAAGCATACACGTGCCCGGGCCCCAGCCTGGGAGAGTCTATGTCAGCAGTTCTGGAGCGTCCTGGGAATCCACATTCAGGACAGCGGTGTCACGGGATTCCGAGGCACTGCCGCTAGGGCAACCTCTGGTCCGATCCCACCCTCCAGCCCCCAGGGGAGAAGGCTAAGGGAGCAAGACCGGGGATCCAGTAAGGTCATCTGCCCAGGACAGCCTGGGAGAGCGAAGCGAAGGGGGACAGAACCGCAGGCCTGATGTCCAGCCTGGGGCTCCCCCCACCTCTCTCAGGTAGGAAGCCAAGAGAAACCCGGCCTTCCTGCTACCTGTCACGCCTCCTCAAGGCAACTAGCAAAGGGGACCAGTGAAGGGGAGACTTTCGAAGCCGGGTAGGGCCTGCCAGGCTAGGAAAGGAAAACCAGTAACATAGTTAACGAGGCAGAGACGTCACTGGGATCTCCACAGAGAGCTAACTTAGCGCCTGGCTAACGCAAGCAATTCCCACAGCACTGTGACGTAGGCACCATTGCTGTGTCCGTTTTACAGACGAGCAAACCGACACAGCGACCTGCCCATGGTGAGCAGAGCTGGGCCTTACCCAGGCGGTGTGATCCCAGTCCGAGGTGCTTCTCACTGCTGCTCTGTCCCACCTGGGAAGTACCCCGTTTGAGGCAGGTGTGGGCGCGTTGGGTCTCACGTTATCTTTGCACACCAGCTCCGCTGTGCGACTCCCACGTGGAAAGTCCCACGGTGCCTCATGCAGCTTGAACACAGAGGGCCCCACGCTTCCAAGGGCCTCAGAATCCCATAGCTTGCTGGGCTCCCCACTCCCGGAACACTGCTCCTGAAGCCTGGGGGGACAGCCAGCTCCCAGGGATGCTGCTGCTGCGGGGGGGGTCCCTCGTGGAGGGACCCTGGCCCAGCACACAGTGGGTGCTCTGTGGCAGTCAGGTGTGGGCCACTGCAGGCGCCTCGCAGACTTTCTAAAGCCTGTCTGGCTGTCTGACCTCAGGGATTTAGCAAAGCTCTCAGACCAAGACTCGGCTCCGAGGTTTAACGGCTCCAGACTTTCCGACCGGCCCGGCCCGGAGGCCTGAAGCGTCTGGGTCCCTGGGGCTCAGCTGGGGCACACAGACAGGTTCAGAAATATTTTTGGAAAGAAAACCCACTGCTGAGGAGGAAAATACGACAGCATTTGGGCCGTTTCGGTGTAAAGCAATGAAAAACATCTGAATCAAATTGCCTTTAAAATTACGCCATTTTAAAAATTAAAGGGGAAAAAAAAGCTCTGGGCCAAAATGTGTTTTTAAAAGATTTATGGCCTCCAAAATGTTGGCACCGCAGCCAAAGTCGCCAGGGAAGGACCCACCAGCCTCGGCTTCTGCCGTCTGCTCTCCAGAGTCGCTCCCACTAGACAAGTGATTCACTGAGCCTTCCCCCAGTCTGACCACAGCCCTGCTTCGCCTTCCTGCTACCACCCTGTTCTGCTGTGGGCTCAGAGAGGTAGCGGCTCTGAGCAGAAACACCCAGCCCCCAGCGTGTCCAGCCTCGTGACACTCAAGGGAGGTCAAGCAACAGAGGCCAGTCAAGCCACGTGACTTTTCAGGTCCCTCCGCAAATAAGTCCCAGCCTCGAATCTCAAAGTCACAAAGAGCAGGTGCCATTAGCCTACTGGACAGATGAGTGACTTTCTGCCACTGGGGCAGAGGCTGGACCATTACCACGAGTCTCAGTGGGCTGGGCTTTAAGTCCCAGATCACCCATAAGGAGTCTAAAATCACAATTTAAAGCAAGAACTGAAAGACTCTCACCAGGTGACAAAGAAGAGCCGGAGCCTCAGATCCTACTCTGTGACAGCAGCCCGTGGCCTTGGGCAAGTCCCTTCCCTAGCTGGTCGCTGTCTCTTTTACAAAAGTCTCCAAGCACTCATGAAATAGACGTCCCTGCCACTCCAGCCTAGCACCCGGCAGCTCTGTGCGCTGGGAGAAGTTCACCAGCAGGAGGCAGCCGGAGCAGGTGGCCCTGACTTGCCAGTCTTCCTCCCCGTAACTACTCCCGCTGTGGCCAACTTTTAGTTACCAACCGAAGGTCAAGGACAGCAGGACCGGAAGACGTCTACACTCCACTCCCACAAGTTAGCAGGGGCTGGCTCCAGGACACCCCTGCTCTCAGAGGGAGTTAACATTCTCATAGAAGGCTCTAGAAGGTCCTTAAGAACCAAGGGGGTGAGCTTCCCGTCGGCATCGTCTATCACCCCGAGTCCCAACACCTGGACAACCATGGCTAACGGTACTTCCAGGGAGGCTACCATTGTGATAGAGACAAGGTGGATTTGCACCCTGCTTTCTGTCACTGTTAGAACGTGGGCACCTCCCCCCACATTACTGTAAAGTCTTGATAAACATTTTCAGTGGCTACGTAACGCTTTATTCAATAACTGCCCTGTAGTTTGGTTAATCAATCTGCTGTCATTGAGCACGCAAGCTTAGTGTTTCATGGCTTATTACGCGGTGGCCCAGACGATGGCCAAGGCTTGTCTGAGGATGTGGTAAGCATCCAGATCCTGCGACCAGCAGGGCCACGAGGTGTCCAGATGTGGCTGGCGGCCCGCACCCCGGGCCAGCCTCTGACCCTCCATCCCACCCCCTTGTCCCGCCGCCAATTCCAGGGCCTTCACCCCCACCACGGGAACTGTATGGCTTTGGTTCTAAGCGCGAACACACCCCAAAGACAGAAAGATTTCATTCCCACCTTATTTCTCCACTGTGAAAACCCGGGAACAGCCCAAGGGTCCCAAGGCAGGAGATGGTCATGAGGTCATGAAGACCTTGGGTGACATCTGCCAAATGGTATCCAAATGCCCACCACACGACACAGATTGGGAAAACAGGGCCCATAGAGGAAAATGACACGGCCTCTGGGGATGTGGCTGGAATGAGGGGCCAGGCCAGCATCCCTCTGGGCTGCACCACTGGGCCTCCCTCACCCTGTCCCTGGAACACAGCATCAGAGTCCAGGGCACCCGACCCTGCCACGTGCAGGACCCTGCTGGACTCCTGGAGGGCCCTTCCCCGCAAGCTGTGCACACGGGGCCACGGGGAGCAGAGAGGCTCTCCAGCATCAGCTGCACCTGACTCGAGATTCATTGCAACGACAGGTGGCAGCCAGCCTCTGCCAGGAGCTCCAGGGAATGAGCGGACGGGGGCCTACAGGAGTGGGCAGGGCCAGCATCCTAGGGGGCGGGGGCGGGGGGTTAGAGCAGGGTTGGATGCCTCTGAGAAACCCCTGGCACCCCAAGCCGACGGCCTGATGCCCATCCCCCCACATCCAGATGCCCGCAAGCATGTGCCATTATTGCACATTGGTGACGACCAGGTCTGGCGCTAGAGGGGCTTCCCCCCAATTACATCTTAATCACTGCCTAATTACTGCCCGTGCCTGTTCTCTGCTGCGATGGTGTGGCAGTAAATCTTGCCGTGTGGCAGTTCACGAGCCACTTGGGATGCAGGAAAGGCAGACCCAGGCTGAGGCGGGGAGAGCGGAGGGCCCCAGGGCAAGCCAGAGAGGCATGGAGGCCAGGCCTGCTGAACTCACTGAGACCTCAGACCCCCATGAGTCTGTCTCTCAGGCAGAGGGACAGTGTGAGCAGTCACCACAGGAGAGGGAGGGGAAGCCTGAGCCCAGGGAAGGAACGGATCACATGCAGACACAGCCAGGCCCAGGACAAGCCAGCCCTGCTACCAGGCAACCCGGCCTCCCAGTCAGCCTCCCCTCCTCTCCTTCCCCCTGCCCTCATCCCCTGACACCACCCTGTGTGTGGGGTCCACCCGGGGGGGTTTGGCTCCTTCCTCCACCCCAGCGGGTCGCAGAAGGAGGGCCTGGACAGCCAGTCTCCAAGAGGGACAGGAGTCCAGGGGCCTCACCCAGGTAGGGAGGCCGAACGCCCACCTCCCCACACGAACGAGAAGGTTGGCCTTGGGTACCCCTCTCCTGACTCGGGCCACGCATCCTAGCAACGACCTCCAACTTAGAATCGTGAACAGAAATAAAAATAAAAATCAAAGTAGTGACGACAAGCCGAAGGTCCTCTGGTTCACTCCGGGAAACACCGACCCCTCCCTCTGCCTCCCAAGGTCTCCCGGATTCCCCGGGCCCCAGCCCCCAGCGGCGCCCTGCGCAGGTCAGGGGCCAGAAGAAACGCAGAANCACGTGTGTGTGTGTGCATCAAAGTGTGAGAGGCGCTGCCCACGCCCGCACGCCCGCCCCGCGAAGGCAAACCTGCCCCCGCCGCTCCCTGGGCTGTGCCTGGGCGGCGAGAGCAACAGCCCATGACTAAATGCACTTGAATAAAAAAGGGGAAGAGAAGAAATCTAAGACTCTCCATTCCTCAGAGACAGAAATAGTTCTGTGGCCTCCAGATGGACTGCGCGCACACACGGGGAGGTCTCGCCTTCCCGCCAAACTTCCCCGACGGGATGCTGGCAAGGACTAGTGGAAACCAGAGAGCCTTTCTCTTCGGGGCAGTAAATGAGAGGCTGCGGCTCGTGTAGTCCTTCTGTTATAATTAAGTTGGCCAGAAATTCACCTAAGGATGCTAAATTCCGTACCTGACCCTCTAATTACAGCCAGAAGGGATCAGGAGACAATTACTTTCCAAAATAGTCCTTGGCAGGCCAGAGGCCAGAAGCCGTGTCCCTGGCACCTCTCAAACGGGCCAAGGGAACACACGTGGGGCCACTCCAACCGAGGGCGGCCAGATCCCCTAAAAACCTGCAGGCCAATGTCACAGGGCCTGGCTTCCCGCTAGCAGGGGGCGCCCTCCTCTTCGCCCCCCATAAACCCAGCATGCCTGCCTGGTGACATCGGCCACCGGTCCAATTAAATCCTAACGGGCTAATGAAAACCACCCCTGCCGCCTGCCGAGCGTGCAGAGCACGCAGTAAGTACCTCCTTGGGCAGCTACCGCCGCCGCAGCCACCGCAAGAGCAGAGGCCTTCCTGCCCGCGTCGGGGAAGGCGACACCCTCCAGGCTCCCACTTTTGGCGTCCTTCTTCTCCGTGGCCGTGACCGAGGCGGACGTCTCCATCTCAGCCGCTCATAGTCCCGGGTGATGGCCCTGAAGAGAAACACAGAGACGTTCAGCCACACCAGACCCGGCCGGGAAACGCCGACCCAGATTCGCGGCCGCCGCACGCTGCTAAGGCGTAATTCTCTCATAATTGGGAAGGAGGCTTTAATTAATTTTGAGAATTATTAGTTCTGAGACTCGACTCGTCCGGGCTTTTGAACGACCTCGCCGATAAGGTTTGCATTGCCCTTCTACCCCAGATTTTTAAAAATCTGAGCAACAAGTGCCCACTGGCCGTGACGGCAAGCATGGAGAACTACTTTGAGAAATGAAGTCAGAGGCGGGACCACCAACCGGGAATCACGGGAAAAGAAAAACAGGGTTACAATTCCTTAGTGGTCCTCAGAGAAAAGCCCTCTTATGTTTCTTTAAAGGTTTGTAATGCTTATTTATTCTTGAGAGAGACAGAGAAAGAGCGTGAGCAAGGGAGGGGCAGAGAGAGAGGGAGACGCAGAATCCGAAGCAGGCTCCAGGCTCCGAGCTGTCAGCACAGAGCCTGACGCGGGGCTCGAACCCACAGACCACGAGAGCAATGACCTGAGCTGAAGTAGGACACCTCGCTGAGGAGCCCAAGAAAAGCTCTCATTTTCCTGTTCCTTCCCTGCTCACCGGGGATCCACCTCTTGTTTACTTGTGTATATGTGCATTCATTCATTCATTCATTCAACAGAATTTTTTACCATTGATGCACTAGCACATACTCAGTCAACATATTTTTAAGCCCCTATTACATGTCAGGCATGCTGCCCGGTGCTGAAGGTACAGTCCACCGAGTTTACATTGTACCTAGAAGAGAGATGTTATATGGGCCGGGAGCAAGCAGGCGGGGGAGGTGGAATAAATGTCTATTTAGTTTCAGTTATCCAGAAGTAGTATTAAAAAAGCAAAGTGGAAGGACAGAGCAGGGCGGAGGGACAGAGGGCCGCTGCCTTGCTTCTCTGAGGTTGGAATGGCATGTCATGCCGTGGGCTTCCACGGCAGCCAGGGGGCAGAGGCAGGAGCCACAGACCTGGATGGGCAGAGGCCGGCTTGTCTGAGGAACAGCAAGGTGAGTGCGGGCCCTGGAGGTTTTGAGCAGGCGGGGTGCATGACAGGACTCTCAGGGTATCAGGGTCACTGGTCACTCTGTTGTTGTGGGGGAAGGAGCACAAGCGGAGTGACCCAGCAAGACGTGATGGGGGTCTGAGGCGGTGACTGCGGAGATCACAGACTTTCTATGGCTTGGACCGGGGAATGCTCTGTCTGCGGCTAAGTCCCGGGTCACACGCAAGTCTTTCACTAATGTGCCTCATCACGTGCAGATATTGCTAATCGAGTGTTTGTTTCGAGTTACCGAATAGAAACAGGAGCCAATCTTCTTAAAAGAAGAGCAGTAGTGTCAAAGATGGCTCATATTTTTGGCTGGTGGCCTGGGTGAACGAACAGTCTTGCTGTTTGCTGGGGTGGAGCCCCACTGGGTGAGAAGCAGGTATGGGGCAGAAATCAGGAGCTCAGCCTGGGCCATGTTAAGTCGGAGTGCCAACTTAAAGTTAAATCACGCAGAGGCTGTTGGATATAGAAGGTCAGAGCTTAGGGGAGAGGGAGAAGCTGGAGATAGGAATATGGCGGCCACCACGCAAGATCTCCGAGAAAGACGGTGGAAGCAAAGAAGAGAACGTTCCAGAGTTGAGACAGGGACATTCCAACACGTCCAGGAAAAGAAGAAGCCAGCCAAGGAGACTAAGCAGGAACGGCCAGTGGGGGAATGAGGAAGAAACGACCACCAGGAGAGCGTGGGGGTGCCAGAAGCCAACACAGGAGTGAAACAGCTTGAAGAGGGGAACAATCAGCTTCCTCCCAAGCTACTGAGAGATGGAGACCGTGAAGCCTGAGGGCTGATCCGTTTGGGTCACATGTGGTGACCAGGGTCGCCGGGTGGGAAAAGTAGGAGAAACAGAGGCACAATTTCATCGGAGAGCTTTGCCGTAAAAGCAAAAACTAACACAATAGCCAGAGTCCAGAGGTCCGTGGTTGCTGTGTCAGAAAGGAGGCAGGGCCGGTTCGCAGGCCCGTGGGAAGGGAATGTTCTGGTAGGGAGCCCGTGGGTCGCAGCAGGGCAGAGACCAAAGGCAGTGATCGGCTTCATCCCCGGGGGCCTTGAGGTTAAATCCACATCTTCAGATCCAGAATTTCATCCTGTTAGATCCGCACAAAACTCTCCTGTCTAAGTAAACAATGGGAAAAGCCCAGAACGATGGATGTGATGTATCAGAGGCAGTCCGCGGTCCCGCTGGCCTGCCGGGCGAATGGCCCGCGTCCGGGGCCGCCTGGTTTTGTCTGCACACACCGGCCTGTCCTGCTTCCACAATCTTTCAAAACTCCCTGTCAAGAAAACCCAAGGCAGGTGGGGGACAGAGAAATCTCCCTGCAGGTTCTAGTGAGTCACGGGGCCTCCTCTGGCCTTGAGCCTATGTGTGTAATCTGGCTACGTGAGCTGCTGGTCAGCAACACACCCCAGCCCGCACCCGCTTGGCCTTCAAGGCCCCCTCAGCCTCCCGGCCTGCCACCTGAGCTGCACCTTTGGGTCACCTCCCTCCTCTCCATTTTCCTCCAATATCTGATCAGCTGTGATTGCCATCACTTCATCCCCAAAGCACCTCACTGGGCCGGAGCTCTTGGCTTCCAGGTCCAGGGCACCTTCCACGCCACCTCCCGTCCCCCTCCAGGCTGTCCCCTACCCGACAGCCAGGCGCCTTTGCCAAACCCACACCTCATGGCATTCCTCCTCTGGCCAACGCCTCGTGGAGCCCCCATGGCCCTTAGGGACAGTCTTCCGTAGTCTCCTCTGCCCACCTGACCTCACCACCCAGCAGATATGACAGGCTCCTGTTCGCCACCAGGCCTCGGCTCAAGCCATACCACCCACCCGCAGTCCTTCACCCCTTCTCTGTGGACCCCTACTCCTCCCTCAAGACGCCGCTCGGATATCAGCTCCTCTGGGAAACCCTCCAACCTCCCCAGTTCTGGTCACTTCTGCTTCGGGATTTGTGCATCAACCCAATGCCCTCATGGTCATCTCCAGGTCAAGCTGACACAGAGCAAACACGCAGGAATGCCTGGCAGAGAAAACGGACCTCCGTGGCAGGAAGCCACAGCTCCTTGAAATGCAAGTGATCTTGTGAACAGCCTGGCTTTTCCTCCCGAGAAGCTCATGTCAAGGAATACTTAGGTCCAACGTTGAAACACACCTTGAATTTGGAAGCAAGTACAAACATAAAAACAACAGCTGAACAACAAAACGTTAATAAGCATGTGCCGTGTGCCAAACACCTTACCGGAGCCATCTCATTTAATCCTCATGTTTTACGCAGAAAGGAACTAACACTCAGAGAAGTTGAGCCACTAGCCCGAAGGCACACAGTTAGAGGCGGCTGTGCCAAGCCTTGGGCCCAGGCTGTCTGGCCCCAACGCTGTACTCTCAAGCACCACAGGGAGCTGTCCCTTGCGTAAGGCCCCCACAGTGCTGAGGGACTTAGCCCGGAATCCCTTGGGAGGCATAAGGCAACTGTTGAGCCCTTCGGGTACGGGGAGCACTGGCCCGGGAGCCCAGGGGACCCAAGAAGCAAGTTTTGGCCTGGCTCTCGCCCTAGTGATATATCCAAGGTAGTGACATTGGTCGATGGGGGTCACCAGTGAAGGGTGGCAAAAGATGAGGCCCTTTCGGGGCTGTGTACAGACACCGTGACTGGGCAGTGATGGTGCGCTTCGTGCCTCACACTTCGCTGAGCTGGGAGCCGGCGAGGCCATGCGCGAACCCTAAGTGAATTGGGTGTCCTCGCCCTGGGTCTGGATACTCCCCCAGCATGCTGTCCTGGTCATACCCAGCTACACCCCCACCCGGCTTCCTGCTTGACCGTAACCTCGTCCAGGGCCCGGGCCTCGCATCCCTAGGTCCCCGGGCCCCGCCGAGCGGATACTCAGAACGCTTGCTGAGGGGTAAGGCAGGCACAGCGGGGCCAGGCCTGCGTCTGGAGGGCACGGGGCTCGGTGGACCAGAGACCGGCGGAGGCCTCAGGGCACCCATGGGGTTCAGCCTGCGCCGGCAACCAAACCCTACAGCCCCAGCCCCAGTGACGGCTGGCAGACTCCTGAGGCATGGATCCAACCCTTTCCAAACGCAGATGGGGAGACTGAGGCCAAAAAGTCAGAACCTTCGGATCTCAAACAAAGAAGAAAGCAGCTCAAGAAGGGACTGTGACAATTTCCGTGACAGGACGCGAGGAGGCTGAATGAAGAGCAGGAGAACTGTGGCGGCTGTGGCTCCCTCACACCAGCATCCCGTCCTGTTACGCTGTCCGCATGGTGTCATCAACCCGAGTCTCACAAAGGAGGAAGTGGGCTGCCTGGAGGGAAAAGGGCCAGGGCCCCTGGCAGTCCTGCCACCTGGAGCCTCGGGCGTGGCCATCACAGGACCAGGGTGAGCAGACCACGGGGAGGAAGGTCGTGTCTTCAGANCGGGGGGGAGACCCAGCCAGCAGGAGGGCAGGCAGGGCCCACCGAGCCACAGGGTGTGGCCACATCAGACGCTGCCCTCCGCTCCCCTCCCCTTCCAGGAGAGGAAGGCAGTAGACAGAGCCGAGAGGCTGCGTAAATCATGGGAATTAGCGGGATTAGCACAATTTCTGGGTAAACACCAGGCGCCCAAGGTCCCAGGCAGCCACTTTCACTCCCCGAAGCTCCTCCGAGCCTCGTCAACAAGCTCACCTGGGTCCCCAGAGGCCAGCTGGGGACAGCTGCGGGGGGCCTGGCGGGGATGGGAGGGTCCCACACCTCAACTGGGGGCATGATGGTCTGTGCTGGAATCCCACGGGCCCCACAGAAGGGGCTGGGAACACAGCACTCAGAGTGGGGGTGGGAGGCAGCACCCCTACTTCACATAGGGAGCTCACACTGGTCTAGCATGTTCGAACAACTCCCCAGAGGAGATACAGCCACAGTCCCCAGGTTCTGCTAAGGAAAGGGAACGCACTGGACCGGAGGCCTTGGGGAGCCTTTCTGCACTAGGAGACCAAACAGAGTCACCTGCCTTCCAGGCCCTCGCCACCCCCAGGGGGTCCTGGCAGCACCCTGCAGGCATTCCTGGACCCTCTCCCCCCGAGACTCTGATCCCATAGGTCCGGGCAGAGGGTCAGGGACAAGATAGGACATTCTGCAAAAAGTTCCATGGGTATTTGCAGGGGCAGGTTTAGAGAAACCTTCACTGGGGCACCAAGCACAAAGTTGCTTCCAGATCATTTACAAATCATTCCAAACAATTTACAAGCTCCAGATAATGCAAGGCTGCATGACCCCAAGGGAAAAAATACGCTTTCCCTCTGCTAACTTGGAACTGGAAGTTGGTGTCCCTCAGGCATGAGCACGGACAAGCCACAGTGCCTTTGAGCCTGTCACCCACACAGACGTGTTCACATCACGGCACAGAGCGTCACCTGAGCTCACTACGGCATCCCGCTTAAGGTCACCGTTAGACCCCAGTGACCTTGCAACCTGAGCCGGCAAGGAAGCACACGCATGACTAGGGCACAGATGTGGCGCCTTTAACGTTAGGTGCTTGTGTTCAATGCCATCGGCCTCTCCCGTAACCAGCCCTACATGTTTTGATTCTGTGCCTTTTATTTTACACACTCTATGTTTTGATTCTCTGCATCCTCATTCTCAGGAGGGGTCCCCAGCACAGAAGAGGTTAAGAACTCTCAGGGAGAAGACGAGCTTGAAGAATAAATTAATAATCAGAGCAGAATGAGCGAATCACTCTGAAACCCGCAATCCCAGACAGCCTCCCGACACCTGGCCGCTTTGAACTTCCCTAACAAGTGAGTCACAGGAATTAGAGCGTCTTCCCCGGGCGAAATCAATCTCCAAGAGAGAGATGAAACCTCACCTCCCAGCCCTTGCAGCCACCTCGGGGCCGTGGGGCTCTTACCAACTCTGATCTCAGCCGAGCCACGTGTGCGCCCAGGCCCCCAACGCGGAAACACGGAAGGGCACACGCGGAGTGCACGCAGCCACGGCCATGTGCACAGCCACACACGTGCACATACTCCTGGCCACATGTGCATACGTGATCCCATACACATACTCATGATCACAGCCACACGCGTGCACATACGCCCGGCCACACGTGCACACATGATCCCATACACATACGTGTGCTCATAGCCACACGTATGCACATACACCCGGCCACATGTGCACACGTAATCCCATACACGTACACGTGCTCACATACCTGGTCACACATGCACATGTGATCCCGGACACACATACGCGTGCTCACAGCCACATGCGTGCACATACACCCGGTCACACGTGCACATGTGATCCCATACACACATATGCGTGCTCACAGCCACAGCCACACGCGGCACACGAAGTTATACGCAGAGACGCACACAGCACGTGCACACGCTGACACACGAGCGTGCATGTGCAAAGATACACACAGACCAACACTCGCAAATATATCAGAGACAATAAACACCTGGCCTGCCTTGATCGGACTTATTTTGAAGATCAAATGAGATAAACAGGTGAAGTTTTCTGAAGTGAAAAACACAGTCAGTGCAACAAAGATTAAAGGTAATGGTAACTATAAGCTCATTATAACTTAAAAGGAAGCGGCAGACTCCCCTGCCCCCGTTGTGCCCTCCCGTTGTGGCCCCAAGGTCCTGAGGACTTGTCTTGTATTGGCCCCAAGCCAATCCCCTATGGCTTGACCACTGCCACCTGGAAACTGGACATTCTACTGGGGGCTCCCGTCCCAGAGGATGCCAGTCCAAGACAGCAATGCAGAGACCAGCCACATACACGTGCCTCTCCAGGTGAGAGGCATGAGGGAGCCAGGCATGCGTGTCCATGCAGCCCCACTGCACCCCCCCCCACCCCGAGCAAAACTGATGCTTACTCCTCCATCTTGTAGGGGAAGAGACGGTGGGGTGCCCGCACACAGTCGCTGCTCTGTACCCCGCGAGGAGACCTCAATCTCCACGTGGGCATGGCACACACTACCCAGCCTGCTGTTGGCTGCACTGTGGGGACAACGCAGTTCCGTTGGATTGTGAAGGACACAGATTTTCTTTTCTTTCTTTCTTTTTTATGTTTTATTTATTTTTGAGAGCAAGAAAGACAGGGCACAAGCAGGGGAGAGTCGGGGTGGGGAGACACAGAATCTGAAGCAGGCTCCAGGCTTGGAGCTGTCAGCACAGATCTCAACGCGGGGCTTGAACTCACAGACCGAGAGACCATGACCTGAGCCGAAGTCGGACGCTCAACCAACTGAGCCACCCAGGTACCCCAGGCCACACGTTTTCTACCACAACCAACTTTGTTGGATTGTCGATTTCTGCCACGTGCAAGGAATATCACAGAGGTGCAAAAGGCATGAAGCACAGTTTACAGAGTGGGCAGAAGGCTACGCCCGTCTGTGCTAAACGTCCAGTAAGTAGAAGAGACCTTAGGGCCAGGGAAGCTCAAAGAGTGAGGGCTACTGACTGGGGACGTCAGACCACCGATCTGGCTGGTGGCTTTCAAGACAGGGCATGAAAGGCCTTGAACCTGGCCTGCAGAGGGGAGAGGAAAGGGCACTCCAGGGGTAGGGAGTGAATGGTCTGGGCATGTGCACCGTGCATACCGTGGGCAGAGAGAAACTGAAAGGAGAATATTCTCACAGGGAGAGAGGAGCAGGGGACAGGCCCGGTTGAGGGGGAGCTGCCGGCCCTGACAGGGTCTCTGGGCAGGGCAGGCTGGAGGGAGACAGGTTTAGGAAGAATGCACTTCCTTGCTTCCTGGGTCTCAAACACACTTCAGCCATGCAACCTGGCCAGCCCGGCTCCCACCCTCCCAGCCGCTTCCAGAAGCTTCAGACCAGAGGCCTAAAAAGCAGGGGGGGGGGTGGGGGCAAAAACCTCCCCCTCCTGTCGTGGCCAGGGGTGGGCACCATGCAAACGTCACTCTCCTAGCGGGTGCACCTGCTGCTTTATCACTCCTCAAATGGATTTCCCCAAGTACGAAGCCTCCCTAATTTGCCCAGCCCCTGGGCTTGCTGGTGTTCAGGAAAACAGATAATTAACCCTAATTCGCTGGCTCGCTGGGCCGGAACAGCAGCTGGGGAGGGCCCTGATGGGAAACCCGGGCCCCTGCTGTGGCAGCCAGCCGCTGATAAGGACAGATGGGTATCAGGACTGGAGCTGGGCAAGAGGCCTCTTTTTTCCTGCGAGGATATGGGTAAGAGCTCCTTCGTGACTATCAGATTGCATCAAAACGGCCTTTCGCTTGCATCTGGGTTTATTCCCTGAAAGCGCCAGGCCACGTCCACACCCCCGTGCCCTTGCATCAGCCCCGTGCTGTCCCGCCTGGAACATTCTTTCCTCTCTGCCCCACGCAGGGATGCCATGCTTTAAATCCCAGGAAGCCTGCCCTACTCAACTCCCACCGGGCTCCTACAAGGACCTAACCAACCTCCCCGAGCCGCTTCTGAAACTTTCACAACAGTCCCCACTCGTACTAGCAGTAGACATGTCCAGAGGGAACACAGTGAGCACAGACTCTGGAGAAAAACGACCACATTGGGATCCCAGCTCCACCTAGAGCTATGGACAAGAGCAAGCTTCTCACTGGGCCTCAGTTTTCCCATCTGTGAAATGAGGGTGACAACAGTACCATCCTCAGGGTAAGGATTACAAGCACACGCGTGCCCCAGCTCAAACGAATGTTCACTGCATTATCATCGTGGCAGCCCAGGCAAGCCTGCCCGTCTGGGGCAGGGCTGGGGGGCCAACCCAACCACAGGAGGGGCTGTCCAGGAGGCTGGATGAGACGACTCCGTCACAGCCCCTTCCTCTCTCTCCCTCAACCCACCCCAGTGCCTGTGCCTCTGGGGCCTCACGTAGAAACCCTCAGGTTGGCACCTTTTTGTAACGTGGCGTCTTGCTAGACGGCAAAGGCCTGCGGTCCGTTGTCCCCTTCCTCCGTGGAGAAGCCCGCCTCTGGAGGACTGGGGTCTCTCCATCACACCCCCCTGCCCCCAGCACAGTGCCAGCAGAGTCATGCTCCCATCCCGGCTCCCAGGAGGAGGCCGCCGTCTGCGAGGCAGACAAGGGGCCCGCTGTGCGGCCGCCCAGCCAGACCCAGATATTTTAACAGCTGCATTGTGTGTTTCTGAGGCGCGATTCCTGAGCGGGGAAGAAAAACAAGCTTCACCTCTGGCCCGAGGAGGGAAAACAGACTGGCCTGGGCAGGCGGCAGCAGAGAAGGGGGCTGCGGGGGCCCGGGGCTGTAGAAGACATGAGCAGAACGGGTCTGACACACAGCAACAGTGGGCGGCAAGGCCCCCGTGAGGACCCCCTTCACCAAGCCCTGGGGAGGGAAGGCAAGGACAGAGGCCCAGAAAGTAGAGTTAGTCTCCGAAGGAGGCTCTGAGAGGGGAAAAAAGAACCGGAAAGGCAGAGCGANGGACTGCCGCAGGCGGCAGCAGAGAAGGGGGCTGGGCAGGCGGCAGCAGAGAAGGGGGCTGCGGGGGCCCGGGGCTGTAGAAGACATGAGCAGAACGGGTCTGACACACAGCAACAGTGGGCGGCAAGGCCCCCGTGAGGACCCCCTTCACCAAGCCCTGGGGAGGGAAGGCAAGGACAGAGGCCCAGAAAGTAGAGTTAGTCTCCGAAGGAGGCTCTGAGAGGGGAAAAAAGAACCGGAAAGGCAGAGCGAGGTGCCTACAGTATAAGGTACAAAACCCCAGCGAGGGGTCTACCCACCTGCGATGCCATTTCCCCAGAACATGTCCGGCTGAGCCCCCCACCGCCAAGGTTAGAGCTAAGTCCTCACTCATCCCCTCCGAGGTCAAGTTCCCACATTGCTGTGTGTTAAGTACCTGTCTGCACACCTGCTCCTTTCAGCCTCGCCCCAGATGCAGACTCATCAACGTCTGATGCCCTCTGGCATGGAGGCCTGCGAGAATCCCCTCTCCTCTCTTGGCTTCCCCCCAGGCCCGGAGCCCCACAAGGTCAGGGTTACTCCTGGGACCCATCAGCACTCCAGGGGGTGTGTGGGGGGGGAACGGCCTGAGTGGCAGGTGGGAGACAAGAGGCTGGCTCAGGTCATGGGCAGGGGCTGGAATCCACTGGCATCCACGGTGAATGTCTTTGGACAAAACCGCCGCGAGTATGTGAATGCCCTCCCTTCCTTAAAGCATAAACTCCTTGAGCTTTTTGGCTTTCAGTTGGGAGGAGGCAATGGTGCAACTGACTTCAGTCGTCCGGAATCTGGGTTCATTCAACGCCAGCCACCTCCACCAGGCTGTCCACCTTCAATCCCGACGAGATCCAAGTCGTATACCCGAGGCGCACTGGTGGCCAAGTCAGTGCCAGGTCTGCCCTGGTCCCGAAGATCGGCCCCCTGGGTCTGTCCCCCATAAAGGGTTGGTGATGACATCACCAAGGCAACCGGTGACTGGAGGGGTCTAAGGATTACAGTGACACTGACCTTTCAGAACAGACAGCCCCAGATTCAAGTGGTATCTTCCACCTCCGCCCTGATTATCAAAGCCCTCAAGGAACCACCAAGAGATAGAAAAGAACAGAAAAACAGTAAGTGCGGTGGAAATATCACTTATGATGAGGTTGTCAACGTTGTCCGAAAGATGCAGCAGGGATCTATAGCCAGGGAACCTTCTGGAAACACTGAAGAGATCCTAGGGACGGCCCAGGCTGTGGGCTGCAGTGTTGATGGCTGCCACCCTCACAACGTCATACATGACATCAAAAGTGATGCAGTGGAATGCCTAGCCGGTTATAAATGACACAGGAAAGTATCTCAATAAAGGATCATTTGACAACCAATGGGGAAAAAACAAAGGAACTCCTTGAGTACAAAGACTTTGCTATGTATAGTGTTTAGCACTCAAGTCTACACATTGCTGTGCACCTACAGTGTGTGGGCACACACTATTTTTAAGATAAGTACAAAATCGAGTGTTTTCTGCTTAAAGAGTGCTTTTTGAGCTCTCTCGCACTCAAAGGGGCTATTTTCTCCGAGTGGGATCATGTCGATGGCTTTCCCACATGCCTCCAGCCATCACCCGGATTACAGCCCCTAGAGGATTGGGGGCCCTGGCCTTCACCCAGATCGGGGGACAAATCTCACCTCTTCAAACACCTTGACTTCAGTGACCCGAGTCTCACGGCTCTCTTGAGGAGGGGACAGGGCAGTGATGGACCCCCACTGGCGGCTCTGGCTGGCTTCAGGGAAAGGAGGCTCTGCCTGTCCACTGCAGCCCCTTGGAGCTTAGGGAAGGACTCTGGGCTTTGCCGAGTCAGTCCAGAGCGGAAACACCCTCCATCTGGGGCGCCTGGGGGGCTCAGTTGGTTGAGCGTCCAACTCTTGATTTTGGCTCAGGTCTGATCCCAGGGGTGTGGAGCCCCATTTCGGGCTCCATGCTAAGCATGGGACCTGGTTGGGATTCTCTCCCTCTCTCTGTCTGCCCCTCCTGCACTCGCGCTCTCTCTCTCTCTCAAAATAAATAAATAAACATGAAAAAGAAAGAAGAAAAGAACGCCCATATGGTTTCTGGGTTTCAGCCCTACCAAAGACCAGTGAGATCCCGAGGCTACCTGGCAAGGACCCACACCGAATCCAAAACCACCTCCTCCGAACCGCTTCAGCTTTCTCTCTCTGGCACCAAGAACAGCCTCCAGATTTTACCCCATCCGGACCCCTGCCCAGGCAGCTCGGATACGGAGTGGTGCCCTGCCAACGCCTAAAGCAGGCTGTCTCCAAACTCCTTACCGAAGTATTCCCCAGCCAGCTGGTCCCAGCTACATGTCCCTCTCCAGACCCCGCCCACNGCTGCTGGCTCAGGGTAGCCGCTGTGCTTCTAGAGGCTCTGGCGAGAACCAGGCGGGTGGGTGGCCTGGCATCTCCTGGTTCGGTCTGTGCACACTGCTCCAACTTGCCCAGCCACAGTGCTCCCCACGCCTCCCAGGCAATGTCCTCGCTCAGCTCTTCTGTCTGTGCCCCTTCCAGGCTCAGCCACTAGCTTTCCCAGCTCTGCCAGGAGCCAACGGCCAGCACCACCCTGGCGAGCGGAGCCTTGGCTGGCATCTCCGTGCTTGAGGCGGAAGGAAGCCATCCCGGGCCCACCTGCTAAGCTGCCCCTTCGGCTCTGCCGGCCCCAGCCTCTCCCGGGCTTCACTCTTCCCCTTCCACTCCCAGCAGCCCAGCAGCTCAGCCCGAATGGGGCGTCTGACATCCACTCCAGTCCGGTGCAGGCCAACTGTGGCCTCAGCACCTGTCCATCAGGGAGGCTGGCAAAGTTCAAAGGGCTCTGTGACTGGGCACAGGCGTGAGGTTCTTCCTGCACACAGTGCGTGTGCCCGAGGGCCTACCGTGTGCCACACGTGGGGCTGTGTCCTTGACCCCAGAGGCGAATGAAACACAATACTATCCTCCCAGGGTCCCCAGCCCAAGCAGGGAGACCGTCACCAAGGGAAATAGTGATAACACAGAATGAGCTTCCTGGTAGACAGAGAAACTCAAGGGGCTAGAGGGATCCTTGGCTAGCCTGAGGGAAGGCAGGGAGGGCTTCCTGGTGGAAGGAGTGAATCTGCACTCTCAAAGAGAGGACAATTCGGGTCTGGAATGGTCTAGTAAAGCGTGGGGGGGCAGGGGGGACCTACAGCAGACTGAGGACAGTGGTCTGGGTAGTGGGCAGCAGGCATCGCGAGCAAGAGGCCCTCTGGTTGACTCCTGAAGGTTGATATCTGAACAGGGGAGCACTCACCCTTGGTGGCTCCTGCCGCCTACGGGAAAATGTCCAAACTTCCCATCAAGGCACACAAAACCTCCCTGCCTCCACGGCCTCATTCCCACCAACTCAGACCTCCCCCCTTATGTGACCCCCGGAAATCTGTGACCCCCCCAGACCCTGCCCATCAGGCCTCCGGGCTAGTGCTCCTCCCCCCAAAACACACTTCCCAGCCTCCTCTGCCTGATTAACTCCTGCATATACCTTTTTTTTTTTAAATATTTATTTATTTTTGAGAGAGAGACAGAGTGCGAGTGGGGCAGGGGCAGAGAGAGAGGCAGATAGAATCTGAAGGAGGCTCTCGGCTCCGAGCTGTCAGCACAGAGCCCGACGCGGGGCTTGAACTCACGAACCATGGGATCGTGACCTGAGCTGAAGTTGGACACTTAACCGACTGAGCCACCCAGGCACGCCCTTCCTGCTTACACCTTTAGGGCTAAGGCCAGTGTCACGTCCCCCAGACTGGTACAGTGCTCCCGCAGGCCCCACACCAGCCTCGTTATCCCAAAGCCCTGTGCTCAGGGAGGCATCTCAAGGCTCTGTGTGACCATCCTACCCGTGGGTGGTGTGGCTCCCGACCCCTCACTCCCAGCCACAGACATATCACCTGGCACACAGCGCCCCTGAAATGTGCACTGAGAGCTGTCGCAGCGAACCCAGTGTTCTGAAGTCGGCTGCCTCCGAAACCAGCCCCCGTGCCCTGGCTACCAGTGGCTGTCACAGTGGGGACAGCTGGTCACAGTCCTTTAACTGCCCCCAGAGAGCCTGGCTGAGAGTGACAGCCCAGCCGGTTGCTTGTACCTTAGAAGGTGCCAGACGGAGCTCACCGGCTTCGAACGAAAACAAAAACACAAACACGAAACAAAACACACCCTCATTCACTGCCCAGAACCCCAGCATCAGGGAGTCCCCTCTCGGAAGCGTTTTAGCATTTCACGAACAGCCCCTTCAAACGCAGACTGCCCTGGACACGAGGTCAAGCCTTCAGGGCCTGTCATAGAAAACATTCATTTCTCAAAGAAAGGGGGGCCAGAAGAGAGGGCTGGAGGGAGGCGGAGGGTGGGTAAGGGGGGAATCGGCGGAGATGGGACGGGGCGCCAAAAACACAGCACCGTTTTGCTGGCGGCTGCCCTTGGCTCTCGCTGCCCGTCCACGCCCTCCTGATGAAAGGAACAAGTCTCTCTGCTTGTTCTTGCACTTGGCGTCCCTTGGCACAACACCATATGCAAAATGAAGTGGCTTTGTAGTGTGGGCCGCCTGTCCCCTTCCCTCCTCCGGCTGGGGCTCTCCAATGCACACTCAATCAGGCGTCTTTTGTTCCCCAGGCCTTTCGGAGGCTTCCGGAGAGGAAATGAGAGCGCCCTTTAAAGCCCAAGTCCACACGCGGCCCTGCAAAACTGGCCTCCTTGCCAGCCCCGTCCCCGTGGGCCTGCTTTGCTGGTCGGGTGACATGGGTGGGCTCCCAGACCAGCACCGTCCCTGGAAAGACGCCCAAGGGGGTCCCCAGCCCACAGGAGCCGCCATGGCGATCCAGCGGATTTCCTCCAGTGAGAGGATTCTTCCAGACCAGCAAGGAGCCACAGTGGGGGCCGCGGGTTTAGGCAGCCCTTGGTCATGGGTCTGTCACCCGCAGTCGTTGGTGGGAACACTTGTCACCACAGGGCATGTCTGGTGATGGCAAGGCTGCGCACCCTATCTTGGGTGTCTTCCTGTTAGCCGGGACCCCAGGACTTCTCCATGATGGCACCGCACCCCACCCTCCATGGACACAGGCGTCAAGGGATCCTGCCAGGCAGGGAGCTTTAGGGGGGCCCCAAGGGGCCAGCAGACAGCCTCCCATCCAATTCAGGGATCCCCTACAGCAGCAGCTAGCAACCGGGAGCCAGTGCGCCTCTCAGCGGACACTTAGCAATGTCTACAGATCTCCATCACTGTTCCATATTGTGCCGCCAGCAGTGAGCAGGTAGAGGCCAGCGATGCTTCTAGACGTCCTACAATGGTCAGGACGCCTCTCCACATCAGAGTCTATGATGCTGCGATTGAGAAACTTGAACTAGAATATTCCAGACACTTCCTCATCCAACCTCTGCTTGAACACTCTCATGGATGAGGAGCTCACTACCTAATGCTACATGAAGAAGCACTGCAAGGAAGCCCTGGGTCTGACACCTGGGTCAGCCTCTTGCTGGAAGCCACGGGCAGATGACCCAGCTTCCTCTCACCTCGGAGCCTCCTGATGGAAAACGGAGCCAGGAATTCGGTGTTCCAGAATCGTGATGAATGACTGCACGATAACCAAATGCCTAGTGCACCGCCTCACACACAGAGGGCACTTCAACCTCAGGAGACCCGCTCCACGGTGTCCGATTTTAGAATATGCCAGACGGCATATCGGCCGACTGGTGGTTGGCCACCAGCTGCCAGAAAACATCTGCCAGGTCCCTGGCCTGCCTCACTGACACTGTCACAGACAAGGGACTTGCAAGATGTCCACTGCGGGGTCAGCCAGACTTGCCAAACCCTGGCAACAACCTCCACGCTAACAGGAGAGAAGTCGTTCTGAACACACTGGTAGCACAGCCACAACGGGAAACTACTGCAGCTATTTTTTAGGTCTTTGTTATAAAGACCTGGAAAGGCTGAAGTGTTTAAGATCTTATGTGTTGAAAATAAAGCCAAGGTGAATGCGTGCTCAACACAACTAGGAGAATCAACCAGCAGTACATGGGGAGACACAGAGAAAACGATGCTGTGTCCGGATGATGGGATTTGAGCAATGCTGGCTTTTGGCAACATTCTTTAACGTAACATTGCTTTCCACTGAAATACTACTTACAGAAAAAATAATAGCAGAAAATAGTAAGAGAAACTACAAATGTAGTTTTCTCTTTAAATGTTTATTTATTTATTTTGAGAGAGAGAGAGAATGTGAGCAGGGAAGGGGCAGGGAGGGAAGGGGAGAGAGAATTCCAAGCCTCACGCCATCAGCACGGAGCCCAACGCGGGGCTTGAGCTCACAAACTGTGAGATCATGACCCGAGCTGAAATCAAGAGTCAGATACTTAACCGACTGAGCCATCCAGGCACCCCTGAAACGTAGCCTTACTTCTGACCATGACAGAAAAGGGTATAGGAGAAACCTTAGGTGACATCTTGGGCCAGTTCCTTGGGGGAGCCTCTTGGGCTTCACAATGGAGGTGCTGCCTTCAGTTCTGACTCCTGGGGGCAGAGGGAGCAGGCATGGCCGCCCTGCTCCTCTGTCTGCAGGGTGACTCTCTGTCAGCACCCACCAGAACAACCTGCACTCCCAGCCGAGCTCTGATCTGTCCCCACCCCCGTCCCTACAGAGAAGCCCAGAGTGGGGCCTGGCGGCTCACCACAGCCCCCACGGGCTCCAGCATTCGGCACCAGGGCACCTGGGTCCCCACCCTGAGGGAGGACCCTTCCCTTGGAGGCCAGGAACTGGGCTGAAGGATTCTCCTGATGAGGCTGCAACTCGGAGCCTGTGCCCCAGGCTGGACCCAAACACTGGGGAGGGAGCACCCCATTAATCAAAAATATGTTGAGGGGCACCTGGCTGGTTCAGCCGGTGGGGCGTGTGACTCCTGATCTCAACGTGGTGAGTTCGAGCCCCGGTTGGGTGTAGAGATTATTTAAAAAAAAAAAAAAAACAAAAAACTACCCTGCAAAAAAAACTATTTTGAAAAAACCCTGAGCATCTCCATCTCCCCACAACACAAAAGGATAGCTGCCCCCCCAAGCTGCCCCCTCACCAAGGGTCCACTCAAGTCGTGCCCGAAGCAAACATGTAAAAGCCAAGAGCTGTGCTAGCTGCTTCACTACCCCTCTTGCTCGCTGGGAGCACCAGCGTCAGCACCCCGAAACCACCCTTGCCTGTGGCTGAGGCCCCAGGAAGCCAGGGGTGCACCAGGAGGGTGGGGTCCTGTCCCGAGACCCCTCGAAGTGGACATGGACCCTACACACCCCTGCCCACCTCTCCCTCCAGCACCTCATCCTTGCTTCAGGGAGAGAGAAGGGCCACAGAGTGCTGGACATGAAAGGGCCTAGAAAGAAAGCAAAAGGTTGAGCAAAGGCAAAGTGAGGATGATTTGAGGAAGAGAAAGGCAGGAGCTGAAATGGGAAAGAAAACACCTGCTTCCTCCCTCGAAGGGGACTGTACATGACTTATCACGTCTCCCAGACCCGAGGACAGACCTCAGGGAGAATGATGAGTTCGGGGACTGCCCCGTACTCCCCATGGAAGGGCTGGGTCACGGGGGGTGGAAGGGGAGCCCCCACAATACAAGCGACAGCAGGGCTTTACACAAGCATCCAGTGCCCATCCACCTGCTGCTGGATGCCTACAAGGCAGACGCCGTGATCCCAGCTCATATATCAGGAATTACACTCAGAAGGAGCCAGCAGTATGTCCAGGGTGACGCCCTGCCTCAGTGCCCCTGCCTCCTCGCACAAACATGGGGGCTCCTCCTGGGAGGCCATGCCCTTCCTGTACTGCCCAGGATCTCCCCGTCCCCAGGGCCCGAGTTCCGTTCTCCTAGTTCCAAGAAGTTTAGTTAAAATGGGGATGTTTTCAGGGCACCTGGGTAAATCAGTTAAGTGTCGGACTTTGGCTCAGGTCAGAATCTTGAGGTTCATGGATTTGAGCCCCGCGTTGGCTCTGTGCTGACAGCTCGGAGCCTGGACCTGCTTCAGATTCTGTGTCTCCCTCTCTCTGCCCCTCCCCCACTCACTCTGTCTCTCTCTCTCTCTCAAAAATAAATAAAAACATCAAAAAATTTTTTAAAATGGGGATATTTTTGAGGGGCCCCCAGTGGGTCAGTTGGTTAAGCATCTGACTCTTGATTTCAGCTCAGGTCATGATCTCACACACTTTCTCTCTCTCAAAGTAAATAAACAAACTTTAAAAAAATGGAGATGTCATTGAGCTACTCAGAGGAAAACTGAGGTGCAGATACTAGCGCCTTTCCACATGGGGGTCCCTCACATGTCATCTTGCTTCCACCTCCCCTGCATTTTGACTCCCATGAGGATGGTTTTTTAACGATCCCATCTTAGAGACTAGTAAACTGAGGCCCAGAGAGACCAAAGGTAAACTGCCCAGAGCCACAGAAAACGGGGCAGGTGCAGTCAGGCTGGGCTCCAGCCCTGTTCTCCTCCGGAGCGTTCCGCCCCCCTTGTCCGAGGCCGTTTGCGCACGTTCCTCCCCGCTCAAGAGGCTGACCCTTCGAGACGTCAGGGAGGCTGGGGAGGGCCAGGCTGGGCGGCGGCAGCTGTGGGCACCTGGCTTCTGTTTTCGTCTCATCTCCCGACGGGCCCAGAAATGGGCACAGTCCGTTGTGACAAAGAGAGGCTCATGCCAAGGGCCAATGCGGAGGCAAGGGAAGTGTAATGGAAACATGGAGGTCACTCAGGACGTGGGTGCAGGGGGACAAACGGGGAACCAGCTCCAGACCCCAGGACGGCTGGGGATGCGGCGGCTGTGGTTGGCTAGCAGCCCGACAGCCGTGGATGCAGCAGGTAGGTTGAGGGTCACTGCACTAACCTCCTGAGAAAAGGTCAGAAACCCTCCAGAGGGCCTGACACAGGACGTCACGGGGAGGGGCGAAGTGTGACCCTTGGCCATGAACCGTTTGCAGAGTTCACTTCCGTCCCCGGGCCTTGGCTCCACACATTCAGACATGCATGTCAGATGGACAACATCGCGGAGCGAGGGGTGGGGGGGAGGAGGTTTGCAAGCCGGAACCGAGGCCCAGAGTGCAGGGAAGAGGCCGCAGGGCAGGGCAGGGACGGGCTGGTGCTGACGGAAGCCCATGGAAACCAGAGGGCTGAGAGACTGGCCCCCTCAGCCTGCGGGAGCTGGGGAAGAACCAGGGGAGGCTGAGGCCCGCCCCCCAGGTCTGTCCCTGTCCCCACATCGCCAGGTCTGAGGGACAGGCCCTGGAGACAGAGCAAGGACCCCCAGAGCCTGGACCCTGTGGCAGCATTCACGGCAAGGCCAGAAGGTCACCGTCAGGAAAGGTGAGACAGAGCGTTGACAAACACAGATGGCAGGGGACAGCCGCAGAGCAGGGATGGGGCAGGCGGGGCCCTGCCACAGGCTGGGCTACAGGAAGGGAGAGCACAGGCTGGGCCGGGGGCTGGGCTTTCTTCTGGAGGAACTGGGGAGCTATCCAAGGGCAGCAAAGGAGTGACGTGGTCAACATGACTTTACGCAGCAGGGGCTGGCATTGCAGTACAAATGCTCCTGGGCACTTGGCAAACCAGTGGCGCGCTCTCGATAGCCCTCGGGTCCCCCCACACTTCACCTCCTGGGCTGAGCCCCTGGCCCTGCAGTTTCTGAGCCCTGCAGGAGGTATCCGGCAGTGAGGGTGGGCTGGGGGGCAGGCCCAGCAGCAAATGCACTGTCACTGTGATTCCTGCTGAAGGAAGGGCAGGGTCACCACACTCCTCTTGCTAGAGGCTCCCTCCAGGGTCGCGTGAAGAGGCTCACCTGAAAGGGACCTTCAGAGAGGGCCATGGGGACATGGCCAGGGGACAGCGTCCTCCTCCTGGGGGGCGGGGTCAGGCCAACAAAGGAGGCCTGCAGGTGGGGAGAACAGCCTGCACCGCTGCTTACCAGCGAGGGGACCTTGGCAGAAGGCTCAGCCTCCCCACCTGCAGCTTGCCGTCTGTGGTCGGCCATGACACCTTCTACTCCGAGGGACACTGGGCCTCCCCACGTGTCATCCCCTCAGATCCCACAGCCAGCTGCCTGCTGGAGTCACCCCGCTCCTGGTGGGAAAGCAGAGTAGATGGCAGCCACCCCCGAGCCCTAACGAAGACATCCCAGTGCCTGCCCTGAGCTGGCGCGTGTCCGTCTCCCTCTTCCGTATCTTACGCTCCTTCATTCCTGTTTTCCTCTTCTCCTCCGCCTCCTCCCCCTTCCCTTGCCTCCTTCTTTCTCGTATCCAGCCGAAGGACAGACAGCCAGGGCCCCGCATGTCAGAAGGGACGGTGGTCTCTGAGAACCAAAGAAGGGCAGGGGGCACACAGCTGGCCGCGGCCTCCCCCACACCCCCCGCCAGAGAGCGGCAGTTAGACCTCGGTCTCGACATGTCTGCCACATCCAACCTCGAGGAGAGCCCGCTTTCAAGATGCTAAATGTGTGTGTGTGTGTGTGTGCGCGCGCGCGCGCGCATGTGTATGTGTGCGCACATGCACGGATGTGTCTGTATATGTTCACAACAGGATTCCCTTTCTGCGGTAACCGCTAATTTAAGACAGGAGCCACAGATGCCCTTCCGAGGACAGAGAAACCCAAAGGCATTTACATACTCTGGAGAAAAAAACTGTTTTGCCGAATCCACATTCCTTCGCCATGCAGTGATGTCTACTGAGCTGGGGGAAAAAAATAGATGGGTGTTGTTGTCTTTCCCCATTTGCCTCGGCACAAACACTCCCACACAGGAATGCACACGCACCCTCGTGCGTGCACACACATGCGTGCACACATATGTACCCTCTCTGCCCCAACACAGCTCCGACCTGCACTCGCCTGGGTCTGGGACAGAAGCTCGGCACGAGGCAGCAGGTCCCGGCCCAGGAAGGCAGGACGGCGCAGGGGGCGGAGGCAGGCGAGGCCCAGGGTCGGGCCGCCGAGGGGCCTGCCCCTGTGTGCGGTGTGCCCCTGGGCCAGCTGCCCCTCGCAGAGGGCGAGCTCCAGTGCAGACCTGGGAAGCCTAAGCCCTCCGCAAATGCCGACCGTGACCTGCACTGACCCAGAAGAGGCCAAATCCTCTGGCAGAAAGGTCCGGACCCTCCAGAAAACGGCTCTGGGCCTCCCGGGCCTTGTTCCAGGCAGGTACACGCCCCAACTCCTACCCCGAGTCTGCTGCTTGGATTTCCTGGCATTTTTCTACCAAGTGCCGCCCTGCTTCGCACCTGTAGTGCTCACACGGCCACCCTTGGGGGCTTGAGGGGCCAGGGGCTGGCTTTGGGGGGCTGGCCCCAGGGGCCCCCGCACTCCTGTGGGTGAGACCCGGTAGGATTTCACAGGCCACAGCTTGTGTTGGGAGGCAGTAGGGCCAGCAGCCTTTCCAGATGGGATCTTGAGAAAAGTGCTCGACCTGCCAAGCCAGTTCCCAGATGTGTGAAATGGAAGGACGATGGTGCTGACGTCATAGGATGGGGGCGCATCCATCTGTCGGTCCACACCTCACACAACCAGGGCACCTGAGTACTCAGCACAGCACTGCTCACACAGCCAGGGCACCTGAGTACTCAGCACAGCACTGCTCACACAGCCAGGGCACCTGAGTACTCAGCACAGCACTGCCATGATACCTCCTTGGTTTTTATTTCATGCAGGAAGGGCAGAGAGGAGTCTTGACTCTTGCCTGTGCCTCGCGCTGCACTGACAGCCGGGCCCCCGGGGACTGCCACTCCGGGGGCCCCTTAACCGGATTGTCCACCTTTTATTTCCCCGGGAATCTCCGTCCATCTTCCAGGCAAGGCTGGTGGCCAGGTGCCCAAGGCAGGCGCGGGCTGGACCCCGGACTCTGCTGCCTCCTTCCACCCAGCGCCTCCGGACGAGACCAGCAGCAGGTGTGTGTCACAGTCCTAGCTGGTGGCTGCCCCGTCACAGCTCCCCAGAGCAAGACAAGAGGTCTGCGTGGCAGAGGGGCCACGTTGTCTCAGGTCTCACCCAGCCTACCTGCCGGGAACAAGCCACCCAGCCTGCCACACACCCACCCACAACAGGCAGCCACGTCCCGAGGCCACTTCACCCCCATTCTCACCCCACCGGCCACACACAGAACCGGGAGTCTCTCCTCCTGCCCGTCCTTCAGATACGCCCCAAGAGCTGGGCAGGGCCCCTGGCCAGTGCCACTCGGGGACCTGTCACCACCCTCCGGAGACCAGGGCTCAGCCCAGCCCCTACGTCACCTGCCCTGGGAACCTGGCAGACAGCCCACTTTTCTCTCCTAATTATTTTTCTTTGGCTGCGTGAGCATGGCATGAGCTAAAGAGATTGAATCAGGACCGGCAAGGGGAGCGACCTGAGTCACAGGAGAGGTGGAACAGGCGAGGAGGGGACCGCAGGTTCTCAGAGACAGTGGGGAGGGCCAGGGAGAGCCCAGGGCTGCCAACGAAATGAGTGCCTCACGACCCAAGGAGGAGGCTGGGAGTGGGGGGACCCGGGCATCCCTAGCTGGCCCAGGCTTTGACAACCATCCCAGGGATCGTTCCCTCAGCAGGGAAAGTCTGACCCCGGAGGCCTCGAGGTTTCAGGAAGAGAACCCATCGATTCAGTGGCCATGGGGCTCTGTCTGCACTGGGCAGCCTCCCTCCTCACGCCCCGTCCAGTCCTGCACCATCCGAACCGCGTGCGGCTGGCCTGACGTTCGACGCCACTGGCTCGTCCCTGGCCCAGCTGTGCCCCCCAGCCAGTGAGAGCTGCCTGCCCCCCACACCCCTCTGTGCCCAAGAGTCTCCAGCCTCCCCACCCTGTCCATGCTGGGCTCAGAGGCCCCAGTCTACAGCCCAGAAGTACTCACCACTGCTCCCCCACACAGGGCACCCACTCGGAGGAAACGTGTGCCCAGAAGCCCACGCAGTATCTTCAGCTGCAGCCGTACTCGCTGCATTTCTGCCCCCAGGCTGTGCTGGTCGCCAGAGGCGGGGGGGACCACACACCGGACACGGGCTGCCTCCCAGCCCCCAGCCCCCGTCTAAGCCACACTCTGGGCAATGCACCAGCAGCCCTACACCCACAGCAGGGGCTTAGCAGAGAGGACCGGGGTGTGGGGACCTGCCACGAGACCGTTCCCTGTCTCATTCCAGTGCTGACACACACGCACACACGCACACACACACACGCCTACTCACATGCAGACTCACGCTCCAACGCTCACAAACTCCTATACACACATACCTACATACACGCCATCATTTCTACATGGCCACACACCCACGCTCACTCTGGTTCACGCTTACACTCACACTGCTCATACAGTTACACGCTTGTTCACAAACTTGCACATGCACACACACGCCACTGACAGAGCCGCCCCCTCTGTGGGACTCCCTGGGCCCTCCCGGTCAGCAGTGCTTCTGCTCACCACTCCTGGAAAGGAAGGCTCCCTGGCTGTGACAGGATGGGCCGTCGGGGTGAGAGAGGAGAAGCCCCTTGCTCAGGGCTCCCGACACGGCGCCCCTGCCACACAGGCAGGCCCCTCAGCCCCCACTCCCTCCTCTGGCGCCTTTGGGGAGGACGCTTGCCAAGACGCACCCCCCCCCCGCTCAGCCCCACCCCTCTGGAGCCCCTATACCCCGTTTCCTTCGGTCCTCACGGCTTCCTGCCCGTCCCAGCCACCACACACGCCGGGGCCAGCGGGCAGGCCAGGGCCGTGCCCCCTCTCGTCAGACTTCCTGCAACGTGAGCAGGCAGCCGCACGCCTGGGAACCCGACAGGGGCCACCCTGCCCATACCTGGGGCTGGGACCCGGTCCCGGTCACTTCTCAGCCCTCAGCACAGGCCCCTCGCAGAGAGGCCTCCTTCTGATTTTCTGAAGGAGCGAATGAGCAGCTGTCTCTCCCATTCTAGAAAGCAGCTAGCTCACAAGTCCTTCGTCGGGTCCCGGGACTCCCTCTGCCTTCAGCATCACACCCCCAGCTCCCTGTCCCGTGTTTTCCAGCTGAAGGGAAGCCGTGGCACCTCTCACCAAATGCCTCATCTTACAGGGGAGGACCTGATGCCTAGAGAGAGGAAGTCACTTCCTCCATGCTGCACAGCAGCCATCCCTTCATAGCATGTCCAAGGCTTGGGATAGTTGAGGAGAGAAGGAAATGAGGGTGGGTTGGAGGCTAGAACAGTACCTGACTGCCCAAGCCCCAGACCATCAGGCCTCATCGACATCCAACCTGTGTCAGGGGAGCCCCGGGGACAGCCACAGGCACTAGGAGGCCTCTCCCTCCCAGAAAGGGCAAGGACACGACCAACGCCCCAGCAAGCAGGTGCCTCGGAGGCAGGGGGAGCCCCACGGTTGGGACGTGATGCCTGCACATGGCCCACGGGATGCTTCCTGGGAGGGCTTCACCTTCACCAGCATCTCCACAACCCACTGCTGCAGAAACTGCCCTGACCCTAGTCCTGGGCTCTCCAAACCCTGACTCCCACTCCCGTGCACCTGTCTGACCTCGTCAACAGCAGGGGGCCCTGACCTCACCCAGCCGACCCTCCCTCCCGCCCAGAGCCTGAGGCTACAGACCTTCCCAGTCCCCAGCAGGCCTCCCTTTAAAGATGACATAGTGGAAGGAGTCAGTCTAGCCGTCAGACAGGACTGGATTCCAAAGCTAGATGGTGCATCTTACAAGCCGTGTCGTGTCGCCCAAACTTTCCCAGTTTCCCTCCTCCGGAAATTGAGCGGAACATAACCCGCAGGGGGAAGATGAACATGTCGATCTCTGTCAGGACCAGTGCCCAGCCGGAACACGGTGCCACCGCGTCTGCCCATCCCCCACCTTCCAGGCATCTCATGGGGGGTGACAGAAAACCGACGCCCAGCCGAGCCCCCACCTGCTGGAACTGTGTCTCACTGACAGGACAGTCCCAGTCCTGGGCGCAGAGCTGAGCAGGAATTAGTTCCTGCCTGGGTGAGAGACTGAGAGAAGGCCCAGGGACCAGGGGCCACGGGATACAAAGCGACAGGAGCCCAGGGAAAGGGCGATGTCTGCTATTCCACAGGCTGGCATGTCTCGGCCACAGCCACAGCCACAGCCCATGCTCTGGGCCAACACGCATGAGCTGTTCAGTCTCACAGTCTCCCCAGAGGGAGGTGCTTTCATTCCCATTTTACAGAAAAGGAGGCTGGGCTGACACAACTTGCTCAAGGTCACACTGGAAACCCAAGTCTACGGGACAGCCCCGATCCCAAGCTCTCCACCACTTTGCTCTCCTGCCTGCCAAGATCAGATCTGCTAACTGGAGAGGCAGGGGAGGGGACGGGGGAGGAGCGTGCCTCCACTCCCCCAGGCAGACCCCAGGGTGCGCCTCCGAGCACCAGGAATTGCATTCTTGCCCACCTGCGAAGCACAACCGTGCTCACACCTGAGGCCATCACAGTGGGGACGCATGAGAACACCACCGGCCACCTCTGGGTGCAAAGCACCGAGCAGTTCCGGGAGAGGTAGAGTATATAAATCACATGAGCATCACGGGGTATAATTATTAAATGCTGTCATTTCGGAAGAAAATTAATTAGCAATAGCTGTAGCTGTCTTGTGTCTGCTTAAGCAGCGTGCATCTCAATTAAAATTTAATTGCCATAGTTCCGATCGCAGCAGGTTATACGCCTTGAGATGGTGAGCGGGCTCACGTTGAAGCAAAGCTTGGATCAGTGTGGAGTGGGAGACCGTCCCGGAAGGGGAGAGGAGGTGACGGACACGGGAACGGGCAGGACACCAGGTGCCGCGTGCCGGGGCCCACCGGGCCACCAAGCGGCAGCATTTCAGGCTTGGTCTATCCCCCACACAGACCCACCACCGGGAAAAGAGATTTTAAGCCTGGCATGAACTGTCAAGGGAGCCCTGGCTTCGGGCGGCGGGCCATGTAACAGAACAGGGTCTGGGGTGGAAAGGGCAAAAACTAGCTGGAGCGGGGCGCCTGGGGGGCTCAGTCGGTTAAGTGTCCGACTTCGGCTCAGGTCATGATCTCACAGTTCGTGGGTTTGAGCCCCGGGTCAGGATCTGTGCTGACAGCTAGCTCAAAACCTGGAGCCTTCTTCGGATTCTGTGACTCCCTCTCTCTCTGACCCTCCCCTGCTCACGCTGTCTCTATCTCTTTCTCAAAAATAAATAAAACATTAAAAAAAATTTTAACTAGCTAGAAGAAGCAAAGTTTCAAGGCAAGGACTGCCAAATCCCATCCCTCCAGGGTCATGGAGAGGAGCAGGCCACATCGGAGGCAATAAAGAAAGGTGAGGACTGGGGCAAACCAGAGCACCAGGCCCACCGTGGAAGGCAGGGGGCCACCGCTCCCCCCTGGCTACCTCTTGCCATGCAAGGCCAATAGGCTAGACTCCCAACAAAGTCAAAAAAAAATTTTTTTTAATTACTTTGTTTATTTGGGGGGAGGGGCAGAGAGAAAGGAAGAGAGACAGAATCCCAAGCAGGCTCCGTGCTGTCAGCACAGAGCCCAGTGCAGGGCTCCATCTCACCCACCGTGAGATCATTACCTGAGCTGCAATCAAGAGTCAGACGCTTAACCCTTTCGGCCACCCAGGCGCCCCCACAGGGATGGGGTTTTTAATTTCCCATGCCCTGAGTCTTAAACTACCGTGGGGCCTAACCCAATGGTTATTGATATTTGACCATTTGTCCAGGAATTCCTGTAAATACAAAACATCACAAAAGTCATCATTTTAGAAAGTAAGTTAGTGGCTGCCAGGAGGGTAGGGATAACTCAGCACTGGGTATGGGATTCCACTTTGGGGGTGATGGAAATGTTCTAAAATTAACTTGTGATGGGGGTACAACTCTAAATATTCTGAAAGCCACTGAATTGTACATTTTATTTTATATTTTTTATTTTTTTAATGTATACTTATTTTTGAGAGAAGGAGATAGAGGCAGAGAAAGAGGGAGACACAGGATCTGGAGCAGGCTCCAGGCTCTGAGCTGTCAGCACAGAGCCTGACGTGGGGCCTGAACCCACAAACCGTGAGATCATGACCTGAGCTGAAGTCAGACGCTTAACAGACTGAGCCACCCAGGTGTCCTGAACTGTACATTTTAAAAGGGGCGAGCGAATTCTATGGTATGTGAGGGACGTCCCATAATGCAGTTATTAAAACATAAAGTTAGGGTCTTTATCTCAAAGGCCCCCAACGGCTGCCAGTTTCCCCACCAGGGACCTTTCACGCACATCAAATGTGTCCCGAAGGACCGGTACAGGGTGGCTCGGGCTTAGCGGCTGGACAGACACCAGGGGAGCCCTCAGGGACCCCACCACCCCAACGCCAACAGAGCTTATGACACTCTTCTCAGTCACCAGACTGTCACCAGGGAGGCTGCCGGCTCATTTGAAAACGAGGACGCTTCAAGGCCCCTCTGGCCAGGAGCCCAGCCCCGGCAAGCCCCCAGTGGGCTTCCAACTCGTCTCCACAAGCAGAAGCCCCACTCTAAGCCCCGCCGACCCACCTGCATCACAGTGTTTACACCCCTACACCTGCAGTTCTGCCGATGTGGCCACAGCCCCCCACCCCCTCTCCAGGCCACTGCGGTGCTACCTGAAGGCAAGTGCTGTGTGTGGGAGGCTCTGGAGGACGCACGATGCCAACCAACACACCGCCTGCCACAGAGGGTACCCCGCCAGGGCTAGGCGGGGTGGCAGACAGCATCGGAGGCTGGCGCAGCATGGGAGGCAGGAGACAGAAAACAGCCAGCGTATCGGGCTGCACACGGCCAGGAGGAGACATGCCAGCTTTCCTACCTGACACGCAGCACCCTGCCCAAGCTGTCCGGACGGGCAAGGGGATACCACATGACACGCACAGGACTCTTCCCTCCCTAGGCTGCAGGCCTCAAGGAGCCACAGTCCCAGAGCGTCACCGGTCTCCGGGCACTGATACTCTGACCCTGTAACCTGCACAGGTCTACACTCTAAGCCCATCTCTCCTCTCTTTCCCAAACCTACTCAAAAAGACTTCATTCAGGGGGCTGCCTGGCTGGCTCGGGCAGTGGAGTGTGCGACTCTGGATCTTGGGTTGTTAGTTTGAGCCCCATGTTGGGTGTAGAGAGTACTTAAAAATAAAACCCTTGGGGCACCTGGGTGGCTCTGTCAGCTGGGCATCCGACTTCGGCTCAGGTCATGACCTCGTGGTTCGTGGGTTCAAGCCCTGTGTCAGGCTCTGCACTGACAGCTCAGAGCCTGGAGCCTGCTTCGGATTCTGTGTCTCCCTCTCTCTGACCCTCCCCTGCTCATGCTCTCTCTCTCTCAAAAATAAAATTCTTATTAAAAAAACCTTCACTCAGGCCATAACATTTCCACACCGACCCATTTATTCCACTTCGAGCAATCTACCCACAGAGTGGCCTCAACAGCTGTTACCTGCAAAGTTGTTAGTCACTGAAAACGCAGAACTCCAGAAAAGTGAAAACCGCTTCGAATGGCCCCAATGCAGCGCTGGCTAAGTAACCACCGCATGTCTGAATGATGAACGTTTGTCATTGAAAATAATATTTGCAGACTTATCTGATATCACGGGAAGGGCCTATGTTAAAACACCAAGTGATAAAATCCAGGATGCAAACCAGCAAATGCAACAAGACCTCGGAAACCAGGGTGGCAATCTGGAGGAGGGGGGTCCTTGGAGGCCATGGACCTATCACTGCTAGTTGTTGCCAAATCCTGGCATCATCGAGGGTTTTTTTTCTTAAAAACACTTTCCTGAACGTTCCATGTGACCACTTTAAGCATTTGTGTAGAATTATTTTGTTAATAATATATAACACTTATAATTATTCAAAACGCACTCTCCGCCACTTGTCCACGGCATAAGATATCCTCTCCCCTTCCCACCACGTGCAAGGTGCCAGGTACCAGAGCTTGGATCTCTGAGCCCACGCCCAGGCCGCGGGCCCCCAGCACGGCTCCTTCCTACAGCTCAGCCTGGAACTGGCCACTTGGTGTTCCTGGGGACCCAATAAAGCATTCACTCTGCCATTTATTGAGGGCACCCTGGCTGCCCGGCGCCACATCAGCCCCTGGGGCTAACAAAATTAATGTGGTCTGTGCCCCCAGAGGACTTTGCTTAGTGGGAGCAAACCTCAAGGAGACCAGGGCGCCTGGGGGGGCTTAGTCAGTTAAGCAGCGACTTCGGCTCCGGTTATGATCTCACAGTTCATGGGTTCGAGCCCCGCATTGGGCTCTGTGCTGACAGCTTGGAGCCTGGAGCCTGCTTCAGATTCTGTGTCTCCCCCTCTCTGTCCCTCTCCCACTCTCAGTCTCTCTCTCTCTCTCGAAAATAAAGATAAAAAGAAAAACATTTTTTTAAAAATCAAGAAGACCAATAATTAATTGTAGAATAGGACCTGAGTTTGGGAGTCGGGGAAGAAATGGGGAAGAGCAGGGGCTCCCAAAGTTAGGAGGAGACCTGGGGTGTGAAGGAAGAAATTGGACATTATCCTACATAAGGTTTGCATAAGACCAACATCACCAACCCCCCGCCCCCTCCCATGCATGACAGACACTGGCCAATCAGTCCCAGCACTTTTCCCAGCAGCCCTTGGGGTCCTTCTTACACAGGACAACAGACGGCCTCTCCCAGTCCAACTGGCCTGGCACGGAACACAGACCCACCCTCCACCTGTGGGCAATGCAGAGTCCAAGCAGGGGAGTGGCATGGCCCCATGTGGCTTGGATCGCCCCGGAAACAAGGGTGGCCGGGCAGCAGGAAGCCAGGCAGCAGACAGGTGTGTGAGTCACGAGCACGCCATCCACAAGCAAGGTGAGGCTCTCCCTGGGGAGGTGACGGAGCAGAGGGGAGTAGAGCTACACAGCACACTCTAGGACCCCCTCCTATCTTTGGGGAGGCCTGGCCCAACAAACCCTGCAGCCCCTCTGGAAGGAAGACGATCCAGCACTTGGCTGAGCTCCTAGGTGCACAGAAGGTCCGAACCGGGCAGCTTACTGCCCGCCGCTATGGGCAGCCCCGGGCACCCAGCCAGAGGGATGGGCTGAGCCGCACTCATTCTAACTGCTCTTCCAGACCACGTGGCTTCTGACAGCATGTCTTCTCATCTCAAGGATACTGCGAACATCTTCGAGAAAGAAAAAGGGCCCTTGGAAACCACGCAGCCTCACCTGTTCTTTTTACAAAGGTGGATGGCCAGCGTCAGAAACATGGAGCCACCTGCCCGAAGTCACGGGGCGGTGGCTGCCTCAGGCATGGTGCCATCCCACAGCCCGGCTCAAGCTCCTGAGTCCGGCAGAGTGCCAAATGCAGGCAGCATCCACTAAAGACCCACGGGTTGGCCGAGGGACACGGAGAAAGGAGAGGGCAGGCCCAGAGCCCCTGCCTGAGCTTTGGACCCAAGCCTGCCAGCCGCCATCCTCCGGGCCAGCCTGCCTTCTCGCTCAGGGTTCCCAGGGACAGGCTTAAGACCTCGTGGAGCCAGGGCTCACGCAGAGCCCATCGGCGGCACCCCCATTGGGAATGGATGCTCTTTTGTGTTCACTCGGCCACAGTTTTCAAAATACTGATTTGCTGCCATGGAGCCACATGTGGCCAGGCAAAATGGGGATCCCTGGTGAGCTCTGTGCCCAGGCGAGCAGGGCACACGGATGGAGGTCATAACCAGCATCTGGGCTCCAAAGATTAACTCAGACTCAGCAGGTGGGAGTCGAAGGGGTGTGGACGTGTGTGGTGGGCTTCCAGGGGACCTCTTTCCATCCAGTCCCCACAGGCCATCAGACAGGTGGAGGCAGCCAGCACCACAGCCACTACAGGCAGGAATAGAAGAGAACGCCTCCCGGGTGCCCAGCGCACTGCCGAGTGCGTCCCAGTGGGTGGCCTTCACTGGTCCCCATGACCCTCTGAGGGCTCCCGGCCCTGTTCCCAAGGTGAGCTCGAATCCGCAGCGGAGAGTCACTTCATATCCTCCCGGTCCCCAATCACCGGCAGCACGTGCCCATCCCCCAGCACTGACCTCCCTGATGCAGGCCACCTTCCCCAGTGTCACCCAGTCACTCCTGAGTGCTTTCACATCTGCATCAGACCCCAAACCGGGCCCACACAAGGGAGACAGACAGGAAAACCCTCGCCGACCCTGGAACTGTGTCCAGGGGGACCCAAAGTGGGGTTCAGGGGGGTGACAGGCAGGCAGGAGAAGCCAGTCGGGCAAAGGTCTGGAGAGGAGGGTGGAAGCAGCAGGAAGCTGGTCAGGGAGCAGACGATGTGAATGTCAGGAGTATGGTGGGAACATGGGAACTGAGCACCGCATACAGGGCCATAGAGTTAGTTGCACAACTCCAGGGGCCGCCAAACTATTCTATGTGAATCTGGCTCCAACCAGACCACCCAATGAGTGGTGCCCGGTGTCCAACCACCAGAGGCTGCCTGCAAGCAGGGGGGTGGAGCTGGGGGAGTGAGTTGGAGAGGCTTCTGAAATGCATCTATCCCCCCCCAGGGTCACAGGTGATTCATGGACCCCAGCCATGCTCCCTCTGACCATCAGGCCCCAAGAATAATCAAATATCAAAGGCCAAGCTCTAGAGGATTCCAGCCAAGTCCCGAGCAACCCGTCCTCCTAGGTTTCCAAGACCCACCACCTTCAGGAACCCTGACCATGCTGGTTTGGAACCGGTGTGTTGCAGGTAGAGGGGGCAGGAAGTGTAGACACCCCCACTGGTCAGCCAGGACCCATCCAGCCACGTGCACTTCTAGAGGCTGTGCATTTGCACTTGCACACGCACACCGCGTTTGTGCCAATGTCCACACACTCACACGCTTCGAACCCATGCGCAGACACGCTCTCCCAAACGGGCAGAGCCACACACTCAAAACGCATGCACGATCAGAAATGCACCTGCATGCAAATGCACCTGTATACAAACACACAAAATAACACGTGTCCCCTACATACACAGATACACACAAGTAAACACACACACACCCTCTGTCACTCAGCAGCACACCGTGCACATGCCTGACACAGGCAGACAAATCTCTATCTACGCTTGCCTTCTGCAGTTCAGGGAAACTGTTTTCTAGAAGGTGAGCTCCAGAGCTCAGGGTCCACGCAGCTGACGTTTGCCTTGGTGTTCACCCTGAACCAGGTCTCCAAGGGCTAGAGGGAGCTCCACCCAAGGACAGCTTCCCAGAGAAGGGGATGACTGCACAGGCCCTGGGCGGGGCGGAGGGGGGGGTTACCCTTAGACCCCAGGCAGCCAAGAAACTCTGGAATCTTTTGTGCTGCAGCAGAAGGAACCCACTGGACTCAGGCAGCATGGGTTGCCCAGCACTGGGCTTGGGGCCGCCAACGGGGGGTTCTCCCCCAGTTACTAAGGGAGCCTGCAGTACTGAGGGGATGCCCAAAGGCCCAAGGGCCTCTCGATTTTCCTTCATTTGTCCATCTATGGGTCCATTCGTCCAAGTGTCCATTCGTCCAAGCAACACCGGCTGTGGGTGCCAGACTAGACATCAAGCTGAGCTCCAACGGGGGTCTCCACAGTCACAGTGGATCCTGGCGGGGCGAGGGTGGGGGGAGGCTCTCAGGAGGACAGAGCTACTCCTTGCCACCAAGCTCATGCTGTTGGATCATTTCCCAGTGAAGAGCTTCCTGGTGTCTCCTCATCCCTGAGAAGCTGTAGAATCAGGCGAGCCCACCTAGAAAAAGCCCTCTACGTTCCTGACTGAATGAATGAATCTCGAACGAACAGGAGACACCTGTTTTCGCTCCCCAGGCACATGGCCCCCGTGTCCAATGTTCTGGCCACCTTTCCAGAGCAGCACCACCTCCTCCCACAGTCAGGCCTCCCCTCCTGGGGGCAGAGGGCGGCGGCCACCTGCTGGGCCCCGCACAGCATGTGGGAGGCCTCTGGGCAGCGGTGCCAGTCACTGGGAGGACCACAGTCACTAAGCATCAAGCCCTTTGACGCGCCACCCTGGGCCCAGCGCTTCCTAGATGTTGTCTCCGTCACACCTCCCCAGGCCCACGTGACAACCTCCTTCCCAGGATGGAAGACCAGAGGCACTGGGCAAAGAAGCACTCGAGGGCCACGCAGCTCACCGAGCAAAATCCAGGGCTGAGACCAGGTGGTGAAGCCTGAGCAGAGGTGGGGTGACCCAGGGCAGGGCCACGGGCCCCCGGGGCCAGGGGAGGGCGCCAACTGGGGGGTGACATGAGCCAGGGGAGAGGGTCAGCTGGGGACGATCTGGGCTGGAGAGGGGAGACCCACGGGGAGGGCAGGTGTGCTGGAGAGAAGGCCAGCAGGGGAAGGGGGAGGGGGCCATGGGGAAAGGTCGAGAGAAGCCCTCGGGGGCCCCTGGTGCCCCCATGCCAATTTGGTGAGGGTATTAAAAAGTTTCTTTTCAATTATTTCTTTCTTGAAAATGACTAATAGCGCTCTGATGGAGATGCGACTTAATTTCCCAGTTGGTTTGCAAATGAGGAGACCCATAATTGTATGACCCCCTCACCGGCAGCAGACAGGGAGAAGGGTGGGTTGGCTCCGCGGAGGACGGCCGAGGGTAAAAACATCTCCGCTGAACGTGCAGGGACCCCGGCAGCCGACAGCAGTGGAGTTCAGGCAGACACAGGACCCCCCTGCGCCCCACACCGGGCTCCGCACACCTGGGGACCCGGCCTCACGCTCTGCTCGAACCTGGTTAAGCTCTGACCCCCAGGTCTCGGCCACCTCCTCAGGAGCCCCGTCTCAGCCCTCCACCCCCCCGCCCCAGGAGGGAGGAAGTCCACCCCAAAGCAGCCCGGCCTAGCTGCCCAGCCAAGGAGGCAGATCCCACAGAGCCCTGGAGGTCGCCAAACCCAGCACGTGCGGCGGACCGAAGGAAACCCTCAGCCCTTAGCCAGAGCTAGAGCCTGCTGTGTGTCCCTCAGGCCTTCAGCCTGTCCCGTGTCCCCTTCTCACAAAACCCCCACAGAGGGCACATTCCCAGCCACCGGGCAGGCAAGGAGAAGCAAATGCCAGGGGGCCCCATTCCCAGGCGTGAGGCCTTGGTCTCACTCTGGAGGCCACTTTCTTCCCATGCTAGCCTCCCCCCACCGCCACTCTCTCTCCATGGCTAGGTGAACCCCAAACCTGCCTTCAGTTGGGGCTCCCATCTGGGAGCCCCGCAGACCTGGAAACGGGCCCCGCACGGCGTGCTCCCGTGAGGAAGCACCATTCCTAGAGCCGGCTCTGGAAATTTCACTGGAGCTATTTATAAACTGTCCACATAACTATATAATGAGGGCCAGTGAGTTCTGTCCTGTCCTGTTATCTAAGTGACTCACAAAAATCGCCCCGCAGGTGGGCACTAAAATATCCCCGTTTTACAGGTGCGGGAGCCGAGGAACAAAGGTCTTAGGGAGACTTTGATCCCGCCAGGCAGTGTGAGGGAAAAGACACTCTTCCCCTACCCCATCGCCTCCCTGGCTTTCTCCTACTTACGAGAACACAGAGCCTCACATTTACAGAGGTTGCGACTTTCTCAGTATGGATGTGTGGTCCCTCCTGGCCACCGTCTTTTCTTCTGTGCTGAGGGCAGCCTTCCTGCCCTCCTACCCCAGGGCTCCTCCCTAAATCCTCTCTAGATCAGCTGGGAGACACTCCAGGCATCTCATGCCTCCCAGGCAAGGAGCCTGGGGTCTGAGGTGGAGGGGCGCGGGGACCCTCGCATCCCCGTCACGTGGGCGTGCATGTCCCAAGCCCGCAAGGACATGCGCGGAGTCAGGAAGTGAAGTCTGCCCGCTGTGCTCCCAGAGGCCCCGCCGTGTCCAGACAGAGGCACCACAGCTGGACTGAAAGCTGTAGGGTCGGGAAGGGCCAACTGGCTCCAGAGGGGCTGAGGGGCAGCGGGAGTAACTCATCCCAGCCCTCTGACCCCCTGCGCTGTGGAGCAAGGAAACCCCACCGGAGGCGGGGGCCTGGCCAGGAGGACTTTTGTTGGGCAAGCAGACGTTATCGCTGCAACAAATGTCATCTGGTTCCAGGAGTGTTTTCCCTACGGCTTTTTAAGTTCCCACCCCTCTCTCTGTATCAGCATCTCCTGTCTCAGCCCTGCGTCCCCTGGGTCCGCCCTGGCACGCGCCACAGGGACACCAGGCGGCCAACTTCCAGAGCAAAGGAGACAGAGGCCCCAGACACACCTAGTGAGCTTGGTCTCAGCTCGACGCTGACTTCAGCGGGGCCGGAGCTCACAGGACCCATGTGGCCCTGCAGAGTCCCCTGTTTCCCCAGAGCCTGTCACCCGGACAAGCCCTAGTGGGGCCTAAGGGAAGGAAGGCGGCTGCGAGTTTTCACAGGCAGCAAGGGCCGGGGGAGAGCCTCAGGTCCACCCCTCCCCGCCCTGAGGGGGCTGTCCGGCCAGCCCCACACACCCCACCGGGCCCCATGGGGCCCCAAGGCCACCCCAGCACCTCTCCCTCAATGCCTCTCTGTTCCCTTCCCCCGAATGGGGTTGTTCACATTTATCAAGCACCGACTGCATGCCTGGCTGACACTCAGGACACGCCAGACACGCCACGCTGGGCCAGCCTCCAGATGCTCACAGCCCACGGACAGAGGCGGAAAAGTAACGAGGACGGCGGGCAATGCAGCAAAGAGGAAGCAGTGGGCAGTGGCACGGGGCGCTCCAGGAGCCCGGGGCACCGAGACGGCGGTGGCAGAAAAGACTCCCTGGAGGAGGCGAAGCCTGAGATGGACAAGCACTGAACTGAGTCAGGAGGCCGGGGCTTTAATCCTTCCCTGTCCTCTGTCCTCTGCTTCCTGCTGCCCAGCTGGCCCTCCACCCTCCAGCCCCAACTCCCAGGGCCACTGCCTGCCACCAGATCTGGGACACGGGATGCTGTCGCCTCGCCTCAAGAAGCCCCCGGGCTGTTGGAAGACTAGACCTGAACCCTGACCCTCCAGCCCAGAGCCCAAAGAGAGGCACGGACAGGCCGAGACGGTCACAGATGCTTTAGGATGGGCTCCCTGGGTGGATAGGGAGGAGGGCATGGCTGGCAGGTGACTGAGACGGGGAAAGATGAGGGGCCACTCACCCTCACGCCTTTGCTTGCCCCTCGGTCATGCTAAGTCCAAGACACATGTCCCCACACAGACCGCAAGCCATAAGGAAGCCTGACCCCACCCCGGTGCCCAGGTCTTGGCAGCAGCCTCATGGATTACCTGCAACTGGGAGGTAAAGACGAGCAGGAACTACGGGAGCCTGCCTGGGCTGTCAGGGAAGGCTTCCTGGAGGAGGCAGCATTGACACCGGGTCTTCAAGCATGAGGAGCCTTGCCAGGTAGGGACTAGGAGTACGGTAGGCATAGAGAAGTGTGCAGGGTTATTGGCACCTTAGAAGAAACTCCGTTTTTGTCACCCAGTGGACCCCATGTTACTGAATTCCCAAGCCCTACTATAGGACATGAAACCTGAAAATTCCAAAGCTTTTTTTTTTTTTTTAAAATCTATTTATTCTGAGAGAAAGAAAGAGAGTGCTCATGTGCTCATGCATGCAGGAGAGGGAGAATCCCACGCAGGCTCCGTGCCGCCAGCACAGAGCCTGACGTGGGGCTCGATCTCACAAACCACAAGACCACGACCTGAGCCAAAACCAAGAGTCAGACGCTGAACCGACTGAGCCGCCCAGGCGCCCCGTTTTCTGAAGCTTTCTAAGGGCACACGCACACACCCCCTGCACACCCCAGAAGCTCAACCCAGCCATTGAGGCCAGCCTCTCAAAGGTCAACGCTTTACATGCAGGAGCCACCACCAAAGTCAGTAAGGGGACATGCAATGAAGGGGCAAGAAAAAAGGCAAGGGTCACCCTGAGGTCCCCTTCCGCCTTCGCCAGTGGCCTCCAATACTAGGTCTGGGGTATGAAACAGGGACTTGAGCCTGAGGACACCTGGGAGAGGCCCAGTGGTCCCAGGCTGGGACATCCAGAGAGAGAGCGGGACTGGCAGAGAGGCGCCCTCAGCCCCAGGGGCAGGCGGGAAGTTCAAGGAAAGACATGGGCCTCGCAGCAGGCAGAAACCAAGTACTAGAAACAAGGTGGTGCTCCCGCACGCCGGGTGGTGGGCACTCAGCTCCTACCACTGGGCATTTGCTCCGTGAACAAACGATCAGATGTTGCAGCTCCTGATTTCCGTGAGAGACACCCAACCAAACACACCCGAGCGAACATTGAAGTCATTTATTGGAGAAACAGCTAAATGTTCTTAGAGAAACCATGGCTTTGCACTCCGTGAGCTTTAGAAATGCCAAGTCCACACTACCCGAGTTTCTTTAGCACAGAGCTTACTAGAACCTTCAAAATAACATCCCCCCCTTTGACGGGCCCAGAAATCCACAGAGTGGCTCCTCTCACACTCCCTTGGGCACCGGCCTCTTCACCCACAGCAGCCTGTACAAAGAGGAGCTGCAGGAAGCCAACGCAGGGGACCCTTCCTGCCTTCCTCCCCCTGACCACACAGGGCACCGACATGGCCAGCTGAGCCCACCTCAAGGCCGACTGAAAGCAGCCTCATGCCCAGCTGTGACCCAGTCTCACTCTCGCTCAGGGCGGGGGTACAAGGCAAGGAGGGTGACGTTGTGAAAAGGTTAACCCAGAAGCATCCGTTCTTAAAAAAAAAAAAAAATCAACCGTGTAGTGCATGGCATCCGCTATTAGCCAACTGCCATCATCATCCAATAGTCTTGTCAAGAAGCATGTTCTGGAAGGAAGAAGCCTGCTCTTGACTACCTGGGTGGAACACTGTGGCTCTCCTCTGGGCAGTCTCTGTGCCTGGGACACCCTGTCCCCAGCATGTCTTTCAATGGCTCCATGGAAGGCAGCCCTCGGCCAAAGGCCCTGACCAAAGCCAGCTCTTCGACCTTGTGTGCACCCCTTTCTGTGCCCAGCGCCACAGGAGGGGGCTGTCCTTCCTGAAGCCTTCATGACGGTGGGCGCGTCCGGGTGACAATACAGCAGAACCCCGGGGACCTCTGCCCAGCACGAAAGGGGAACACTGAGGTCAACATCACGAGTGTGGCCTTTCCCGGGATCCGGCAAGAAAGCTCGTAGAGCAAGCTGTCCTCACGGCGCTGTGAGATTATCTCCCGGGACACAGGACATTGGCTCACAAAGCCGTGGCCGGCCGGCTTGGAAGAACATAAAAGGCCCTCTTGTTGACAAAACCCACTCCTACAGCAGAACCTGCCCCCAAACCTTTTAAAATGGCTTTGGATTTGGGCCCCAACTTGCTCTTCACGGCCCCACTGCACAGACACGTTGCTGACATGCCAAACCCGTGCTCTGCCCCTTTCGCAAAGGCAGTCCCGAAAGTCCATGAGAGCTTCCTCTGGGGGGCAAGACGGCACATGCCGGCACGGCCCACAGAGCGTGGCTCCTTGTCGTTCTGCCCAGAAGGCTGTAATTAGAAGGCGGTCCCCTCCATCTGCGGGGATTCCACGCCAGCCCCTCCCTGTGCTTTCTGGAGAGCTCTCGCCAGGGGCCAGACGATGGGGAGACCCTCTGAGCATCCACTGGGGGCCCGGCCTTGCTGCACAGAGCCCCGGCTCAGGACACTTTACCAGGAGTCCTGCCAGCCCTTCAAGTTCCCTCAACCCAACAAATACGGCCGTCCTTCCTTCCTTCTCCCTCCCTCCCTCCCCTCCTTTCTTCCCAAACATGGCCTCTCTCCCTCCTTGCTCCCCTCCCTTCCTTCTTTCCTTCCCAAACATGGCCTCCCTCCCTCCCTTCATTCCATGAACGTTCATGATGGCCAATGGATACAAGATGGTCCACCAGGTAGAGAAGACACAGAGGTCTGAGACCAAGTCAGTCAATCAAAATAGTGACAATGGCCAGACAGGGGTCTGGCCTGAGGGGCAGGGGGCACAGGGAAAATGTGGCCGACTGGGCCTATGACAGGGTGGGGGTTTGGGGGTACATTCATGGAATCGGAGGCCAGTCCAGTTGTAGCAACAGGTTGCTGCCAGTGGCTAACGAGGCCAGAGACGGGGCAAGGCCAGGGCCTGAGGTCTTCAATGCCAGGTTCCAGAACCTTCCAAAGCTTCACCTATGCAATCTGCCCTTTGGAATGCCCTGCCCTTCTTTCCACCATCAAACCCTAACCTTGGCCTCAAAGCCCACCCCACTTCCCAAGCAAGGAAGCCGTTCCTCCTGGGAGCCCTCCAGCCCACAACACATAGCTTAGGACTTGACATCAGAGACAGGGCGTCACACCCTCGTGTCCCAGACAGAGGTACTATGGTCTGAAGAGGAGCTGGGCTCCACCCCTCGGCCGGCCTTCCCCTTTGGTGGAGATAGGACAAAGATGGGAGCCGGGAGGCCGGGGTCTGGTGCGGGGCCTGACAAGCCACGCCTCTCACAGAGAAACCTCTGTGTCCTCTCAGGGCAAGGCCATCCCCGATCCCTGCACCACGTCCAGGACAGCCCCTATCCCTTGACCTCTTGAGGATCCATTCCTGTGTCCATCTTTCCCCACCGCTGGGGGCTCTGTGAGAGCGAGAATCGGGTCTTCTTTGATGTCATGTCTCCAGCACAGTGCTGGCTCCCAATCAATGTTCACCGGGTGAATGGACAGACGGATGCACAGATGAATGGAGACAGAGAAAGGAGACAAAGAGAAGGGCGGACAGAAAAGTAGGAAGACAGGGGCACCCGGGTGGCTCGGTCGGTTGAGCGTCCGACTCTTGATCGCAGCCCAGGTTACAAGCTCACGGTTTGTGAGTTTGAGCCCCACGCTGGGCTCTGCGCTGACAGCATGGAGCCTACTTGGAATTTTCTCTCTGCCCCTCCCTTGCTCGTGCTCTCTCAAAAATAAACATAAAAAGAAAAAAGAAAAAAGGTAAGAAGACCCCTCTGTGGCTGAGTCACTCACAGATGAGAACATGTTCCCACCTATCGCTGCTCTCCTGAAATCCTCACACGATTCTTCACCTTCTCCCTCCCCGTCACTCAGCTGGAGCCCGTGTGAGGGGGAAGGAGCAAGCCCTCCGGCACCAGCAGGCCTGGGTTCAGATCCCAGCTAACGCCTTTATAGCTACAGGGCCTCAGGCCAGCTCCTCGCAGGCACAGTCCCTCCGTTTCCCCATCTCTAGAACATTCCCATCAACAGTGGCCACCCCGCAGTGAGCCACGGAGGTCCCTCCCTGAGACGCGCAGGTGACGGCTCGGGCACCCTCTGTACCCCTCATCCTGGGCAGCCTCGCGGCCGTCCGCCTCCCAGGGCTCAGCATGGAGCAACCCAGCCCGCAGAACCCTCCGTAGAGGTCACGACTACCACCGGCATGGGCCACACACTCTCAACCGGATCCCGGGTACAGGCGACAACGGCCCCCAGCAACATGTGGCACCAGAGTGACACGGCCACCGTGCACACCTCTCATTGCCTGAATGTTTGCCATCAACTATGCAGCAGATAAGCAGCACCGGGGCCTAATTTCCTAATTTGCCCCTTCATGAGAAGGGAGCCAGACCTTTTCTGGAGGCCGTGCTCTCCAGGGTACAGCAGCCCAGGCCCAGGTGGGGACGCTCCCAGCCAGGGGGGTGACCCTGCCACCACTCTTTCAACTGAGGCTCCTTCCCAAACCACCCACTGGGAGGGCCGCCCTGTGCCGGGGACACTGCGGAGCCCTGGCGAGGGAAGGGCTCCCCAGAGACGGCAGAGGGCGGACGCTCCTGCCCATCTCAGTGTGGCCTTTCACCGCTCGGCCCTGGGCAAGCTCCCCTGACCCCCCCTGCAGTGCGGTGATGGTGGCACACGGATGTCAGGTCTGCCAGCGAGAGGCCACTGGACCAAAGGAGGAGACGGTGAAGTCCTCAGGCGTGGTCAGAAGGCCAGCGCTTTCTCTAAAGCTCCCCTCTGTGCCCCGAAGATAAAGAGGCAGGGCCTTTGATCTCTAAAAGCCCTAAGTTTTAGGGAAACAAAAAACATTAAGAGTCAACTCAAGCTCCAGAGGCAGGGAGCAGGCGTCTGGTCAGAGCAGGATCTAGGAGCGGGCCCTGGGTCACAGCAGAAGCTCTCCGGCACCAGTGTCCAGCAGTGGGGACCCCCACGGGCCAGACACGGGGCTGAATGTGCCACACAGGATGTCCTGAACCCTCCGGAGAGCCTCCTGGGGAAAGGGGCGCAGCTGGGAAGTCGGAAGAGTGAAGGACGTAGTGGAGGAGGCGGTATCCCCCTGCTCCTGCCCCCCACTGACCCCACCCCTCCANACAGCTGGGAAGTCGGAAGAGTGAAGGATGTAGTGGGCCCCAGGGCCTGAGGGCAGGAGAGGAGGCGGTATCCCCCTGCTCCTGCCCCCCACTGACCCCACCCCTCCACCGGGGTCTGTCTGCAACTTCCTTTGGCTCAGCCTAGAGCCCCTCTGAGGAGGGGGAAAGACAGGAGAGGGGCAGCGCCTGGGCTGGGGCAGTGTGGCCAGGGATTTGTCCCTTCATGCCGAGGACACTCCGGTCCCCGTGTCCCACTTCCGGAATGCAGGATCCGACCCCTCAAACCCACGTGTGCCTCCCTGGCTCTTGCCTCCACTCGGGGCAGCCCCAGCCCGGCGGACATTCCCCCTCCCCAGGTCAGTCCCCAGAGCTGCCTCATCTGGCCGGGACCCCAGCTCGCAGACGCTGGTCACGTCCGCGGCGCAGGTAAGCTTTCTCCTCGCCACCCCATTCTCCGTTCTTGTGAAAACCAGTGGAATCGTACCAAGCTCTAACCGGGCAGGGAGGTGGGGAAAGGTGTCTGCCAACAGCACCGGGCACAGCAAAGCTGAGGTGCGGCCCAGTCTGGACCACCCCCTCCTCCCTCCACCCTGCTCCCCCTGCGCAGGACAAGGCCCGTCCCAGCAGACTTCCCAGCGCCCGTCAGGATTGCACAACAGGGCATCCCGGGTCAGAACTTCCCGGGACAGGATTTAGAGAGAAGTATGTCTGATGGAGAGGAACCCAAGGGCAGGGTTCCAGAAGGACCTGGAAACAGTATGGCAGTTTTGTTTGGTTTTGTTTTTTGGTTTTTTGGTGGTTGTTTTTTTTTTTTTTTTCCAAGGAGGCAAACAGAACTTCGGGGCATGAGAACAGAGGGAAAAGGGCTGGGGTGAAGTCTGAGAACTGCCCAGAAGGAAAGACTGAGTGCTGTGGTCTGAGAGCTGACCCAGGCAGGAGGCCGGGGGTTGCTGCTGGCTCAGCCAGGAGGGAGGCGGGCGGGGGCTTTGGGGGCTCGCGGGGACAAGTCACCGAGGTGTTCAGGTGACGCCTGGAACGTGGACATCTCCCCAGAACCACTCGAAGGCAAGCTTTCCCCACACAGGCGCCAACAGGGAAAAGTCACCAAAATCTCCTAACACAACCTCCAGAGGTCACGCCAGGTCCTGGTGAAAGGGAGACACTCCATCTGCTAGTCCTGGAAGAGTCTCCTCCCTTCTGGTCCCTGGAATGTTCACCCTCTCAGACATCCCCTCAAAGACACGGTGATGCTGTCTGGGCCATCTGGGAGGCTGCAGAGCCTCCTCAGGGCCCCTCCCAGGACAACGCCTCAGCCAGCATCCCAAGGAGGGTCCAGCCCCCAGGGCAAAGGGGGCCTCCAAGAATTTCCAGAGTTGGCATTGGCCCCAGGAGGATCCAGCACACCACCTTTGCCTGACAGATGCGGCAACAAGCACAGAGAGGCAAGGGCCTTACCCGAAGTCACACAGCGAGTGTGCCTCGTCCGGCTCTTCAGAGATGAACCCACCTTCACCCAGAAAGAGACGCCATGGCAGAAGCCCTGAGGCCACGAGGGGCGGCCCAATGACGGAGTCCCCTCACTCATCTGAGGCCGCCATCAGGGTGTCTCACCTGAGGGTACCCACAGGCGAGACCATCCAGTCCCTGCACCAAGTGGCCTCACACAGCCAACGGCACATCTATGAGCAAACCTGCCCATGGGGTGGGGTATGGGGAGAGTCACGTGAGGCTGGGCACAGGAAGGGTCCGGCCCCCAGTCTCTGTGCCCTTTGCTTCCCCCTTCCTCCTGAGAGGAGGGAAGGCCAGGGTGTCAGCGCCCTGGATCAGGCTGTGCGTCCCCGCACAGGCCACTGCGACCGCCCGGCCCGGGCCACCCCTTCTATACAACGGGAGGACCGGCTTCGAAGTCCTGCTGCCCCACCCTGCCTCTCCCTCTGGGTTTCGGGGGCCACAGGGAAGCCGCCGGCCCGTCAATGGTGGGCTCCCCAGGGCCCGCCCACGGCCGTCATCCCTAAGGGCAGAGGGGCTCTCCCGCACCCCTGGATGATTTACGGCCCCGTCCAGCCGCCCTTCCCAAGGCCGGAGGCCCAGCAGAGACTTTTTCCACTGCCGCAGCCGAGTGCAGACGGTAAAGGAAGCCCCCGGCCTGGGCCTCACGCCCTCCCCATCCTGGAGGCCAGGGCCCAGTGTCTGTGCCCAGGAACCAGCACTCGGTGACAGCGGACGGCGAGACGAGGCCCAGCGCCCGGCCGCCGGGCCTCCCAGCCAGCGTGATTCACTGGCCCTTCCCACTTCCGTTTCCCCCTTTCTCCCCATGACAGCATCCTGAACGAGTGCCTCTGCTGGCAGGCCCGAGCGCCCGGGCTCTTCTGTCCTGACGCGGCTCCCACGCTCGGCTGTCCACACAGCCCTTGGACGGGCTGCCGAGACCATGTGTGGCGCTCGCGGGGCCCGCACGGCTGTTCGCGGAGGCCGCGCTCCCTCAGGGCGGCTGGGCCAGGGCACCCGGCGGGGCGGCCCAGGCCCCAGCGCCNAGACTCCAGGCGGGCCGTGAGCACAACGGGGGCCAGGCCGATCTGTCCTGCGGAACTCTCCATGCCATTTAAGACCGGAAAGGCCCTTCTGGGGAGGAAAATACAAACGAAGCTTTCTGCTCCCACGCAGGACAGAACATCAGGGACCAGACTGAGGGCCCCACCCCAAACCACCGCACAGCCAGACAAAACATGCGAAACCGTGATTTTTCGAGACACTGAAGGGCAGGCAGTGAGAGGCAGAAGCCAACAGGGTGGTGAGGCTGCAGGGCAGGGGGGTGAGCCCAAGCGAGACCTAGAGGCCCTGAGCTGCAGAGACGGGTGAAGTCCAAGGAGGCCAGGGCAGGGGGGCTCTGAGTGACAGAATGCCAAGATGAGGGAGCCGGACAGACAGAGGACCCCCGAGATCTGCAGGGGACTCCCCCCAGGGAAACAGAAGAACACAGTCAACATGTGCAGCTCTTTCCCCAGAGCCAAGGAAGGAACCAGCTAGAAGGATGAGAGAAAACAGTGCCCAGCACCCACACGGCCCAGCGTATAGCCCACCAGCCAGACCGCAGAGCCTCAAAAGTCAAGGGCACTGGGTACAGAACTGAGGTCGTTGCCTCATCAGTGAGGAATAATTACCCGGGGCCCTTGTCCCATCTAACTAATCTGAAAAGCACGATGAAACCTTCCAAGTAAACCGGCCAGGCCCCAGAGAAAGCTCAAGGATATTTATAGGAAAACAAAATTATTCAAGAGACAACAAGATAAAATTTGCAATATCTAGGGGAGTCTGGGTGGTTCAATCAGGTAAGTGTCTGACTTACCTGATTTCGGCTCAGGTCATGATCTCTTGGTTTGGGAGTGTGAACCCCACGTCGGGTCCCATGTTGTCAGTGAGGAGCCTGCTTGGGATTCTCTGTCTCCCTCTCTCTCTGCCCCTCCCCTACTTGTGCATGTGCGCGCGCTCTCTCTTCTATTTCTCTCTCTCTCTCAAAAATAAACTTAAAAAAAATGTGCAGTAGCTAACATCCATCAAAGATTACCAGGCGTGCTAAACAAAGCAGGAAAAGACAACCCATAACGAGGAAAATAATCAATTAATCAAAGCTGAGCCAGAGCAAACAGGGATTTAGAATTTGCAGACAAGAGCCTTAAACAGTTACTATAACCAAATGCCATATGTCCAAAAAGTAACACAGAGAGACAAAAGAGATGTAACACACCAAATCCAACTTCCAGAGATGTAAGGTACACTGGACGGGGTTACCGGTAGATTGCTGTGGAAAAAAGATTCACAAACTTGAAGAAATGGTATAGAAGCTATGCAACAGGAAAATCAGAGTGGGGGGTGGGGGGAAGAATTACAAAGGAAAAAAGCATGGGAGGGGCGCCTGGCTGGAAAATGTGACTCTTGATCTCGGGGCTGTGAGTTCAAGCCCCCACGCTGGGTGTAGAGATTACTTAAAAATAGAATCTTAGGGACACCACAGTGGCTCAATCAGTTAAGCATCGAACTCTTTGATTTTGGCTCAGGTCACGATCTCATAGTTCGTTAGATTAAGCCCTATAGAAGCTTGGAGCTCCTATTAACCTATTAACCTATTAACCTCAAGGAGCCTGGCTGGAATTCTCTCTCTGTCTCTGTCTCTCTGTCTCTCTCTTTCTGCCTCTACTCTGCTCTCTCTCTCAAAAAAAAACTTTATTTCTTAATGTTTTTTTTAATTATTTTTATTTATTTCTAGGAGAGAGAGAGAGAGANTTTACGGGTTCAAGCCCCACATCGGGCTCTGTGCTGACAGCTCAGAGCCTAGAGCCTGCTTCCGATTCTGTGTCGCCCTCTCTCTCTGTTCCTCCTCCGCCTGTGCTCTCTCTGTCTCTCAAAAATAAACGGTAAAAAAAAATAATAAAAAATAAAACAAAATCTTAAATAAAAATAAAAGGGCATGAGAGCTGAGGGACGACTTCAAGCTGCCTAAAATATGTGTAGTTATAGTCCCCAAAGGAGGGGCGCCTGGGGGCTCAGTCGGTTGGGCGGCTGACTTCGGCTCAGGTCATGATCTCACAGTTCGTGGGTTCGAGCCCCGTGTCGGGCTCTGTGCTGACAGCTCAGAACCTGGAGCCTGTTTCAGATTCTGCGTCTCCCTCTCTCTCTGATCCTCCCCTGCTCACGCTGGCTCTCTCTCTCTCTCTCTCTCTCTCTCTCTCTCTCTCTCTCTCAGAAATAAATAAAAACATTTAAAACAAATTTTTAAAAAATTAAAAATTAAAAAAAAGAGTCCCCAAAGGAGAGATGGGGGGAGAAAAAGTATTTGAAGAAATGGTGGCTAAGAATGTTCAACACGTAATGAAAACTACAAAAGCAAAGAAAATCTTAAAAGCAGCCAAAGATAATTGCCTGAGATCAAGTAAGTGATTTGATAATGACAAAGGAGTGAGTTTATGAAGCAGACAGAACGATCCTGCAAGTTTATGCACCAAACAGCACAGCTTCAAGATGCACGAAGTGGCTCCTGGCTGGCTCGGTTGCCAGAGCGCACAACTCTTAATCTCAGGGTTGGGAGTTCAAGCCCCGTGTTGGGCGTGGAGCTTACTTATTAAAAATTAAAATACAATACATGAAGTAAAAACAGAAAGTACTGGTTTAACATCTGAAAGCCCAATTACTGTGGTTCACCATATCATTCTATCCACACGGAAAACAGGACAGGGATGCCTACTCTCGCCGTCCTGCCTACACTGTGCTGGAGCCTCCATGGTCAGTAAAATAAGGCAAAATAGGTAAATAAGAAGCATCCAGATTGCAAAGTAAAGAAATAAAACTGCCTTTATCCTCAGATGTGACCATTTATGTACAAAATCTGATAACATCTACAAAACAGGATATAAAAACAATACATGAGGGGCGCCTGGGTGGCTCAGTAGGTTAAGCGTCCGACTTCAGCTCAGGTCATGATCTCACAGTTCGTGGGTTCGAGCCCTGCGTCGGGCTCTGAGCTGACAGCTGGGTCAGAGCTTGGAACCTGTTTCAGATTCTGTATCTTCCTCTCTCTCCGACCCTCCCCTGCTCATGCTGTCTCTCTCTCTTAAAAATACTAAAACATTTAAAAATTAAAAAAAAAGAAAAATACATGAAAATCCATTTAAATTTCGAAATGCTAGCAGATTGGAACTTTAAAACCACTTAATAGCTTCAGAAAGCATAACAGAACTCAGAGTATATCTGAAAAAGATATACGATGCCTGTATGTTACAAACGATAAGATACTGCTGCCAGAATTAAAGTAGATCTAAATAATGGGAGGGACAGATTACTCAACGTTATGTCAGCTCTCTCCAACTTCATCTATATCCATCACAGTCTCAATCAAAATCTTAAAAGTAGAGGTGCCTGGGTGGCTCCGTTGGTTAAGCATCTGACTCATGGTTTCCATTCAGGTCATGATGTCACAGTTTGTGGATTCGAGGCCCCCACTGGGCTCTACACTGACAGTGGGGAGCCCGCTCAGGATTCTCTCTCTCCCTCTCTCTCTCCCTCAAAATAAATAAATAAACTTAAACCAAATCTTCAAAGTAGGGTTTTTGGAGAAATTCCCAAGCTGATTCTAAAATTCACATAAAAATGCAAAGGATCTAAAAGAGCCAGAGTAACTTTTAAAAACTGAACAAATCTGGAGGGCTAACACGACCTCATCTCACAACTTATTATTAAACTCAGTAACCAAGGAATATGTTGTTGGTGTTACCACAGACAAATAGATCAAAGGAGTGAAACAGAAAGTCCAGAAATTGTCATGATCTCGCGGTTTTATGACTTCAAGCTGTGCGTCCAGCTCTGGCTGGTGGCACAGAGCCGGCTTGGGATTCTCTCCCTCCCTCCCTTTCTCTCTCTCTCTGCCCCTCCCTCACTCACACGGTCTCCGTCTCTCTCAAAACATAAATAAACGTAAAAACATTCTAGAAAAAGAAAGTCCAGAAATAGGCCCACACACACATGGGAAATGGATTTTCTTTAAATAAAGTTTCAAAGGAAACTTGGTGCAGAAAGAATAATCTTTTAACAAACGGCCCTGGAGCAATTAGAGAGCTACATGCAAATAAGTAAAAAAATAGACAACTTTGATCCGTACTTTGTACCGTGTACTGATATAACCATATTAACTCAATGTCATCATAGATCTAAATGTAAAACCCAGATCATTAACACTCCTAAAAAGAAAGCACAAGAGAAACAGCTCTGTGGCCTCATTGCAGGCAAAGATATCTCAGCCATGATACCAAAAGCACACGCTACAGAGAGAAAAACTGATGAAATGCGGTCCATCAAAATTAAATGTTTTTATTCAACAACAGGCACTGTGAAGAGAATGAAAAGGTAAGCCACCGACTGGGAGAACATATTTGCGAAGCATATGATTGATGAAAGACGTGTGTCCAGAATGTATGAAGAACTCTCAAAGCTGAATAATTAAAAACCCAACAAACCAAAGTAAAAAAAAAAAAAAGAAAGAAAAAGTCAGGGGCGGAGCAAGAGTTACTGAGATGCGATACAATACACCAAAGACTATTAAGTGGACAGCAATTAAGCACGCAAAAAGCAGCACACTTCCATTCATGAGGCAAATGCAAATTAAAACGACGACGATGACACTGATGATTAAATTAAGACTAAAAGAGCTACAATTCAAAAGATGACCCATTCCAAGTGCTGGCGAGGATGTGGTAGAGCTGGGACTCTCAGACGCTGCTGGTGGGGATCTAAAATGGCATGGTTCTCCAGGGGAAACAGTTTTACGGCTTCCTAGGAAGTCAAAAATCATCCCCTTCATAACCTAGAGAGACACACGAGTGGGACATTCCACTCCTAATGACCTGAGACGAGGACGCCCGTGCCCTTGCAGTGACCCCCAGAAATGTTCACAACCGCCTTATTTGTAATAACCCTAAACCAAAAACAAGCCACATGCCCATGAACAGGTGCCTGGACAGAGTCTGGGATAGCCACATGGTGGAATACTACTCAGCAATAATAAGGAATGAGCCACAGAGATGCACGCCAAGGCTGAATCTCACGATAAGAGTGCCGAGTGAGAGGAGCCAGCCCAGAAAAAAGCACATCCTGTTTGGTTCCAGAAAATGCACACCAATCTGTAGTGACAGAAAGCGGTGCAGTGGCTGCCTAGGGAAGGTGAGGAGGCGGGAAGGACAGATTACAGAGGGGGAGGAGGAAACTCCTGGGGATGATGGATATGGTCCCTATCTTGATCGTTGTGATGACTGGCATCCATAAGTCAACATTTATCAAATTTTGCATTTAAAAAAGCTCCAGTGAGATGTAGTTCTTCTTCCCACGATCAGATTGAGAAAGATCAAAAGGCTGGATAATAACACTGGAGGCGAGGATCTGGGGGAACGGGCGCGCTCACAGGTTCCTGGTGGGAGTATAAACCTCCATGGAAAGTGATCTGGCAATATCTATCCATACCGCAAAAAAAAACTCCACGCTTATGCCCAGAAATTTCATTGCTAGGAGGTTATCTACAAAGATATGCTCATGTACGTGAAATGACATAAGGCTGTTCGATGCAACTCTGTTTACGATGGCAAAAGTGTCCACCAATGGGGACGGAACAAAAAATATCCCACAACTGTTGCAGAAACACACATGGTCTACCTCCCATGCAGCAAGAATGAAGCAGTCTTTACAGGCTCACACAGAATGGCTAAGTAAAAAAGGCACGTTACAATATGAGTTGCATACAATGCTTCCATTGGGCCATAATAGGGGGAAAAGATTATCTATTCATTTTAATGCTACTTGCTTGAAACTTATTTCTGGAAGGATACACACAAAAACTAGCATCAGTGATTGGCCCTGGGAGGATCACAGCAGCGCCAACAAGCCTTTCTATGTTACAGAAGTATATACAACCCTTGATGCCTTCTGAAATGATTAAGTATGTGTGGGATTCTTCAATAAATAAATAAATACAAATAAAAATTACAGGTTAAATGAAAAATAAAGTAAGTGAGGCTGATCTACATGGACAGATGTGGAAAGAACACCAAGACATATTGCTAAGTAAGTGCGGAGAAATCAAGTTGCTGAACACAATCATTTATGTAAAAATGAAATAATGACAATAAAATGTTGGTCAGTTGCAAAATCCTGAAAAACACAGGCATATCTACAATTGGTAGTTATCTCTAGGTAGTAGGATTTAGGGGGAACTTCTCACTCTACAGTATCCATTTCTGAGTATTTAACCATTTTTTATTTATATTAAGTTTATATCAGAGGCTAAAAAAAAAAAAAAAACCTTCATGAGCTGCCCTCCCCTGGGACGGTTACTTTTTTTTTTTAACCACTTGCCTAGAAATATGAGTAGTTTAAACATGACCTCACCTTTGATTGGGAATTCTATCTCTGGAAATTTATGCAAAGAATGTGATCAGTTACGGTCAAAGATTTACCTCTGCAAGAAAACATTCACGCAAATGTGGTGGTAATCAACAAAAGTAAATTACAAACCAGTATGTGTGATATGATCCAATGAGTGTAGAAAATACTAGTAAACATACATAGAAAAAGTCTAGAAGTGACTGAGAGGCTAAGGGGAAGGCCCCACAAGGAGCATGGGGAATGGAGGCCTCATGTCATGATGATACGTTTTTATTTCTTAAAAAGAGAAAGTTAAGCGTACTAATAATCTTTAAGCATTTAAAGATTAAGCATATATATATAAAAGCATTTAAGCATATATATGTGTGTATATATATATCTATATATAGTGTTTTTAAAAGAATTAGTTATGATCACATAAAATAATAATCTTCATATCCAAAGTAGAAAAATCAACAACAGGGGAGCCTGGGTGGCTCAGTCAGTTAAGCATCTGACTTTGGCTCAGGTCACGATCTCGCGGTTCGTGGGTTTGTGCCCTGCATTGGGCTCTGTGCTGACAGCTCAGAGTCTGGAGCTTGCTTCAGACTCTGTGTCTCCCTCTCTCTCTCTGTTCCTTCCCCACTTGCACTCTACCTCTCTCTCTCTCAAAACTAAATATTTTTTTAAAAAATTAGAAAAATCAACAAAACACATTTTGATTGTTTACCAAAAAGTATTAAGTAAAAATTACAAGATGTAACCTTGAATCTGTAAAATATTGAGGGGGAGGGGAGTAATAAATACTAACAGAGAAACAAAGACTAGAATTAAGTTGACAAAAAAATTGTTTTTCATCCAAGAAAGCAAATCTATTGTTTCAATATTTGGGCCATCATGATCCCTAAGTCGAGGTGAGAATGGGGACGAGACAATTTGGGGCAAGGAACCCCACCCCTGCTGTCATGTTCAGCATAGTCCCTGGGCAGCCACTGGGAACTACTGTAAAGGAGCCTCATTACCACCCACCCCATGAAGCACACGTCACTTCTATGCCTGGCAACCATCTACACGTGAACAGGTGCACAGGTTGGAGGTGCACCGTCCTGGCTTCTGGAGGAATCTGGCTGGGAGACCCACTTTGCAAAGGCCTCTCCAGAGGACAGCAGGGCAGAGGGGACTGCACGGCCACCCCCGGCCCGGGGGAAGCCACTGGCAGCTTGAGGGTAAGGTCTGGTCAGTGCCTCATTGGCTTGCAACAAGACAAAACCAGGCACTTCTTAGAAACTCTATCTGCTGACAAAATGATCTCGTTCCTGCCCAGTGTCCAGGTTCCGGTAAGCCCAGGGTCTGCCCCCATACCAAGGTGTCTTCCAGAAAGGTCCGGAAGGATGGAGGCTACAGCTTAAAACAGCAGCACGTGCTAAATGGGAATCAGGATTCAGGTCGAATGGAGCCCAGATGAGTTGCTACATGATGCCTTGTTAATAATAATCAAGATTTAGTACCATGTACCAGGGACATGACACATACGAACTCCTTTATCCTCACTATACCCCATGGAGATGGGTCCACACTTGTCTTTACATTTGAGAAAACAGTGGCAAAGAGATGGGATGAGCTGTCTGTCTCCAGCAGGCTAAACTGCCTGTCCCTTCCCAACGGCTGTGCCACAGCCATCTGGCCAATTCCCTTCAGGATGCCAAACAGATGCCAAGCTGAATCGTGTGAAACATGGAGGGCCCGAGTTTGCCCAGAACAAGGGGCTGGGGGCCAGCCTGGGACAGAACCAGCCTAGGGAAAACACTTACGGTCCTCCCTCACAGAGCCGGGGGTCACAGAAGGGACAGCAAGTGGACAGACCTCCTTTAGGAGAGGGAGGTGGACAGACAGGCCGGGACTGACAGAAGGACCACGCTCCCAGCGGACCAGCCTGCCTCCCAGACACGGGATCTCTCTGCTGAGACAAAGGCTGTGCCCTATGCTCCTCCCAGAGGATGTGGCAGAGGCCCCTGTGGGTGAGAAGCCAACCCTGGGGAGAAGAAGGGAGTCGTGACCCTGACCGTTCTACGGTTGGGAACTTGGGCAGCTCCAATGAAACCAGACAGCCTTCAGAGCATGTGTAAAATGCAAATGATTTGTCCCCCACAGATGAGGGTCTTCCTGGCAGGGCTCAAGTGCCTGTGGTGGCTCTGAAGCCCAGTGGTGGTGGCACTAAAGCAGTGCATGGTCTCCCAGGCCCTTCCATCCAGAGAGCGTGTAAGAGCGTTTAAAGACAAGAGCATTTCCTATGGCAATGCTAAGTCAAGGGCTGCTTCCTCATTCAAGTAATTCAGTGAAGGGACCATCAGGGAGTCTACAAACCCCAAACGCAACCCTCTCTAATCACTAGAATAGAGAAACCGTGATCGCAGGCACTGAGTGACACAGAAATTATATATAGAGCCCAAATGAACTGTAACGCATATTTATATTATACACAAATACGACTCTGCTGTATTACAAACTGATCATTTTATAACAATTGCTCTTACTCTCTCAAAGCAAGGCCACCAATCTCGAGACTGCTCGGTTGACTTTTATTTCTTAAGAGAGGTGTCAAAGGACACTGAACAAATGCCATTTTCTCCCACTGAAAAATCTCTTGGAATTCATTTATCAACAAACATGTCCTAAGCACAAATAAACAGACAACCGCAAGGCAATATGAATGAGTGTTACAAGCAAGGGAAACTCCAGGGACCACTGGGAGCCTAGGTCAGAGGCAGGAAAGACTCCATGAAGGACGTGACCCTTGAGCTATTGGCTTCATGGATAGGAGAAGAGAGACACACCAAGGACCAATAACAAAGGCCTTTAAAATCCATTGACTAATGGGTGGGTGATGAATGATGGATAATAAGGGATGGATGAAAGATGGAGGGTGGATTGAAGACGGAAGGATGGATGATAAAAGATGAATAAGGGATGGATGGATGGATGAGGGAGGGAGGATGGATGGGTGATGGAGAGATGGATGGATCATGAGAGAGGATGGATGGATGAGTGGAAGGATGGATGGGTGATGGAGAGATGGATTGATGGATGGATGGATGGAAAGATGGAAGGATCATGGAGATAGGATGTATGGATGGATGAGGGGAAGGACGGATGGGTGATAGACGGATGGATGGAAAGATTGATGGATGGATCATGGACAAGGATGGATGTATGGATGGATGAATGGATGGATGATGGAGATAGGATGGATAGATGGATGAGGGGAAGGATGGATGGGTGATAGAGAGATAGATGGATGGAAAGATGGATAGATCATGGACATAGGATGGATGGATGGATGGATGGATGAATGGATGGATGGATGATGGATAAAGGATGGATAGATGGATGAAGGGAAGGACAGATGGGTGATAGAGAGATGGATGGATAGAAAGACGGATGGATCATGGAAATAGTATGGATGGATGATGGAGGATGGATGGATGGATGGATGGATGGATGGATGAGGGGAAGGATGGATGGGTGATGGAGAGACAGATGGATGGAAAGATAGATGGATGGATCATGGAGATAGGATGGATGGATGGATGGATGGATGGATGGATGATGGAGAAAGGATGGATGGATGGACAGATGGATGAGAGGAAGGATGGATGGGTGATGGAGAGATGGATGGATGGACAGATGGATAACCACTGCTACCCTTAAGTCACTGGAAGTGTTCCTGAGGGTCATGGTGAAGATGGTTCTGAGAACCAGACTCATCTTTACTTCCTTTTCCTACTAGCCATGAAGGTCATGATGAGGTGACCTTGGAAGGGGAGTTATCTTCAGGGAGTAGGTTAGGAGAAGGCAAAGCTCTTGACTCCACATGGGCAAAGGTTACCAGCATGAGAAGAAATACGTGTACCATTGCTGGGAATTTCCTCTTTTCCCCTGCTGTGCCTGGCCCACCTGAGCAGAAAAAAACAAAAAAACTGGAGAACTCAATCAGCCCAAGCCCAAGAGGTGGAGAATCACTTTGCCACCCAAATATTCTAGCACCCCCCCCCAAAGAACCCAGGTTCCTGTGTGCTTATGTCCCATGACCTGAAGTTAACCAGCGGGTAACAAGGGCCATCCTTACTTACAAAGCCACCCCTTCAAAGCATCCCCAGGCTTGCAAAAAAGAGCCCCTCTGCAGATGCCAGAGCCCCTCCCTACTTCACCCTCCAAGTAATAATGACCCCCTGTGGTTCCAGAAATGCCACACTCTGTCCATCATTTGCCTGAGTCTTTCTGCCTGGACTGCCCTTGCTTCCCCTGGCCTCCATGGCCAAGTCTCTATCCTGGAGCCCCAGCTCGGGCCCTCTCCTGGAAGAAGGCTTCCCAGGCTGCTTAGGCACAACTGTCTGGTTACACTCCAGGCTTTTCCATTATTCTGACCCAGGACTCTGCAGGCCCTGACTGGTGGCTGCCAGGAAGAGCCTGGTACAAAATTCACTGTGACCTGGGAAACTCACCAGCCTGGGGCCAGGAAAACAGACACATCCAGCTGGTCTCAGACAACAGTTGAGGGCACTCCCTTCTCCCAGCAACCGTCCTCCATAGCTCTCTTTTGAGGTCACACTGGCCAATTCATGATTTTCCTCAAGTAGCCTCCCTGCTAGGCATGGAGGGTATCAGGAGAAGGACGCCCCTTTGAGAAACCTGCTGGGATTTCAGAGGCCCGTGGCTCTTAACCAAGTTAGCAAGGTGTGCACTTACACAGGGAGCTTAATAAGTGGAAGGCGCATAACAGATGTTCCGGTAAGTGCTAGCCGATTGACTGATGGATTGCTCAAGGAATTCCTCTTCTTGGCAACTGCCACACTGTTTTGAAATTCAAGGCACAGAAAAGAAGGTAGAAGATACCGAGCCTGGTGTGAGAACGAGGTGGGAAAAGGCACCACCGCCTGCTCTGACAGTCCCAGCCAGAAGAGGCAGCCTTGGTAACAGAGTCCTGGTGTGTCTGATCAGGGAGGAAAGCCCTAGCAGGTGACCTCTACCCAAAGTGTCTCCATTGTAGCACTGGTAACATTCAGGGTTGGACAACTTGTCGTCAGGGCTGCCCTGAGCATTACAAGATGGTAAGCAGCACCCCTGGCCTCTGCTCGCTAGATGCCACTAACACACACACACACACACACACACACACACACACACACACACACCCCAAGCGGTGACAACCAACAATGTCTCCAGACATTGACCAATGACCCCTGGGGGACACCGCGTCCTAGCTGAGCAACAGTGCTGGGGCCTAGCTGTTCCCAAGGCAGCGCTCAGAAGCCAACACCACGACAGTGAATCTCACTCTGCTCAGGGCTCTGCCTCCCAATGGCCAGACTCAGTTTACTTATCTACCAAATGAGAGCATAGCCTGCAAGGGATTTGCATGCTGCTAGCCATGCAGAAGGCACTCAATAATTGTTTGACGTTGATTTGTACACACTTCTCCTGAAAACTTCAAACTAGAATCTTTAGTCTCTCCCCCAAAAGCTAGGGAGATATCACCGGAAACCCACTAAGACCTAATGAGGGCTTCACAGCTGTCCAAACACTTTGGCAAAGTTAGACCGCTTTGCAGAAACTATTCTAAAGTAATGATCGGAATTTCAGGTAAACATTCTATTCCAGCACTTTCTACAATGACAAAAACTAGAAACAATCTAAGTGTCCAACCACGTAAAGAAAGGAAAATAAAAATATGACAGAGTCAGACAAAAGAGTATCATGTAGCCAAAAAACCCACATAGATAGAAGTTATTCATTAATAAACATGGGGAAACGTCCCCGATAAAATGTTGAGTGAATCAAGAGTTACATAACTATATACAACATAACTTCAATTTTGTAAGAAAATACACTGCAAAAATATTTCATATAAAACAACAGAGGCACACCTGGGTGGCTCAGCTGGTTAAGCATCCGACTCTTGCTTTCAGTTCAGGTCATGATGATCTCACAGGTCTGTAAGATCGAGCCCCATGCTGGGCTCTGGGCTGACAGTGTAGAGCCTGCTTGGGATTCTCATTCTCTCTCTCTCTCTCTCTCTCCTCCCCCCGTCCCCCTCCCCCACTCTCCCTGTCTCTCTCTCTCTCTCTCTCTCTCTCTCTCTCTCTCAAAGTAAATAAACTTAGGGGCACCTGGGTGGCTCAGTTGGTTAAGTGTCTGACTTCAGCTCAGGTCATGATCTCATGGTTCATGGGTTCGAGCCCCGCGTTGGGCTCTGTGCTGACAGCTAGCTGAGAGCCTGGAGCCTGTTTCAGATTCTGTGTCTCCCTCTCTCTCTGACCCTCCCTTGCTCATGCTGTCTCTCTCTCTCTCTCTCAAAAATAAATAAAACATTAAAATTTAAAAAAACAAGTAAATAAACTTAAAAATAATAATAAAACAATAGAAAGAGGCTGGAAAGACATTTAACAAAAATTCCCTCTTTATGACGTTCCCTATTTCACAACTTTTTTTTAAGTATGTCTTAGTTTTAAGATCTTGTGGGGAAACTATTCTGTGGTTGTTGTTTTTAATATTTTTATATCAGAAGAGAAGCCTCTGCTTGAATCCCCTAGTGCTGAATCAAAGCCCACACCTGGAACCCAGAGGCCCTAGTCATGCAGAGAAAAGACTTTTAAACCTAAATAAAGGAAAACTCAAGGAAACAGAACCAGAAAGGGGCCCGACAGGGCCCAGGCCACTGGGGAAACCTGAGGTCCGCACAGGGTGGGCTGGGCTGGGTAGGGGAGTGGGTGAGATCCAGGCCTGTCCCGTGTGCTGCTCTGTCTGTCTGTCTGGGCTGCTGGCAGCTTGAGGGGGGCCCCGTGAGGGTGGCAAGTAGCCGCCCATGCCAGGACCCTGGTCTGGGAGCTTGGCTCTCACAGCTGAAATCAGCGAAAGCGAGAACAGGACTCGAGTGGGAAAGCTTACCGGGTGGGGAGGCCATCAGTTAGGACCCTCGAACCCAGCAAACCAAGGCTTCCAAGCCAGATTCCAAAGGCCCTGTCAGCCTTATGCTGCCTCTGGCTTTTCTGCCCGCCACTCACTACCCTTGAGCCTGGGAAAGCCACTGGCTGGGGGCCTGGGGGCCTGGGGGCCTGGGCCCACAGGCTGGGTCTGGAGAAGGACCCAGCACCAGGCACTGCGCAGCAGAGACGCGGGGGAGAGGGAGAACCAGCAGCCCACAGCCCACCTCCCCCAGGGCTCCCGCGGCCCGGGGAGCCTCACTGCCTTATCGTCCAGCCCGGGGAGTACAGACAAGCAGAGGAGGTGAGCAACGTGGAGAGAAAACAACACTGCACCTTCAGACCCGCCGAGTGCCTCCAAACGGCCTCCGTCCAAACCAAGCGCACCAACGGAAGAGCGGGGGAGTCCACAAGTCCCAAGTTCACACACGTGAAAGTTCTCTTTTCTCATGCTCTCTTGAAGTCCTTTGCCCAGGTGCGCTTGAAGTATCAACAAGAAGCCAACAGTGCCCGCACTACAGGACACCACGGATCAGAGTCCCTGAGAGCTGGCGCGTGCCGTCAGGGCCCCGGGATCCCAGGCCAGCAGCGGCTTAGGGACAGAAAAGGCCACCATTCTCAGGACCTCGACGTGGAGCAAGGGCCATGCTGGGCTCCCTCTCAGAGCCTCACTGACAACTGACACACGCCAGCAAGGTGGCTCGGGGCTCCTGCTCTGACCAGAGAGATACCACGCCTGTCCAGATGTTCAGCTGGCCCACACTCAGACTCCTTCCGGGCTCTTCTTGGCCTCCTTACTCTGAAGAAGACTCAAGTCATAGTGAGACGGGATGTTCTTGAGGTATGCTGATGCCAGGGCGAGGGTGCAGGGAGGGGCACTGTGACAGGGGGCAGGGTGCCAGGGGCCGCAGGCTGACCTCATGGATGGATGTGAGCAGGGCGGAGGAAGTGGAGGCCCACTCCACGGCCCCTCCTCCCCTCAGGGCAGGCTCCCTGCACCGGCTCCCACGCCTCAGACCGTCACAGCCACAGCGTGGGCAGGGCGGCCGACACCGGCTCCCCTCCACACCCCCACTCCTGCCAGGCTATCTCTTTCCTCCCCTTCTTCGGAAACCGTAAGAACACCCACAAGACAGGCCCTTAGGCCAAACCTCAGTGTGAATGGAAATTGCAAAATGCCTGCCCAAACTGGGAAAGGCCGAACTGGGCCCAAAGTGGGTCCATCTTCTGGCCACTTCGGTCACGAGCACTGAGACAGCTGTCACGATGCACAGGAGGTTACCTACTCAGGATAAAACAAAAACAAGAGCCACCTGAGGGACCCTCAGGCCAGAACTACACACTTGATAAGCTCACTCTGATTTCTCCAGGGGCCTGAAAGCTGCCTTGCCCAGTGAGAAAATCTTTCACCAGCCAATGAAAAGAGAGCCTCTGCCCTAAAGTCTGCTTCTCCCAACAGCTCACTTCTCCACCAGCTTGCTCAACCTCCAGTCCAGCAAGAGCTGGGCCAGGCAGCTAAGGGGCCTGCAGGCTTGTCCATGGAACCTCAGAGATGCGAATGCCACCCCTTTCTTATTGCAAAGTCACAAAGGAGGGGGGGGAACATCACAGGAAGAAAACACTAATCCGCATCACCCCACCCTAAAAATCCTTGATAAAATGCAGATCTCTGAACTCCCCGCTCCACAGGAACTCTCCCTCATTCAGTATTTACTTCCTGGGGCCTGAAAACCTGCATATTTAACAAATGTCCCACCAGAAGCTCATCCAGGAGTCTTAGGAAGCCCGCTTTGAGATGCCTGAGGCCTCATTCTCAGATTTGCCTCTGTAACTCATCTCCCGTTTGGACTTCATTCTCTTGTGCTATTTCTCGTTTTGTGTTAAGTGCATCTTAGGAGAAGAAAAAAATCTAATTCTTCTAGGGATCTGATAGTTAAAGGACTTACTGAATATATATATTCAGTGCATTATGTGCATTTTCTATGGACGAAAACAACTGAATTACATTCAAACCTGAAAATTCCTGGCTATGCAACTGTGGAGGCTGATCTCGCCTCTCCCTACAGAAGCGAGGGACCGCGTGCGCACACTCAGTCCGGGGACGCCGTAGATGCCCCCTCACCTTGATCTCAGCAGACAGCGAGAGCCAGCCCTAAATACGCTGTCACAGCCCGGACACAATAATGTATCACCACAGTACGACCCACGGCTGTCGGCGGAAATGTCTGAGTGATGTGCCTTCAACCTGTCATCGGACCACAGTGACCTCAATTTTTGGAGAAGTCAAGTCAAAACTCTACCTTTCTCTCCAGAGATCCAAGACATATTTATGTGTCGGCCTTCCTTCAACTTGTCCAGAAGCCTTCAAGAAAGTTTGAAAAGGCCACCACAGGCCCTGTACTGCCCCTGCCCGCGACATCCACCGATGTCCCCAAGTTCACCCCTGTGCGTGCTCATGCTGTGCTGTGACCACATCCCAGAGGTGCCTGGGTCCTACAGTGGGCTAGAGAGAGTGACTGGTGGGAAGGGTTCCTAGTGGTTATTGGGGGACAGGGGGTGCCGTCCGCAGTTGTCTTCCTCTGTCCAACTCTCTATATCGCTGCCACCTTTGTAGGCAGGTATCAACGACCTGACCTTCAGATGCTCTTAACTAGTATCGAATTTTCGAATCACTGTATTGTACACCCGATACCGGTATAACATTGTATGTTCACGTATACCTCAATAATAAATTTTTTAAGAAACGTCTTCACTAGCAAATGACAAAGACGGAGCAGGGGACTTCAAAGGCCCTCACCCTTCTCTGGGCTCAGTCTTAGTCTCCCTTCAAGAGCAGTTCAAAAGGGAAATTCTTCTTCGTTCCCAAAGCAGAGCCAGTTCAATCCCATGGGATCTGTTACCTTGATGGTCGTGTCGGAATTATTTAAATGCATTTGTGTCCTCCCCCAGATGAAACTTGGTCAGACTTCTATCCCCTTCTTTTGAAGCCCCTGCTTGGTGAACTGTAGATTCTCAAAGAAAGAATTAACAAATTAAGAGCTATTTTCCGGCCATCAAGGTCTGCCTATACTGCAAATCTTCAAATACTAATCTCCCCATCTCAGGTTTAAAAATATGGACTTGTTTTTTTTTTTTAACTCCCAACATAATGAATTAGTTTAAATATTAGAAGTTGAAATTATTTAGTAAATCATTTCACCTGCAAAGTTTCTATTTGCATAACATTAATTCATGATGGCAGCTAAAACAAATTCATCATATTCCGTGTATTAGAAGCTGATTTATGTAGGAATTGAAAAAAATCATGGGCTCAAAATTATGTTGACATGATGTACATGCTCAATGGAGAAAGATTTTTCTCTTTCCATCTTTTCCCTTTTTTTTTTTTTTTAAATCATCTGAACAACTGAATTATGGTGAGGGGGAAAAGGATTTGAGCAGAGGAATGAGGCAAAGGACTGGCATCTCAGAAAATGAATAATGCTATGGCCTCACGTGTGTGGCAGGCTCTTGGTGCATATACACACACACTCTCCGGTTATTAATGTCAAGTATGCCAAAGATACGCTGCAAAATCATTACCATTCATCGCCACTAACCGCCATTAAATTTCAATCAATTCAACTTAGCACAAGTGTACTTGAGCGGCCCTTACAGTTCCTTATAAATGTGGCTCTGAAGTCGGGCTGACTTATTGCATTGTCCACCGCACAAAGAAGCATTGCTAAGCATCTGCTTGGACCCGGGGACGATGCTCTTTTAACACCCTAAGCATTCAAAGATCTTTCTTTTTCTGCGCTAAGAGGTCTTGAATCCCCACAGGTCAAGGCGCATGGGGAGTGGGGTGGGGGAGGGGCGTGGGCTGTGCTGGGAGACACCAATCTTTTCCTGCCTTTGGGGTGGGGACCGGGCGAAGAGAGGCCTCCTTGGCTGTCGTCAGTGTCGCAGATGCCTCACAGAAAAAGTTTCCGACGCCACCAAAAGTTTGGTAACACGTCTGCTGGCTCTGGCAAAAGGCTCTCAACTCTGCAAGCCCAGCTGACCTCGAGGCTCCCTCCCTGGGCGCGGGAGGGAGACGCAGGCTGGGTCCCCGCTTTGGGAAAAGGCGTCCTTCCCAGGTGCGGGGCCTCCGCGCGCTCCGGGACGCTGGCCCCGCGACAAAGGC
>NW_027528725.1:1633430-1637587 GCF_008692635.1 Crocuta crocuta
CACGGCCCCGCCCGCCGCCACTCGCCGGAGGCGGCCGGTGCGCCGGTTGGACAACGTGGCCATTGTTCGCGGAGCCGCGAACCAGGCCAGCGTGCAGGTGGGAGGAAGGCACCGACTGTCCCCCGGACGCGGGCACGGTCCCCACAGGGCTGGGCACGCCGCCTCCGGGGCCAGCCCTCGACCGACCGACCACCGACCGGGCAGCAAGTGGAGTGGTGGGGACTGGGTGGGGGGACGGGGAGAGGGGAAGGGAAAGCAGAGACAGGGAGAGAGAGTGAGAGAAGGGAAAAGATGGGAAGAGACAGGAAAGAAAAAAGAGGGAGAAAGAAACAAAGAGAGTTGGGAGAGGAAGGAGAGAGAGGGGGCAATAAAGCTGCAAAAGAGGAAATGGAGTAAGAGAAACGCTGAAGGAGAAAGGAGAGCGAGAGAGGGCGGAGGAGTAAAAAGGAGGGGGGAGAGAAGGACAGAAAGCAGACAAAGAGAAGAGGGAGGACAGGAGAAAGAGTAGGGGAGGGAGAGACAGACAGACGGATGTGCCACAGAACTGCACCGCAGGCTGCCCAGGAAGCTTCTGGAAAGACCAAGAGTTCACCCTATTTCGTAGAGGGAAGCGGTTCCAAACCCAGCGGAGTCAGCAAAGTGTAATCACACCAGGGGCTTTGCTTAATTACAGGTTTCCGAGCTGGGCTGGAGGAAGAGAGATACTTATGTGTGTCCCGGGGAAGGCCTAGGCAGGCACTCAACTGGTTCGTAAGGTTGGGGAATACAAATTTCCCATCCCCACCGGCTCCCTGCCCAAAGCCCCCAGAGCCAGCACCCCAGAGGAGAGGCTAGGGTCTGCAGCCAGGGAGACTCAGGCTGCCCAGGGAGGGCCATCCTGGCCCGGCTTTGAATGCTCAATGGCTCCAAGGAGTCCCAGGCTCAACCAGCCCACCCGGTGCAGCCGGTCATTGGTGAGGCCGCAGGCCTGGGGAGGCTCCGCCTCGACCTGCGGCAGGGCCATCCACCCTCCTCCCCACCCCCCAACCCCCGGCCTCACTCCCTGGAGGCCAGGGGCCCCCCGGCCCAAGGGGGGAAATCAATCCCGTGCTAATGAATAAAAAGTCCCCTTCATTTCACTGCTGTTTTTGGTTCATTAAATTTTCCACAGATTTGCAGCGAAGAAAACATAATCAATAAACCCCGACAAAAGTGAATGTGTGAGAAAGGCCAGAGAATGGAAAAGCGAGATAAAAGTGATATCAGATCGCAGATTTCAGCAGCAGATGACGAGCTGGGGGCTGAAGAAGAATCTCAATGGACCATCACCCTTTCGCGGCTTTCCTTCCCTTTGCTGCAGCTCTTACATTCAGGACAATAGTAAATGCACTGAAACTTTTTTCTTATGCTAATGCATGAAACCGGGCACTCACAGTTAAAACACACTTCCCAGCAACCTGGTTGTTTTTTGTTTTTGGGTTTTTTTTAGCAACACACTTGCACAGACCTAAAACCACAGTAACGTATTCAGTTTAAAGCAAAATCTCAAAAAAGTGTAAGATGCACTCTTGGGTCATGTCTTAGATGACTTATTTTCTGCCCTCTGTGAGTTTTTCAAGAAACCAGAATCAGAACACACGCAGGATTACCGAGGATGCTTTTGTCGGGGAAGAAATGGGGAGAAGCAAGAGAGTAAAACCGAAGAAAGGACGCTGTTCCTGTCGGTGCATTTTCTCGGGGTTTTTCCACATGGCTTTGTAGGTGAAGAGTGTTTCCTGCCACCCTCAAAATCTAAAAACAATGACCTGTGATCTGTTTTTTTTGAATCTTTTAATCACCCACAGCAAACACCCAAATGAATCTTAGAGAAAACGAGTAACATTGAGTCTGGTGCCGTGTGTCTATTTAAGAACCACAAAGCTACTGCTCTTTACCAAAGGATGCCACCAAACACCGGTGTCCCCTTCCCTGGGGACACAGGACACGAGCCTCAGGACACAATTACAGGGTAGCCTTCCTCCGGGAGGTCTTCAGACTCTGGTGAGCCTTGTTCGCGGAGGCTGCTGCACAGTCTGGGGGTGGGTACAGTCACCTATTCCGCCTCTGGATTTTCTGGAATCTGACAATAGTTCCTCTCTTTGGCATTCTCCACGTGTTTCCTGTGTCCATGCCTCTGACACTTACTGAAAAGAAGAAAGGGGGGAACGGCTTCCCTGGGGTTCCCTTTCAAGGGGCCATGGCCCAGCGCGGACAGCTGTGGCCAGCCGGCGAGGTCCACCCGGCCTGGCCATGTCCTGCACCAAGGTCGGGCTCTGGCACAGGAAGAGATCTCCCCCCCGACTGGGGCCTAAAGAAGGAAGACTAGTTTGCTCCTCCTCCTCCCTCACACCAGCGTCATGAGTGAGGAGTGAGCGTCCTTCAGATGAACACACACTTGGCCAAGAAAAAGCAAGCGCCCTGTACCCGGAGGGCACACGAGGGTGTTGGGCTCTTTCTAAGCATTAACAAGCCAGCGGGGTATGTAGGGTCACGCAGGCCTTCGGAGTGCACACGACAACCTTCTGGTCTCATTTAATGGGAATTGCTGGCATCTGGGGGGGTGAAGTGCCCCCCCTCTGCCCCTGGGAGTGGGGGGCAAGGGAGGCCCTGATGGGAGAAGGGTGTTTATTAGACAAATATCCAATTTTGTCTGCCTGCCTGCCCAATCCCCTGGTTCGCTAATCCAGCCCCATGGGCCGCACTGTGTACAGGGCACTTGTGGGAGTACAAAAAGCATGAAGTATCTGTGTATTTTTCAGTCGGCAGTGCAAACAAGCCGGCTACAGTACACAGCCCCCAAGACCCCCAGAGCCTGGCAGTGAGGCGCTGACCGGTGGCCCTGCGGCCCCCTCTTCCGTCCAGGCAACTCAAAGGCTCTCCTCTGTCCGAGGGTCTCCTGGAGGCCGGGAGCACCCCCCCACCCTGAAAACACAGAGTGGCACTCCAGAAGGGCCTCGCCTAATTCCACACACACACTTCTAGGTGGGCCAAGCCCGGAGTCTCCTCCAAGGCCTTGGCCACGGTCAGTGCAAGCTGGGGAGGGTCCCCACCCACAGCCTGGGAGGTTCTGCGGAAAGAGTCTGGCCCCTGCAAATTCCCCTCAAAATAATTCCCACGAAAGATAAAAACCTCTCTAACGGTCCCGCCCTGTTCCTCGTGAACCTGGCCCGGTTTTTTTGGGGGGGAGGGGGGGCGATGGTTCTCCCTCTCAGCCTCACCCAGTGACTTGGAAAACAGATTGCTCTGACTCATCTCTCAGAAGCCAGAGCAAGGGCCGGCCAGGTCACCTTCATGGGCCCCGAGAACCGCTAACTCACATCCCGAAATCAGCAGGTTTCTCAAAGCAGAAGGACAAGACAAGACCCAACTTGAGTCCTATGAAACAGTCACTAACTTTGAAACTCTCAGACAAGTGACAACTTTCCTTATGTCTGGGTCTGAAGGGAGTTGAAATCAGGGAGACAACCTCACAAGTTCCTGTAACCCTCAGCCAAGGGAAGGGGAAGCAGGCAAGTCTGGGAAAACGAAAGCAAGAAAGATGAAGGAAGAGAAGCCAGAAGTACAATCTGAGGGGCCAGGAGGTAGGGAGGCCTGGAGGGCACACATCTGCAAGGTCTAGAGTCCACATTCTAGAACAGCCCGAGGGCAGACCAGAAGCTGGGAAAAGCCCAAATAAAAAAACAGCAGAATTAAAAGTGGCCAAGCGTGCCCTCCCCTCCCCCAGGGAGGAGACCGGCCCAGGTAGCCACACAAAGAATTCCCTCGGGACCGTGCCACTGCAAAGTGGCTCCAGGCCCTGGGAGGCCTGTCCCCAGGCGCTGGGAAGCGGAGGTATGGAAACTCCAGCCGAGGTAAGGAAATGGGCGGGGAGGGGGCTCCGAGGTGGGGTGGCCAGGACNCTTTACTTTTTGGCACCGAGCCCCCTGAGCATGCCAATACAATATTTGTTTAAACACTATTTTATGCCGCTTGCGAGGGAAACGTTTACTTTCAAATTCTCCAACATCCCCCAGAGCCTCGTCTGCAAACAGCATATGAGCGTTTTACAACTGCTCCCTTTATCTGAAGCTGTCGGGATTAAACCTTCACACGCCCGGGGAGGGCGGCGGGGAGGGGGCCCGGGGCTGCGCGGGGCCCCC
>NW_027528725.1:1637667-1638681 GCF_008692635.1 Crocuta crocuta
AAGCGCCTCCGCAGTCGGTCACCCAGGGTGAAGCACGCGGGCTCCATCCAGAGCTCCTCGCGCTGTAAAATTCGGGTTTCCTAGGAAATGACAGCAATTACTGCCGGGCTGAAAAGGCGCCGAGCAGGGTGGACTTCCAGCTCCCCAACGCGGCGGGCGCGCTCACACTCACACACGCACACGCACACGCTCCCTTCCTCCTCCCCTCCCTCCCCACCCTCCGCCCCCGTCCGGGGAAAAAACGCTCCCCTCTCTAAACCCTTAATAGGATTGGCGCCCAACTCTCTACGCGCCTCTCCCCATCCATCACACACAGATCAAGTTGCAGTAGTGGATTTTTCAAATTCCTCANGGGGGGCCCCGAGGACTGGGCCGGGGATTACGTGCGGATCCCTTCGAGAAGTCAAGCGGCTCTAGGGGCGGAGGGCAGGGGAGGAGGAGGAGTTGGAGGAGAGGAGCAAGGAGGGAGGCCGAAGGGGAGAGCCTGACCGAGGGGGAGGGGGCGACGGGGCCCGGAGACCGGGAGGAAGGAGCGAAGAAGAAAGAAAGGGAGGGCTCCGCAAAGGGTGAGCGCGGAGAAGTGCACTTAGAAGTTCACAAGTGGCTGGCGGCAGCCCCTGCCCACACCGCCCACNGGGAGCTTCGCAGCATCCCAGCCTCCGGTGCTTCCCACCGCCTCCCGCAAAAACAGCCCGGCTCCCAGGCGCGGTGAAGACGGGTCGCGGGGCCGGCCAGGCTGTGCACCGGGAGAGGACGGGCTCTTCCCCCAGGTAGGAAAGGGGATGCGAAATCGCCCACCNTCACAGTGGGCCCGGGCTCGGCCGGGATAGGGTGCACTTCGCAACGAAAAGCAAGCAAAAGAAGGTCAATGCAACTTTACCGAGGGAGACAAAAGTTTGCCTCTAGCACGCAGGTGGCCTCCGGGGCGCCGGGCGGTGGCTTCGGGCCCCCATCCCAACTTGGCTGGCGCGGCGACCCACCGCGGGCTGCCGTGTACCGGAGCTCAGTCCGGCC
>NW_027528725.1:1638730-1780393 GCF_008692635.1 Crocuta crocuta
TCCTCGGCCCCAGCCCCGAGCCTCGAGAGGAAGCACACCTACGAACAAAGTTCGAGCGGGGAACGAAAGAACGCGCCAGTTTCCAACACTTCTTTTTTTTAAGGCGCCGGGGTGGGTCGCTAACTCAAGTCAGATGAGCTCCGGAGCTGAGGCGCGGGGACTGCTCTGTTTTCAATCTCTGAGATCACCCGCCCTCTCCACCTCCCTCTTCCCCTCCGCCGGGAGATGCCCGGGTCGCAGTTCCCAGCGCGCCCGCTCCTCCGGGCGCCGGGGCGGAAGCCGGGGACGGGAGGCCAAGGGGGGGGGGCGGGAAGAGGAGGGCGAGTGGCTCCGAGCGGACCCTCTTCTGGCAGACGGGGCGCGCAGGTGTCAGGGGTCCCGCCCGCGCCCCACGTCGCGGCTCGCACAAGTCGCCTTCTGAGCGAGCGCAAGCGAGAGGCGAGAAGCCTTCTAGGTTTGCTACATGTGTGTTTCGTAGGGAGGGTTTTGTTTGCTTTGTTTTTGTTTTGTTTTGGCTTTTTAGAGACTCCACGCTAGCTGCCACAGCCAGATGGAAGTAATCAGAACCCAACAACAGAGGAAGAAGGAAGAAAAAACCTCACTGAATTTTGGGCCAGAGTGTATGGGGGTGTGTGTGTGTGTGTGTGAAAGAACTTGCTTAAGCAAACTGGGTGACTAGCTCGGGGCCCTCCAGCGACACCATTGCCCAGATCTGAGCTGCCTGGCGTGGAGGAGCGTGGGAGCCTCTGGCCAAACCGCCCCCCAACTCCTCGGGGGCCACCGTTCCCTCTTTCCTGACGGTTCTCACCCAAAGAGTGCCTCACTGGGGGATTTTTTTTTTCCCCAACGTTTGTGAAACACTGTGTGCTAAGTGACAAGGAAGAATTCCTTTATATTACTGAACCCGCAAAACTCTGAGATTGGTTCTTTCCCATTTTACAGGTGAGAAGACTGAGCTTACAGAGAAGTTGTGTAACCTGTCCCAGCTCGGAGCACAGAAGCGCCATGTTCTGTGATTGTCAGTGGGTTGTACCATTAGTTCAACTAAACTGGCCCAATTGAGAGGGTGAGAGCATCTCTGCCTTCAGCCTCCTTCCTTGAAGTTGCATCTTGTCTGGAATGCAGGGGAAACAAAGGCCCAGAGAGGCAATTCTACACCCCCTATGGGGGTGTGACCTTCACAAGCCCCACTTTACTGATACAATCAATCCCTTTGGGTCAGTAGCTCTCTCCATATACCTTGACCTTTCCCTGACTTTATTTTTCACCTTTTAAGCAAAGAGGGAAGGAACACAATGGTCCCCCTTTCCCTACCACCTACCTTCCTTCTTTCCCCCTTCCCTTCACTTACAGGAGAGAAGTAACAATTTCTTCCGGACCTAGAGAAAAAAATATGCGGAACAATGGTAGAAATGATTTTGTTTTTTGTAAATGGGCTCTCCAGATGGGAAAGAAGACCCGCAGAGTTTTTAAAAAGCAAAACTTGTAGAAGCCAATGTACTTATTAAAGGGAAGCAAAGTTTGAAAGGGGCTTTCTCTTTAAATATGATCAGATTCACCATTCCTCCATGCTATTTGTTTAAATTCCTGCTGAGTTTTCGGAACACAGACTCCAAGGAGACAGAAAAAGTAAACTTTCCCTCCCCTCCTTGGCCATATTTTAATGACCCTATTCATATCTACCCCCATGAAATGCGGGGAATCATTTCATGTTCCTGGACTATTAGCTTCGTTGGCTGATTACTTCATTATAAGTTTGTCTCTGTGGGTTTCCTTGCGTTGTTAGGTTTGTGGAGACGTTTAAACAAATCAACATTTTGCGAGATTTCCTTTTTCTCTGTTTTGCTTCTCAGACCAGCTGAACTCCTGCCGGAATCCAGGCACTCCCATAACCTTTCCTGGCTTATTTTGGCAAAGGGGTGGCCGTGGAGGTGAGGATGGAATGTTTTCGGTTTGAGGAGAGGCTCTGGACACCATGCCTTAATCTGTAGATGGTCAGAAGTTTGGGCGCTGGAAAAAGCAACAAGATTTGGAGTGGAGGCAAAGGACACAGTGGAGAAACTCTTCGTCTGAGCACTGGGACGCCAAGTTCTGGTTTCAGATCTACTACTAAATGTATGGTCTTGGGGAATCCCGGTTCATTCCTTCGGCGACTTTCTGTGCACCAGATGATGCGCTAAGTGACCCAGCATCACAGTGAGCAAGACTGGGGAGCACCTTTCCCGCATGAACTTAACGTTTCATTAATCACCACCAACAGGGGCACTGGGTGGCTCAGTCGGTTGAGCATCTGAACTTGGCTCAGGTCATGATCCCATGGATCGTGGGTTCAAGCCCCACATTGGCCTTTGTGCTGACAGTTTGGGAGCCTGCTTCGAATTCTCTGATTCCCTCTCTCTCTCTCTCTGCCCTTTCCCCCACTCACACTCGCTGTCTGTAAAATAAATAAACATTAAAAAAAATAACCACAAACAAAGAACAAAGAACTCCTAAAACCCAATAGCGAAAACACAAATGACCCAAGTAAACATGGACAGAAGGCATGAACAGACACTTCTCCAAAGAAGACATCCAGATGGCCAACAGGGACATGAAAAAGTGCTCAGCACCACTCATCATCAGGGAAATGGAAATCAAAGCCACAGTGAGATATCAGCTCGCACCTGTTAGAGTGATTAGGACCAAGATGACCGGTGGTAACAAGTGTCAAGGAAGCTGTGGTGAAATTAAAACCCTTGCGCATTGTTGGTATGTATGGGGATGCAAAATGGGGTAACCATTGTGGAAAACAGTGTGGAGGTTCCTCAGAAAAATTCCAGATACGATCCCGCAGTCCCACTTCGGAGTATGTATCCAAAAATATTGAAATTGTGACCTCGAAAAGATATCTGTGCTCTCACGTTCATTGCAGGATTATTTGTGATAACTAAGATCTAGAAACAACCCGAAGGTACATTGTCAGATGAAGAGAGAAAGAAAATGTGGTGTATCCATGCAATGAAATATTAGTCGGCCTTAAAAAAAAGAAGGAAATCCTGGGGCATGTGGGTGGCTCAGTTGGTTAAGTATCCGACTTCAACTCAGGTCATGATCTCACAGTTTGTGGGTTCGAGCCCCATGTCAGGCTCTGAGCTGACAGCTCAGAGCCTGAAGCCTGCTTTGGATTCTGTGTCTCCCTCTCTGCTTATCCCCTACTCATGCTCTGTCTCTCAAAAATAAATAAAAATGTTTAAAGAAAAAAAGCTTTAAGAGGGTAAGTCCCATGTTAGATGTTCTTACCCCCCCCCAAAAAAGAAAGTGACACAAGGAAATTTTAGAAGTGATAGATCGATTTATTACCTGGAGTATGGTGATGATAACACAAATATATACATCTGTCCAAACTCACCAAATTTATACATTAATTATGTGCAACTTTTGTATTCCTACTACACTTAAACAAAGCCCCGGGGGAAAGTAGAAGGAATGAGGGAGGGAAGAAGAAAAGGGAGAAGGAAGAGAAGACCGTGTGCCGATTTTCCCTTTTCTTTCTCTGTAAAAGGAGCCTGAGTGACAAGAAAATCCAGACCCAAAGAGAAGTGCTTGTCTGTCACTGCACAGTGTGGTAGTTACTAGGGTTGTGAAACAAATCAACCCAAACTCGGAATAAACAACCATAGACTATGCACAGAGATTCTGCGGGTCAGGGATTTGGACCCAGTCTATCTCTGCTCCATGGTGCTGGGGCCTCAGCTAGAGGACCTCAAGCCTGCCACTGGCATCATCTGAAGATTTGCCCACTCACACGCCTGACACTCAATGCTGGCTTTTGGCTCAGGGGTGCTTTGGTTCCTTTCTGTCTGGACCTCTCCATGTGGTCTCTCAGACTAGCTTGGGCTTCCTCACAACATGGTGGTACCTAGGTTCCAGGGGTGAGGTTAAGAGGACATAGCCAGGTGAAAGCTTTCCAGAGAACGCACGTCTACAGAAGGTGTAAGAAACATCGATGGTACCTGAAGGGGCAATACTAGGCGACAGATACACAAAGAAAGGATGCCAAGCAGGCCAAACAGGAACCTTTTATGAAACTTTGGAAGCCACCTGCCTCGATCCAAGGCGAGGGAAAACAGACTGTACTTCTTGATGGGGAATGGCAGGATTCTGAAGGGCGTGTGGGGTCAGAAATGGCTTGTAGGTATTTTTGGAAATAAAGTCGGCCACCCAAAACTTAAGTGGAGACAGAGAAGACTGGAACAAGGCTCTGAGGTGGCCCACCAGGAGTATTATCTGCTGGTTTGGCTACGAAGCCCCGGGGGCAAGCACTTTGAAACACAGAAAAGAAGGGAGGGACCCGGTGCCCACCCGCGAGGGGTCTCCACTGCCATCCAGACAGACACAAGTTTGGCCACAATGGAAGGACACAAAATGTGGGGCGCCTGGCTGGCTCAGTCAGTATAGCATGCGACTCTTGATCTCAGGGTTGTAAGTTCGAGCCCCACATTGGGTGTAGCGATTGTTAACAAATAAAATCTTCCACAAATTAAAAAAGGAAGGACGTAAAATGGTGTGCGAGGTGAGGAGTGAGCCGTGGAGCTATGGCTGAGAGAGAGGAGGCCAGGTGGTAGAATAAACAGCCAGCCAGGGCCATGCAGGAGACGCCGGGAGGGTGTCAGAACGGCAATAAGGGCCAATCCCCAAAGTGGGTTGATTATGTCTTTTTCTTTCAGGGGCCCTGACTTGGCCCTCAGTCTCCCTGTCCCTCCATCCCAGTAGCCCTCACACAGGCTCTGGGATCAGTAACACCTTGAAGTCTAGAGTCAGTGACTCCTGTTACTCAGGGTTATAGTGCAAATGCGTTTGGGAGGCCTAATACAGAACATTCTATGGGATGCTCCTTACCACTGTGCGTGAAGTTATCATAGCTCTTCCACCGGACAAGCTCGGAGTGGAAAACATAGGTGCACAGAGGGGCATGCCAGGCAGGCCAAAGATGAACACCTATTTCTAATTTTCAGTGCAAATCTTCAACCCTCTCCTAGACGACATTATGGGGGAAACAATATGGGGGATTTGTGCAAGGTTGGGAGATGTTAGCCACCCCTCCCCACAGAAGCAGCCAGTGAAAACCCTTTTCTCTTTCAGGGCTGCCCTAGAGGGCACAACTGGGAGAGATTCAAGCGCAGATGGAGCAAACTCTTTAAAATTCTCTTAAGGTTTATTTATTTTTGAGAGAGAGGGAGAGACAGAGTGCAAGTGGGGGAGGGGCAGAGAGAGGGAGACAAGGAATCCGAAGCAGGCTCCAGGCTCTGAACTGTCAGCACAGAACCCAATGCAGGGCTTGAACCCATGAACCGCAAGATCATGACCAGAGCCGAAGTCGGACGCTTAACTGACTGAGCCACCCACACGCCCCCCCAAAACTCTTTAACTAATGGATTCATTCATGCATACACATATGAAAGTATTCATTCATTCATTCATACACACATTCGTTCATCCGTCTTTGTTGAGCTCCTACTATTACCATGCATTTCAGAGATAAAGAGATCGATGAGGTACAGCCCTCGCCTTCTACCAGCTCGTTCCTGGGTGGTGCTCCCACCAGCCCCTGTATCCGCTCAGAGTGGTGAGGACTTTGAAGGAGACCGCCATGTGCAGGCTAGATTGGAAAAGGAAGGATGATGAGGCCATCCGGAGAAGGAGAGAGGATGCAGCAAAACTAGCAGGGCTTAGAGATCCAGGGGACATTTGTCAGGAATTTTTTCTCCTTCAGGGCTAGCCCTCCCAAGAACTTTTCTCAAGGTGCATGTGGGTTTCTTAGCCAAAGTGACAAAAATAGCATTGTCTTCTAGCCACTCGTGACTCTAAGACATATCAACAGTCCTCTAATTAGTCCAACTAATCACATAATGATGAAAGCCATTATTTTAAGACAATTTTCTAAATTTCTCAAAGACACATAACTGAAATGTGATGAAATTATTATAAGATACCAGACCAACTTACACATTGATCTCAAGGAGTGCCTCTCCATGCACGTAATGCATCATAGTTAACTCTGTCTCCTCTCTCGGGAGTCACCGGGAAGCGGTGCAGAGACCCTGTGGGAGATGACCAGCTTCTATTTCACCCACTTTCTTGGGCTCCCCCCATTCCATTGGTTGTCTCCATCAAAAAGAAGATAATGTGGAAGCCACCTGTGGACCTCATTAAAGGAACATTTAAACTTGGATCTCGGGGAGTCTGGGTGGCTCAGTTTGTTAAGCACCCTACTCTGGATTTTGGCTCAGGTCCTGATCTCATGGTTCATGGGATGGAGCCTTGTGTTGGGATTCTCTCTCTCTGTCTCTCTCTCTGCCCCTCCCTTGTTCACACTCCCTTCTCTTTCAAAATAAATATTTTTTTAAATGAAAACAATACACTTGGATCCCACCCACATGCATATAGATCATTTCTCTTTCAACACCTCCTCTGTAATCCATTATTTTATTAATGTTTCAGCTTGTCTTCCCTTTTTCTTAAGATTTTATTTTCAAGTAATCTCTACACCCAACATGGGGCTCAAATTTACAATACCAAGGTCAAGAGTCCTATTTTCTACTCACTGAGCCAGCCAGACATCCCTCAACTTGTCTTTCTAAAGGTTCAATGTCAGAAGTTTGACACTAGGTTACTTGATGAGCCTCATTTTGCCAGAAATCATTTGGGGAGAGGCAAGTTCCCACTGCTTTTGAATGAAGTGAAGAGACAAGAGGTAGCTTGGGGGCCATCCCCTATCAGGCTGTGTCGTGGAGGGCATCAGCATAGTGGATGCAGGAAGCTGTTCCGCGAAGGCTGGAGTTGGTCAGTACCTGAGGACAGTCCACATGGGGGTCTTGGACAACAAACCTTCCTTGCTCAAATTAACATACAAGTCAAAGACTTTCATATCAATAAGCAAAACCCGCTGGAAAATAAAATGGAACAGAAAGCCCCCAATTATGATAGCAAAGAAGAAGGTATAAACTACCTAAGCTTAAATATTACAAGAAATATCCAAAACCTGTATGAGAAAAAAAACATAAAACACGACCATAATACATCGAATTAGATGTAAACACATCGAGAGATGTGTGTTCTTGGTTAGGAAGATTCAACACTTGAAGGAGTTAGTTCTTCCTAAGTGAATGTATAAAATATTGCAATCCAAATGAAAGTACTGTCTTTTCTTGGGGCAGAGGGAAAACAGGGTTAGCTAAGTTAACAATTATAAATGGATGGAGAAAGAATAAAGGGCCAGGGGAAAGCCCTGAAAAAGAAAATCAGCTGTAGGGAAGGAGCAGGAAGCCCTATCAGATATTAAACCAGAAAGCCTCTCTAACTGCAACAGTTTGGTATGGATGAATGAATAGAAAGACAGACCAGTGGAATGGAATACAAAATCCAGAAATAGACCTCACTGGGTATGGAAATTTCAATTTTGATAAAAGGTGACATCATGAATGAAGGGTGAAAGATACACTCTTTCATAAGTTGGAGGGGGCTAACTAAGAATTAACACCAGACCAAGATTGTCACCTACCAAAATCAAGAGGACCCCCAAACTGGACAGCATACTCTGACTGTATGGAAACCAGTCACTCATACATTCCTGGTGGGAATGCAAAATGGTCAGCCTCAGTGGAGGGAAATTTGGAATACCTAGCAAAATCACACAGACATCTAACCCTTTGAACTGCCCATCTCACTTCCGGGAATCTATCCCAGACACAATACAAAAAGGCCTATGCAGAAGATGAATAATGGCAGCACTATTCCTAATATCAAAAAAAACTGGACACAACCCAAATATCTTCATGTCAGATCAGATTGAACGAACTAAAGCACATAGTCCTAAAAACAAAAATAGAAGCTATAAGAACTTATGAAAAGGAATGGGGAGGGGCGCCTGGGGGACTTAGTTAAGCCTCTGACTGGTTTTTGTTTGTTTTAAATTTTTTTTAATGTTTTATTTATTTCTGAGAGAGAGACAGCATGAGCAGGGGAGGGTCAGAGAGAGAGGGAGATACAGAATCTGAAACAGGCTCCAGGCTCTGAGCTGGCTGTCAGCACAGAGCCAGACACGGGGCTCGAACCCACGAACCGTGAGATCATGAGCTGAGCCAAATTCGGACGCTTAACCGACTGAGTCCCCCAGGCGCCCCAAGTCTCTGACTGTTGGTTTCAGCTCAGGGCATGATCTCAGGGTTGATGACATCAAGACCCGTATTGGGCTTTGCATGGGCAGTGCAGAGCCTGCTTGGGATTCTCTATCCCTCTCTCTGCCCTTCCCCAACTCGTGTGCAGGTGTGCATTCTCTATCTCCCTCTCAAAATAAATAAATAAACATTTTAAAAAGAAGGAGAAGAAGAAGGAATGAGGCAGGACGCCTGTGTGGCTCAATCGTTGAGCGTCCAACTTTGGCTCCAATCACGATCTCACTGTTCCAGGAGCTCCAGCCTTGAATCAGGCTCACTGCTGTCAGCACAGAGCCCACTTCAGACCCTGTGTGCCCCTCCCCCGCTCACTCTCTCACATAAATACATACATACATACAACTAAAATGAAGGAATGAGGCATATTTCTTAAGTTATTCTATACATTCTTCCATAAAGGAAATTTTGTGAGACAAACTGTATATGGTATACTCTTGTTGATCTTAAAAGGAGTGAGACTCCATATGTGTATACAGATACATGCATAAGAATTATTTATATTTTTAAGTTGTTAAACCTTAAAAATGTTTTTAAATTATCTAGCAGGAGAAAGAGGGAATAAGATGGAGAGGACAAAGATGAAAGCTAGACTTCTTTTAACACACCTTGGGTTTTTAGACCGGACATTAGAACTCTAAAAATATACTACATTATTTGAGAACAAAAGTCCTTTTCAGAAAGTCATCCCCATAACTAAAAGTAAGATGAAACAAATGAAGATATGGGGCGCCTGGGTGGCTCAGTTGGTTAAGCGTCCGACCTCGGCTCTGGTCATGATCTAACGGTTCGTGGGTTCAAGCCCCGTGTCGGGCTTTGTGCTGACAGCTAGCTCAGAGCCTGGAGCCCGTTTCGGATTCTGTGTCTCCCTCTTTCTCTGCCCCTCCCCTGCTCACGCTCTCTCTCTCTCTCTCTCAGAAATAAATAAAACATTAAAAACTGTTTTAAATTAAAAAAAAGAAACAAATGAAGATAAATGTGTGTCCAGCTAGTAGATACAAAAAGACAGAATATTCCACATGACCTGAAAGCAATAGTTTGCACAACCAGGGATATACCTTTAGGGATAGTATAGGACACAAAGAGCTAAGGGAAAAAACACATAGTTTTCAGTATAATTATATTGTTGGTGGAATGTTGATATTTGTCAGAGATCCTGCATGTATTACAAGAAATAATGCAAGTGAATAATCATATTAACGTTATTGACAACTGAAATTTTTCAATATGGGAGAGAGGAGATATATATGTAATATTAATAAGGGGAATAATTAAGTAAAATCTGGGGCAGCTGGGTGGTTCATTCAGTTAAGCCCCTGACTCTTTTTTTAAATTTTTATTTAAAAAAAATTTTTTTTAATGTTTTATTTATTTCTGAGAGAGAGACAGCATGAGCAGGGGAGGGTCAGAGAAAGGAGATACAGAATCTGAAACGGGCTCCAGGCTCTGAGCTGGCTGTCAGCACAGAGCCTGACGCGGGGCTCGAACCCACAAACTGCAAGATCATGACCTGAGCCGAAGTTGGAAGCTCAACCAGCTGAGCCACCCAGGCTCCCTAGGTGCCCCAGGCACCTAACTCTTGATCTCAGCTCAGGTCTTGATCTCAAGGTCATGAAGTCAAGCCCCACACTGGGCTCAGTGCAGGCTGCAGAGCCTACTTTAAAATAAAATAAATAAAATAAAATAAAATAAAATAAAATAAAATAAAATAAAATAANATTCATATGAGAATTTGTTTTATAATGTACACTATTTCTTTTTTTTTTTAAATCATATTTTCTAGCTATGTCCATTGGAAAGTCTTAAAAACAACGACTGATCCAATAGCAATGAGCAGCCCAAAGGACTAGAATTTGACTTCTAAATACCATTTCCGACCATCAAGAACCAGAGAAATGGAGGAATGGTGGATTCCAGGTGTTGGGAAGAAAATGTCCGTGAGGAACCATAATAAGAGGAAACATATTGTTATACCAGAAAGCAAGGCAGCTGTCAAAGCCACTTACAGTTGTGTTCAAGGACTCAGAACCAAATAAAGAAGCTTCCTGTCCAAAAAGATGACATGTGACTTTCAGTAATAATAACAGCATGGGGCACCTGGGTGGCTCAGTAGGCTAAGTATCTGACTCTTCTTTTTTTCTTTTTAAGTTTATTTATTTATTTTGAGAGAGAGAGAGAAAGCACAAGTCGGGGAGGGGTAGACAGAGAGGGAGAGAGAATCACAAGCAGGCTCTGTGCAGTCAGTGCAGAGCCTGACATGGGGCTCAAACCCCAAAACAGTAAGACCTGAACCAAAGTTGCACGCTTAACCGACTGGGCCACCCAATGACCCCCTAGAAAATTTTAAATTACATTTGTGGCTGGCATTATATTTCTATTGCCTACTGCTTCCTTATTGGATGCCATCATTATGTTGGTACACGGAAAATAAGGGGGGTGGGGAGAAGTCAAGTATTTGTTCTGCTTTTCCTATACAAACTGTACCTCAGAGTAACCAAATAGCGCTGAGAGTTAGTTTCTCTTTTTAGAAGCATTCCAGCTAATAAATAAAGAAGAAATGACAGGGGGCGACAGGCTGGCTCAGTTGGTAGAGCATGCAATTCTTGATCTCAGGGTTATGAGTTTGAGCCCTATGTTAGGCATAGAACTTACTCTTAAAAAGTAAAAATAAAAAAAAAGAAGTAATGACAGAATCAGAATTACCAGCATTTTGTACTTCCTAATGAATTAACGGTTTGGGCCACTAATGCCACAAAGAGAGATATTCCGACTGTGGGAGCCATATGTCTTCTGACAGAGTAGATGTTACCATTATAATTCTTGTTAAAAAAAAAATCAAACTTGTACCTGATCAAACCTCTAAATCTAACTATAGTTTAGCAGAAATTTAGGGGACAGAGGTACATGCTAAACACCACCAGAGAAATGCAATCCAGACAGTGAGAAACCACAGAGCAAACACCATTCTTTCAACAAGTAAATTATGAGGGGCCACAAATCGGTTGGAAAGGAAACTGTAAATTATAAAAGAGTTAAGAGACATAATGATCACTCACAAAGAGGAACCTTATTTGAATCCTGATTCAAACAATATCAAATTGAAAGGAGAAAAAAAAAAACAAACCATAAGACAGTAAGGGAAGTTTGAACCTTGACTGGAGAATCATTGATATTAAGGAATTAGTATTCGTTCTTTAGATGCGATAATATATTAAGCTTATTTTCTTAAGAGTCCTTATCTTTTAAAGATACATCCTGAAATATTTTTAAAAACATTTTTTAAAGTTTATTTATTTATTTTGAGAGAGAGAAAGAGAGAGCACACATGTGCAGAAGCAGGGGAGGGGCAGAGAGGGGGGAGAGAGAGGATCCCAAGCAAGTTCCACACTGTCTGCTAAGAGCTGGACGTGGGGCTCAAACTCATGAACCACTGTGAGATCACGACCTGAGCCAAAATCAAGAGTTGGATGCTTAGCCTACTGAGCCACCCATGTGCCCCCACGCTGAAATCTTCCCACGTGCAATTCTATAATGTCTGGAATTGCCTTCCACATGAGCAGGGATGGGAGAAGCAGGTGGGGATAGAGATAAAACATGATTAGCCATAAATTGATACTTGTTGATCTCAAATTACAAATTCCTGGAGATTTCTTCTTCTCCTTATGTTTGAAATGCTTGAAAATTGCAATAATAAAAATTAATTTTTATTTTTATTTTTTTTAATTTTTTTTTAATTTTAAAAAAAAATTTATTTCTGAGAGAGAGAGAGACAGCGTGAGCAGGGGAGGGTCAGAGAGAGAGGGAGACCCAGATTCTGAAAAAAATTGCAGAAAAAAAGAGATGAAACAAAATGAGGCAGGGTTTGAGTAAAGAACCTGTATGGCAGTTTCTGCAGAACTTCTTGCCAGTTTCCCTGCTGGCAGAACCATCCCTCCCCCACCCCAGCCTCCTAAACCCCCACCAGGCAGTGTCACTCCCCTGCTCTGAACTCTCTAGCAGGGCATGCACGGCCCTTCAGGATGGGGTCCAAGCTCTCTCTTGCAGCACACTGTGAGTCTTGTGTCCCCACGCCTTCGAACATGCTCTGCGTTTCCCTGGAAAGTCCTTCACTACTATTCCACTAGAGAGCTCCTGTGCATCCGTCAAAACGCTGCTTGCCCTTCACCTCCTCTGTGATACCTTCCCTGACTCCCCTAGACAAAGTTAGAAGGTCCTCAACTCTTCATAGTGATCATAGCACCCCTGTGCTATCCATGTCTAAGGGTTTGCTCCCAACCCCTCTCCACTGCCACTTGCTCTCAGAAAGCAAGTCGGCGTTCAGCTCGGGTCTCTAGCTTGGAGGGCAACCCCTAGCGCTCAGGAGGCTCCCCGTGCAGGCCGTGTGCATAAACGGGCATCCCACCCGGACCGGCCCCCTCAGCCCTGAGCACAGTCTGCTCCAGCTTTCCACGTTTAATGCCTCAGCCTCTATTGCATCTCACTCTGTTCCAATTTGGGAAACCTCCTATTAGATTCAAAGACGTGACTATAGTTAGAAATTCCAAAGTCAGGGAACAGTGCCTTTGTATAGTATGCTCAGGATGATAATAGTAATGATAATAATTAATAATAAAAGTAAAGAAGGGACAGGCAGTGCAAGGGCCAGCAGCTCTTGAGGGGATGGACATTTGTCTTGTTTATCTTTGACTCTTTCTTTCCTGGATGGACCCCAGTGTGTAATCCCTGCTGGGTGTCAGAGCAGATGGTGGGATGGGGAGGAATTGTCTGATTCTGATGTCAAATTGTTTTAAAGAACAGTGACGATGGGGCGTCTGGGTGGCTCAGTCAGTTGAGCATCTGACTCTTGATCTCTGCTCAGGTCATAATCTGAGGGTCATAAGATTGAGTCCCTCATTGGGCTCTGTGCTGAGTGTGGAGCCTGCTTAAGACTCTCTCTCTCTCTCTCTCTCTCCCTCCCTCTCTCATAGATACATAGATAGATAGATAGATAGATAGATAGATAGATAGATAGATAGATAGATAGATGAACAGAACAGTGATGATCCTCACCCAGAAGGGAGCCAAAAAAATATGGTTAAGAGGAAATTAACCCCCACAGGACTGAGGCAGTAGTCAGAGAATTGAGGCAGGTTGGACAATATCTGGTCCCCAAGTCCAGACACACTACAGCACGGGGGCGCCCGGGTGGTTCAGTTGGTTGAGTGACTGACTCTTGATTTCAGCTCAGGTCATGATCTCATGGTTCATGGGATCAAGTCCCGAGTCGGGTTCTGCACTGAAAGTGTGGAGCCTGCTTGGGATTCTGTCTCTCTCTCTTTGCCCCTCCCCCACTCACACACACATGCTCAAGTGCTCTCTCTCTCTCTCAAAATAAATAAATAAACATTTTTTAAAACGTACAGCACAGAGGATTGTAAGATCCTGCAGGGATGCATGCAGTGTTGCACCCTACAACTCTCAGGAGAGGGGAGACTGGGGAGGTGGGACCAGAAAACTGAATATACTCTGGGGAAATGCTGTCAGCCTCTGCAAACAGGGAAACGGTGGAGGCAGGCAATGACTGACCTCGGTGGAAAGTCTGGCCCCCGTACAGGATGTAGACGGGGTGGCAGGCAGAGTCCTCAGGCCGTGTGGAGAGCAGGAGCAGAGAGACACGGTGGTGGATTTGGGGCTGGGGGTGCTCCAGCAACCATAGCTGGTGAGTGCTGGGCGGGAATGGCTGGCTGCCTGGGGAGCCCTGCACGGTGCCCACCACCCACCCCCAAGCCCTGCCTGACTCTGCAATTTTGTCAGCGATTCACACCGCAACAGAGCCAGGCTGCTGAGTGCACCTGGGAGTGACTCAGAGCTGGCACTTAATACCCCAGATGCAGAAGCAAGATGTGAAGAGAGAAGACATCACCCCAAAGAAGTAGAAAAAAATTGACAAAGTGTATCTAAGATCTTGGGCTTCACAAAACCCACTTGCTTTTTTAAGTTTATTTTTTCTAAAGTTTATTTATTTGTTTTAGTAATTGCTGGCTTAGCAGCAATGTTTGCGGAAGAGGGAGAAACAAGAGAAAAATCTGAGGGTGCTTAATCCAGCCCAGACCTTTATTTTTTTTAATTAAAAAAATTTTTTAATATTCGTTTATTTTTGAGAGAGAGACAGAGCATGAGTGGGTGAAGGGCAGAGAGAGAGGAGACAGAATCCGTTAGCACAGAGCCCGATGCGGGGCTTGAACCCATGAACGGTGAGATCATGACCTGAGCCGAAGTCGGATGCTTAACCGGCTGAGTCACCCAGGCGCCCCTCAGTCCAGACTTTTAAATGCTGTCACAAAAGCTGATGGCTGTGGTCCAGAGCAGCGAGTGGCCCCGAGCCTTTGTTACCATGGCCACCATGGTGTTCACCATGACCGCAGCCCTGTGCTTGGTCACCCTTAGGTCAACTCCCTTCCTCACAATGGGAAGCCTAGATGAACAAGCCCAGTGTGCATGTCATAAACACAAGGCAAGAAAACGGCAGGTTGGAGCTGTGCTCGCTAAGGCATCTGTCCATGCATCATCTGTCCGCGCATCTCCGGCCACCTCCCAAGTCACCAGGGGCCTTGCGCCCAGCAGGGGGCCGCATTCCAAGACTAAAGCAACACACTAGAAAGTGTCCCAAGACCGACCTGGAGGAGAAAGGCCCCAACCCCTGGCCCGTGGCCAATAGTTGATGGGACTGGAGATGTTTCGCCTGGTATAGAAAGTCTCACAGGACACCGAGAGCCCGTCGAAGTATCTGACGGGCTGCTGTCGCGGCATTCAGTGCGGTCACAGACAGCAGGGCTGACACAGTGTGTGTGTTTGGTGAGCTTGCCCTCCCAGGGGAGGTGCTCAGCCACCTTCCAGGTAGGTCTGTGCTCTTGAGAAGATCGCTTGTCAAACAGAAATCAGTCCCTCCGCTCTTGCAGAGCTGATGCTCTTCATTAGGAGACACGGGGACTAAAAGGGCAGGCTGTTCTCCCCACTCCTGTCCTGTCCCTCTCTGTGGGCTCCTTCAAGCTCCAGCTCTCCACCTCGCCTCCTCTGGGTGCCTGTGACAGACCGGGTGGTGTTAAGGGGACAGCACTGGCTGCGGGGTCAGCAGAGTTCTGCTGGTAATTTGCTCTGTGATCAGCGAAGTCCCACTCTGCCAGGCCTCAGTTTTACCATCTGTAACACCGTGAGCAGGTTGGGGTGGTTCACAGGTCACACAGGCAAAACCTGGGCCGTGGATGGGGTTTGCTTGGCCTGGACACATTACACAGGTGTTTTCTACTTTCAATTTCTGGATAACATTTTAAAATGAGGGTATTGGGGGGGCGCCTGGGTGGCTCAATCAGTTAAGCGTCCGACTTCAGCTCAGGTCATGATCTCACGGTTTGTGGGTTCGAACCCCACGTTGGGCTCTGTGCTGACAGCTCAGAGCCTGGAGCCTGTTTCAGATTCTGTGTTTCCCTTTCTCTCTGACCCTCCCCTGCTCATGCTCTCTCTCTCTCTCTCTTTCTCTCTCAGAAATAAATAAAACATTAAAAAATAATAAATAAATAAACATTAAAAAATTTAAAAAACATATTACCAGTGACTTTGGTGGGGGGCAGCTAGGGCTTTTACTTCTTGTATCTTTTTTGTATTTTCCAAAACTTTCTTGAAATTTCATGTAGCTCTTTAATAATGGAAAAAACTGTTTGCTGGATTGCAACGGGCAGTCTGGCGAAGGTTGGGGAGCCTCCTATGGGCAGAGCCTGTTGCGGTAGCAGAGAGGAGGCTGTACTGGGCTGGATTCTGTGAGCTCTCCCCTGCGGCCACATGAAGCTCCTTGGCAAAGCTGGCAATCGACTCTGTTTCAGTCCTCTTGAAAGTGAGCAGGGCACGGAGAGGAGAGGGAGCTATAGGCTTCCAGCTACAGAATGAGTAAGTCACAAATAAAAGGCAGAGCAGAGGAAACAGAGTCCATGATACTGCAGTAAAGTTGTTTGGGGACAGGTGATGGCCGAACGCACCATAATGTACGGAGAAGTTGAACCACCGTGTGGGTGCCGTGTACCTGAAACTAACATAACATTGTGCTCCACCTACACTCAAATTTTAAAAATTACAAAAAAAGGAAAAAAAGAAAAAGAAAATAAAGAAGGAAATTGAGCAGGGCAAGGCAGAATAATGGTCCCCAAAGATGTCCACGCTTTAATCCTTTGAATCTGTGATTATGTTACCTCACATGGCAAAAGAGACTTTGCAGATGTGATTAAGTCAAGGGCCTTGAGGTGGAGAGATTATCCTGGATTATCCGGGTGGGCCCAACCTAATCACATGAGTCCTGAAAATGGAAGATGGAGTTGAGGGGGTCAAAGAGACATGCCGAGGAAGGATCCCTCTAGTCACCGCTGGCTATGAAGAGAGAGAGGGGCCATGAGAAGTGCATCAGGCTCTAGAGGCTACAAACTGCCCTCAGTCTGCAGTCAGCCCTGAACTTGGGTCCTGAAATCACATGGAACTAAATTCTTCCAAGAACCTAAATGAGCAGAGAGCAGATTCTCTCCCAGAGCCTCCGGACTGGGACACAGCCCTGTTGACACCTTGATTTTAGTCTGGCAAGACCCGGACCAGACTTCTGACCTCCACAGTGGTAAGATAGTACATTTGTGTCATTTTTAAGCCTTTAAAGTTGTGATGATTTGTTACGGCAGCAGTAGAAAATAAATTCAGGCAAGAGCAGAGCATTGGCTGCAGTGGGGACATGGGGGCCCGGCCCAGCACTACTGTGAGCTGTCCCTGTGTCGTTGGTGAGCCCTTGGCTGTTGGGCTCCTTCTTCCACAGGGGGCAGCGGCAATCTCTTAACCCCTTCCCGCTCTTAACCTCTGTTTACTGTGTGTACTTCACCGGCCCTGAATTTTGGAGGGGAAAGAGTTTTCTTCCCCGCTGCAGACTACAGGATCCCATGGAAATCCCCCTAAAAATTAAAAGTAGAGCTAACATATTATCCAGCAATCTCACTTCTGGGTATTTACCTGAAGGAAACCAAATCACTATCTAAAAAAGATATCTGCTCTTCCATGTTCACAGCACCATTATTTATAGTAGCCAACACATAGAAACAACCTAAGTATACAATGATCAGTGATAGAGTAAGCCAATGTCAGATATATAGATACAGATAGATAGATATGGATATGGATATAGATAGATATAGCCATAGATATATAGATATAACCATAGATATATATAATATAGATATAGATAAATATATAGCCATAGGTATATAGATATAGATATATAACGGAATATCATTCAGTCCTAAAAAAGAAGGAAATCCTGATATTTGCAGCAACATGGATGGACCTTGAAGGTATCATGCTAAGTGAAAGAAGTCAGACAGAAAAAGACAAATACTGTAAGAGCCCACCTAAATGTGGAATCTAAAATCCAAACTCATAGAAAGAGAGCAGGTCGGTGGTTTTCAAAGGTGAGGGGGTTGGGGGCTGGGTGCAGTGGGTGAAGGTGGTCCAGGGATACACACTTGCAGCCCTAAGCCCTAAGGCTGTAACTACACAGCATGGTGACAGGAGCTAACAATTCTGTATTAGGTATTTGCAAGATCCATAAGAGAGTGGATCTGACAAATTCTGTTCGCAAGAAAAACGACTGTAACTAAGTGAGGTGATGGATGTTAACTACACTCACTGTGATGATCATTTCACAATATAGACAAGTATCACCATGGTTTGTGCCTTAAACTAATTCAACGTTATGTATCAATTATATCTCAGTAAAACCGGAAAAATGAAACTAAACGAAGTACATAATCAAAGAGCACAGGGCCCCCATCCTCCCTCATCAGAGGGGCTGCTGGGAGTGGAGATGAGGGCCAGGGTGTACTCAGGGGAATGAGCCCAAGGTCTTGCAGTTGCACAGCTGCTAGAGGCTCTGCCTCCAGTGTCTGGCGGGGCTTTAAGCGTGCTACACCTGCCCTTGAAGGAGAGGCCAGCATTTGCTCCGGGATGCTCCCAGACTGCCCCACAGTTTACTGGCAGCCTTGAACGTGGAATGGGGAGGAGGTGGGGAACATGTAGAAGCTTGGGGAGGACAAGTAGAATTCCTGGGTCCCTCCTGCCCCCATCGCGCCCTCCTCTCAGACCCTCCGCTGGTGTGGGTCCTGGGGGGCGCCGTGGCTTCCTGCGGGGGGCATCTTCGGGGCCTCCCTGGCCTGGCCACTGCTGCTCTGTGTGGTTCCCTTCTTCAGCCCCAGTGCTGGCGGCCTCCCACCCCGGCGCTTTGATGGAGCACAGACAGGCCCTGGGGTGCTCCCTGTCTGTTCCTGTCTCTGGGTCTGGGCCAAAATGGAATGTGGGAGGCCTGTGCAGGTTGGGGCTCCCCACCCTGCCCTAGCTGAGCGGCTCATCCCGGGGTGGCCCAGGGTGGGGTTTGAGCCCCTTCCTCAGAGCGAGGGCCCCTCCAAAGCTCAGAGCCATACTCAGGCAAGCGCCTCTCTGGGCCTCAGTTTCCCCATCTGTCAAACAGAGAGACTAAATAGAGCTTACTTCAGCGGGTGGTTATGATGATAAAATCAGAAATTTTCTAATGAGCCCTTAATATGTCAGTGCCTGGGAAGTGTCTGATAAGTCTTAACTGTTTATCTTTAATCACAACATTAATAAAATCATTATGAGGTCCTTGTAAGGACTAGAGCAGTTCCCTTCTCTCTGGGCCCCTGTTTCTACATCTGGGTCTGATAGGTTGGACTGGATGATCTCCGGAGTGCTGCTGCCTCTCTGAGATCTTGAGTCGCCTCAGTTTCCCCACCTCTGCCTGGTCTGGTGGGCATACGTCAAGCACAGGCTGATGTTGAGACAGAGCCTTGCTGGGAACACAGTACCCAGGGGCCTGGTTCCTGGTCCCTCCCCACCCCATCCCCCCCTCGCCAACTGGGAGGCCCCTTCTGAAAGATGAGGCTGGCAGAATTTTAGCCCCTCCCATGCCTGACCCTGCTTGTCTGCATGAGGCACCCTGCGGGCTTGGCCTGGTCAGCAGATGAGGAATGGGGAGCCATCGTGGCCATGCTGACCTGCAGATCGAGGCCCGAGGCAGCCGCATGCGTCTTCTGCAAAGTTCCAACAGTCTAGCAGCTGGACCCCACCACCCTGTCCTGCACCACCGGGTGCCCTGTAGATGCAGCGCCCCTCAAGAAATTTGAGCACCAGTTCTGGCCAGAGTAGAGTCAATTCTTATCAGATCTGGACAGGGCTGGTGAGGACCAAGAGAACCTAGCATCACTGACGTTTGGGCATGATGGTCCAGACTGCCAAGTTGTGTTCACAGGCTTAAGTGACCGAGAAGGCTGTGCCTGCCTCCTTTCCGTTTTGTGCACTCCAGCCTGGACCTGACAGCCAGCTGCCAACACCTCTGTCTTTTCGCCTCGGGGTCTGATGAGCAGGAGGTGGTGGATATGCACCCCAGGGCCCACAGCCTGGGTTCCTCACCATCTCCCCTTGCTCCCTGTGGGATTCCAACAGTCCACAGTGAAGGCCTGTGCTGGCTTCCCTTCCCCCTGCCTCACTTCTCCGCCCTTGTTATGAGCTGAACTGTGTCCCCCCCCAAAGTCATATGTTGAAGTCGTAACCCCTAATGCATCAGAATGGGACCTTATTTGGAAATAGGGTTACTGCAGATGTAATTCGTTAAGACGAGGTCAGTAGGGGGGGCCCTAATCCAACATGACCGTGACTTTATAAACAGGGGTAAGCTGGACACAGACAGGCGCACACAGGGAGGACACGGAGTGAAGATGAAGGCAGAGGTCAAAGTGATGCCGAACACGGCCAGCAGAGCACCAGACGCCGCCCCTCAGAAGGAACGAACCTTGCCCATACCTTGATCGTGGACTTCTGGCCTCCAGAACCGTGAGGCAATAAACCTCCATTGTTTAAGCCCCCCAGTCTGTGTGGCTGTTATGGTGGCCCTGACAACAAATTCTTCCCCGTGGTGGTATTCTCTAGAATTGTCAAATGATGTAGGTGCACTTCAGGCTTTGTCCAGGGTCAGGCACCCAAGCCTGACAGGGTAAAGGGGGTCAGGCTGCCCTCAAGAGAGAGGGCATTAAAACGACCCCAGGCACTTGTTGGGATGAGTGCTGGGTGTTGTGTGGAAACCAATTTGACAATGAATTATATTAAATAGATAAATAGATAAAGAAAGAAAGAAAGAAAGAAAGAAAGAAAGAAAGAAAGAAAGAAAGAAAGAAAGAAAGAACGAACTAAAATGACTCCAGGAACTTGGGGGGCAGGGGCAGATGGAAGGCTCCAGCCCACTCTCTGAACCAGGATCTGGGGCTGCTCAGGGAGATTCTGTATGTTGTCGGATACAGGATATTAGGACAGGAAATCGGCCTCAGCCGGCAAAGGGATTGCCCCTTGGAAGCCCTCCTTTCCCTCCTCTCTGCTCTTGGCTGATGGGAGGAGGGCTGGGTGGCCTGCACGGGCTCACGGGGGGCGGGGGGGAGCAGGATTAGGGCCTGGTGGTTTGCATATTGGGGGGAGGCAGGAGCTCACACAAGCTTCCTGCAAAGAAACCAACTTCAAGAGAAGGGGTGAGTGGACAACATACCAGCCCCAAATAGGGTCCCCTGGAAGTCTTACTGTTTAATGAAGCCAGAGACCCCTGACAAAAACGGAGGGGAAAAAAATCTTATAATAGACTCATGAGAAAAAAAATTGCTTTTTGTTAAAAAAAAGTGTATTTATTTTGAGAGAGAGAGATAGCACAAGTCGGGGAGAGGCAGAGAGATAGAGAAAGAATCCCAAACAGGCTCTGCACTCCCAGCGCAGAGCCCGACGTGGGGCTCAAACTCACAAACTGTGAAATCATGACCTGAGCCAAAGTTGGCCTGACTGTGCCACCAGGTGCCTTGTTTTTTGTTAAAAATTCAATATTAATTTTGGGGCACCAAATGTTCACCAAGAGGGGAATAATTAAGTTGACAAGAGTTCATCTTCCTGACTTGGCCAAGGTCCTAGCTCGTAGTGCCCTCTGCCTCCTGGACCCTCCTCCCTTCTCCTGGCTCCTTCTCCTGGATCACATGACTCCGTTCATTGGCATACCTGATGTATCTGTCCTCGTTGGGTATCCAGGGCTGATGGCCCGAGAAAAAACAAGGTCGGTCATGGGGCATGGAGGCTTGTCTGTGCCACGCCGATGTCCCCCTAACAGCAGGCCTCAGTTTCCATCTCCTCAAAGCGGACATGTCACGGGTGGGGACAGGACCTTGCCAAGTTCTGGGTGCAGCTGTCGGGAGGGCCTTGCTCTGCGATCCTGCTGGCTCCTGTCCTGGAGGGTGAGGCTGGGGAGGTCCCCGAGGGTGGAGCGCTCGTGGGAGGGCAGGGTGCAGGGACGCTGTGGGGGGCCAAGGCAGGCTTCGGGCTAAATGGGCAGCCTTCGGGTGCCGCAGACTAGGAAGGATTCCTGGTGGTTTGGGTGTAACTTGAAATCTTGCCATTTTCCATCTTATCTCATCATCAGAAGGAAATCAGACGAGGGAGTGTGAGCTCATTCTAATAGAAGTAATTTTTTGCCCTCTGGTTCCTATCAATTAAATCCTCTTTTCTGTTGATCATCTTCAGAGGCTCTCTGAAAGATCTTTCTGGACTGAACGGCAAAGAGCTCATCAGGCAAGTCAGTACAAGCGCTGTCCCCGCAGGGGCCACAGAACAGCTGCTCAGCCCCAGGCACCCTTGGGATGTGAAGCCCAGCCCTGCCGTGAACCAGTCGTGTTTCTGTTGCTTAGCAGACTGTACTTGACGGTCTGAGCTTTAACTTTCCCATCTGTACAATGGGAACGATAGCAGCGCAGACCCGTGTATCCAAAATCTGCTAGGCATCGTGCCTTGGGGTTGTAGAGGAACCTCAGATCCATGCTGTCCAAAACTGAACTCAACACCTTTCTTTCTTTCTTTTTTTTTTTTTTAATTTTTAAATAGAATTTATTGTCAAATATAATTTATTGTCAAATTGGGTTCCATACATGAACTTGACACCTTTCTTCCCCACCCTGCTCCCCTTTCAGTATTCTCCACCTCAGTGAGTGGCCTGCACCAGCCAAGTCCCACACGTGGATGCCTAAAGCAGAAAGCTGTAAACTGAATTTGAGTGTCCCTTCCTCCAGGAAGTCTTCTTTGATCACCTTCCTCTCTTCGTGTGTTAGATAGCCCCTCAAAGACTTCCATGACATCATGTGCGTGTCTCTTTGACATACTTATATTTTAATCATCTTGTGGTGTGTCTCTCTCGCTAAATAGTGAGGCCCCTGAGGGCGGGGACATCTTAATCGTCTTAGAATCCCCAAAGCCTCATGCAGGACCTGCTTGGGACAGTCTGTGAGAGTCTATGTATCTGTTATCTCCATCGTGCACACTCCCTCCAGCCCCACATAAGCGGATAATTTATTTAAAAACATTGTTCAATGTTTATTTAGTTTCTAGAGAGCGTGAGAGCACAAGCGAGGGAGGGGCAGAGAGAGAGGGAGACAGAGAATCCAAAGGTCAGCGCAGAGCTTGACGTAGGTCTTGAACGCACGAACTGCGAGATCATGACCTGAGCCGAACTCGGACGTTCCACCGACTGAGCCACCCAGGCGCCCTCGCACAGACAATTTAAACAAAACAGTGTGTTTGCTTCAAGATGAGTCCTCCAGCGCCGGCTCTTGGCTAGACTGCGTTCTAGAGTTCTCCAGTATAGAAACCTGGTGCTGTCATCCAGGATCTGGTGCGCAGCATGAGCTCAGGAGATAGACTGGAATGATGAATGGATTCAAGACGTATCCTGGGCTTGTTAAAAATTGTATTTTATTTTAATTTATGTATTTATATTCAGTTTCTGATTTTAATGCCAGTTAGTTAACATCCAGTGCGGTATTAGCTTCAGGTGTACAATATAGCGATTCAACACGTCCATATGTCACCCGGGGCTCATCAGAAGTGATTCCTTAATCCCCATCACCTATTTCACCCATTCGCTCATTCCTCTGGGAATCAGCGGTCTCTCCTTTTTTTCCCTTGAGATTATTTATTTATTTTGAGAAAGAGAGAGGAGAGAGACCGTGTGTGCAAGCAGGGGAGGGGCAAAGAGAGAGCATGCCAAGCAGGCTCTGCACTGTCAGCAAAAAGCCTGATGCGGGGCTCGATTTCAGGAACCATGAGACTATGACCTGAGCCAAAATCAAGTCAGATGCTTAACTGACTGAGCCGCCCAGGCGCCCATCAGCCTGCTCTTTATAGCTGACGGTTTGTTTCTTGGTTTGTTTCTCTCTCTTTTTTTCCTTTGTTGTTTCTTAAATTTCATATAGGAGTGAAATCATATGGTATTTGTGTTTCTCTGACTGACTTACTTTTTAAAAATATTTTTGATGTTTATTCATTTTTGAGAACAAGGGAGAGCCAGAGAGCCAGTGGGGGACAGGCAGAGAGAGAGGGAGGCACAGAATTTGAAGCAGGATCCAGGCTCTGAGCTGTCAGCCCAGAGCCTGATGCAGGGCTCAAACCCACAAACTGTGAGATCATGACTTGAGCCAAAGTCGGTCACTTAAGTGACTGAGCCACCCAGGTGCCCCTGTTTTTAATTTATTTTTAAGATTTATTTATTTTTTCGGAGAGATAGAGTGTGAGCAGGGGAGGGGCAGAGAGAGGGAGACAGAATCTAAAGCAGGATCCAGGCTCTGAGCTGAGAGCACAGAGCCTGATGCTGGCTGGGCTCGAACTCAACAAACTGCGAGATCGTGATCATGAGCCCAAGTCAGACGCTTAACCGACCGAGCCACCCAGACACCCCTAAAGATTTTATTTTTAAGTAATCTCTGCACCCTATGTGGGGCTTGAACTCACAACCCCAAGATCAAGAGCTGCATGCTCTACCAACTGAGCCTTTCAGGTGCCCCTACAGTTTCTTTCTTTCTTTTTTTAAAAGTATATTTATTCATTTTGAGAGACACAGAAAGAGAGTGTGAGGAGGGGCAGAGAGAGAGGGAGAGAAGGAGAGTTCCAAGCAGGCTCTGCACTGTTGTCAGAGCAGAGCCCAATACAGGGCTCAAACTCATGAACTGTGAGATCATGACCTGAGCTGAAGCCAAAGCAGGATGTTCCACCGACAGAGCCACCCAGGTGCCCTTCAGTTTCTTAATTTAAAAAATAAGACATATTTGTATGAAGGAGGCATTCTGAATCTGACTAGGTTCTGCTGGGCATTTACTATTTCGCCCATTCTCCAAGTGTGCTCCCTGGACCAGCAGGGACCAGCTGGGACCAGCAAGGATCAGCCGGGACCAGCAACATCTGCAGCACTTGTGAGAAATGCAACATCTCAGGCTCTGCCCCAGACCTGCCGACTCAGAGCGTCTGAGACCGGAGACAGCAGTCTGTTTTCACAAACCCTGCGGGTGACTCTGTGGATCTTCAAGTCTGAGAAGCAGAGAACTACCATGTAGCTCTAAGTGTTCAGAGGAATCGGCTAGTTCTGGGAGATTCCATGAGAATTCAGACAGGGACAGTTAATGACTCACTTTCTTTTTAATTCAAGCCTAAACCAGAGGTTCTCAGATTTAGCTGCACTGGAATCTTCTGGAAGGCTTTTTCAAACACCGCTGGCTGGGCTCCACCCCACCATCTCCAATTCGATAAGTCTAGAGTGGGGCCCGAGAAGTTGCATTGCCAACAAGTTTCCCTAGTGATGCTAGCCACGCAATGCTTGTCTGGGACCCATGTTTTGAGAACCATCACCCTGAGCAATTTTCAAAATAAATGCTTACCTGGCTGATGGGTATCAGCACAGATACTGTGTACTCAGCATTCGATCAGGGTCATATTGGTTAATAGCCTACACTTTGAGGGTTTAAAAAAAAAAAAATATATATATATATATTTTAAAGTTCAGAAGCTCTTAGTGGCCATATCTCATTGTACCTTAGCTTCCTCATCTGTAAAATGGGCAGATCATCATAGTACTTGGCTCCCAAATCATTATGAGGGGATCTACCAGAAATGCCTAGCCCAGCACCTGGCACACTGTTCCATCCTTTCTGGAAACTACCTATTAGGATTATGATCTCATATTTGCGTTGGAGCGGGAAATTAGTGCTGGAAGTCCTCCTGTGAATCCCAGATCATGAAGACGTGTATGGAAGCTGAGGAATGAACTGTATTCTGTTCCAAGCCCGTAAGTGGAGAGACCACTGTTTTTAGCCCAGGGGGGCAGGTGTCTACATGGCCTCAGCCACACCAGCATGGCCCGGGGCCTGGGCTCCCAGAGACAGGCAAAGAATTAGAAAAGCTTGTGCCGGAACAGTTGCTCAGGTCAAATTTTACTATAGTTTGGCTTGTAAAAGTAATTCGTGCTCCTTGTAAAAAACTGATATGTTGAAGGCCTCTCCGTCCTTCAGGAAGACTGTCGGCCGGCGGCGGCCAGGGGCAAACGATGTGCCCCATGTCCTTCTCCACTGTCTAGGAACGTGCAAAGGTACAGGGGTGGGTGTCCTGTCTCTAGGGCAAGCTCAGTATCAGAACCGACCCAACATTTCCTGCTTTGGTCTTCAGGGACGTAGTCTAAGTGACATGAATGGTTTGGGTGACTTCTGCGGCAGAAAAAGCACTCCTCACGTTTGCCCTGAAAACCGGAAGTCCTGACACTGAGTCGGTGTGGAGAAGCTTCTTCTATTCCTGCCGGTTCCAGCCAGAGGTGATGGGGGAGGTTCAGTCCGGACCCCCTGAGGAGAGGGTTTCTCTTGCAAAACACCTCTGGGGAGAAAAGAACCATCTGCTTCATCTCAGTGACAAACCTTCTCTGCTCCTTTGACTTACTTTTCTCAATTCCTCACCGATGCCTGCAGGGCAGCCCCTGACCGCTGGCCCACGCGTCCCTGTCCCTGGCATTGTCCCTGCTGCAGAGGCGAGCTTCCCTTGCAGAATGGGGCTGTTGGGACTCACGGGAACTGGCTGTAACTCAACAACTCATGCTCACCTGTCCAACCGTCCAGACGGAACGGGCTTCTGTGCTTTTTTACCCTGTCCTCCCTCCAATGACAAGGTCTATGAAGGCCCATACATGCTCTCAGAACACAGGGGTCCCCTTCGACCCCAGTGTGCCTGCCCACCCCCCTCTCTGGCCTTGGCTCCTTCCCCCCCCCACCCAGCCTCCCAGCAAGGCTCCCAGTTCTGAGCCCTCACACCTCTATTCTCTGAGCTAGGTACGTTCTTGTCCAGTCTACCTGTTCCCTCCCTCTGCGTCGCTGAGATGCCTGTCACTCCTGGGAGCTGTCGCCTCCTATGTGCCTCCTCTGCCCATCAACTTGCCCCTTGCTCTCTAGAATCACCTGTCCTTTCATAATATGCTTAGACACCAACTGGGTGATACTATAAGCATTCCTCTGAAACTTGCTTTTCCCCTTCACCATTTAACTCACCCACTGTTTCGAACCTCTGAAGCTCCGAAGCTCCGTACTATCTCAGGGTGAACCGTGAGGGATCGGATGGGGCCCCTGTTGACAGACGCCGGGTCGTTCCCACTCTCACCATTACCGAGCTCTGCAAGGAATGTTCTTGCGCACATATCTCCCCAGAGATGGCGGAGAATGGTTTAGGACAGAAATCTGAAAGTAGACTTGCTGGGTCAGATGGTATATACACACTTTAAACTTTGACAAGGAAATTCCAAAGCACTCTTCAGACCCTAAGTACCTGTTTATGCTTCTCCCGACTGTGAAAGGGCCCTCCGTTGCTGCTCAAGGGACCTAGTGGGCATTGTCTCCTGCAGCCTGGGGACACTGGCACTTTCCCCAGGACTTTTCCCTCCCTCCCCCTGGTCAGAGCCTCAGGTCTCTGGGGAGCCAGAATGCCTCTGGGGGGCGGGGCTACCCCTGAGATGGGGAGGAGAACAGGAACTGGAAGCCTTTAGTAGTTTGTGAAAGACCCCTTTGTTTTGCTGATTGACCCGCTGGGGTTTTGACTTGCTTTTTGTTTTGTTTCATCATTTCTGTGGCTTTGGAAGTGGCAGGTGCCCAGAGAGTGTGCCTGTGAATCTGCTGGTGGTGAAAGAATGTAGCAGGTGAGGCCCCTGGTGGTGGCTGCAGTAACAATGGCTTTAGCCCAAAGTCTTACTTCCCCACATTCACATATCCATCTATTAATCAGGCCATTCATTCGTAAGATAATGACGTTCCATATGTCTGGCACTGTCCTTCGCTTTGAGATGCAGAGTCATTACACAGATACAGATTTGGGAGAGCCGCACAGATGGGGTGTTCCGAGCAAAGATCCCAAAGTAGGAAGGAACACAGTGCGGAGAGAGGATGCTCAAGGGTAGACAGGGGCTGGAGCCCCTAGGTTTTGAAATGTACCCCAAGGGCACTGGGAAACGACCGAAGAGTTTTAAGCAAAGGTGGAGAGGGTAACGGGATTTGATATGTGATGTTGAAGGTCCCCTCCGTTCGCACTGGGATGTGAGGACCCAGCTGACGTCCCCGCTTGCAGGAAGGAGAGTCTGGCGTCAACCCTGGGACACAAGCATCACTGGGTTTCTGCTGCTCTGGATAGTTTGAATTCTTCCTGGGTTGGAGCTAGGATTAAATGACTGTGGCCTTGAAACGGGGCAAGTGCTGGGGGGAAGGGTGGGGGCAGGAGGCCCCGTTTCTGGCGTTTCTGGCGATGCAGGGCCCGAGGGCTGTGTGGTCCAGTAGTCCTCGCAGAAGGAAAAGACCCTGGAGAGTGGGCCTGGGACGCCGGGGCTCCCTCCCCACCCCTCTGCGCTGCCCACCCTCCCGCAGAGGAAGATGGCAAGACTTTCCAAATTTGCTAGGCTGAAGCTTTTCAAAACCCGATTTTGGAACGCATCCGATATCAGGACCTGTGCTACCTCTGCAAGTACTTCACCTCCCTTAATGCCCCTCGGGGCCTAGCGGGAAGGGGAACCGCTCCCCCTACAGCAGGATTGCAGAGACCCAGGCCTCTCTGAGCCTCTCCTGCACCTGTGAGGGCGGGGCCAGGTCTCATCCGGGATCTCCTCCCCCTTCTCTGGCCTCTCAGAGGCTTGGCATTAAATCCTTTCCAGATGTCTGACCTCGGAATACCTGTGGGACCTCCGGGCCGATTCCTCAGCAAGCAGGAGACCCTGGTGCCTTGTCACCCTGCAGGACTCGAAGTCATCGGGTCCCTCACAGGCCCATGCACTGCTGGAGGGCCACCCTCTGCTCTGATTCTCCCGTCCCTGCTCCCCCACCACCCCGGAGACTGATCGGCCATACAGGGGATACTGTAATGATTACAGGAGTCATTGGGAGACCCTGGGCAGGGACTCTGGTGACCTGGTGTTTTTCAGAGTGGCCAGTGAAAAGTGAGCTCCCCATTTCCACACCATGGCTGGGCTGTCCTAGATTCTAGGAGTTCAAAGACACAGGCAGGAATGGGCTTACCTGGAGGGCGAAGGGTGGAGTGGTTCAACACATGGCCTGTCTGGGCCCACATCTTGGCTAGAGGCTAACTCTGCGAGCTTGGACAAATTGCTCGCCTTCTTTCCCTCCCTCCCTCTCTCTCTTTTTTAAGTTTTTTTAAAGTGTTTATTTATTTATTTTGAGAAGGAGCACAAGCAGGGAAGGGGCAGTGAGAGATGGGGGGGGGGAGACAGGAAGGGAGAGAGAGAGAGAGAGAGAGAGAGAGAGAACCCCAAACAGGCTCCTCGCTGTCAACACAGAGCCCCATGTGGGGCTTGAACTCATGAACCGTGAGACCATGACCTCACCTGACATCAAGAGCCTGACGCTCAACCGACTGAGCCACACAGACACCCCTGCTCACCTTCTCTTTGCCTCAGTTTTCCCCACAGTACCTGGAGATGTGTTAGTACCTATCATACAGGGTTGTGATGAAGACGAGGTGAGCTAACATGTATGGCAAGCTGAGAATAGTGCCCAGCGCACATACGTTGTTAAAAGATAAACTGAGGCATGCTGAAAGCTTTAAGAGTTTATGTGAGCAAAAATGGATTTGAATCTGGCAGCATCCAATGTAGCAGATAGAAAAAGCTCTGAGAAACTGTGCAAAAGACTTTTACAGGCAGAAAGAGGCAGGAACAAGGGAGTTATACTAGGCAAAAAAAAAAAAAAAGAAAGAAAGAAAGAAAGAAATCCAGGTTGGTTATTGCAAAGTCACTGTCCCTTAGGGGAGGGCAGGGGTCTGTTGGTGTGTTAGACAGATCACCTCACTAGCGCTGCTCAAAGATTCCTGACTGACTGGCTTAAGAGTCCATTTCTGGGAGACTCAACCCTGTAATTAAGTTCAGTCTTGGTTTGGTGACTGGGGCTTAGCATAAGTGACTCCATTTTGGGCCTTGTTTTTTGTTGTTGTTGTTTGGTTGTTTTTTTTTCTTTTTTAAAAGTAATCCCTACACCCAACATGGGCTTGAACTCCAAATGCCAAGATCAAGACTCTCAGGCTCTATGGACTGAGGCAGCCAGGTGCCCCTGGGCCTTGTTTTGTAGCCACACAAACATTTGTTTTTCTTGCTTTGCCGTCCAGAGACTCAGAGTTGGCAGAGGGACTGACCTGCACTTGCACTAGCATACACTACACTCCCTAAGAGGGGACCCACCACACTACATAAACCTGGACCCTGCATTTGTGAAGCTGTGGATGCCCCAGGGTGTTCTCATTTTCAGCTTCTGACAGTTTCTGATTCTTGGGAAAGGACTGCTCTTTGTTGGGGGAAAACCACGTCAAAGTTAAAACCGGAAATTTCTTTTAAAAAAAAATTTTTTTATGTCTTTATTTTATTTTGAGAGACAGAGACAGAGAGTGAGCGGGGGAGGGGCAGAGAGACAGGGAGACACAGAATCTGAAGCAGCTCCAGACTCTGAGCTGTCAGCACAGAGCCCAACACGGGGCTCGAACGCACAGACTGTGAGATCATGACCTAAGCCAAAGTCGGATGCTTAACCAACTGAGCCACTCAGGCGTCCCTCTTTCTTTCTTTCTTTTTTTTTTTTAATGTTTATTTATTTACTTTAAGAGAGAGAGAGAGAGCCAGCATGAGCAGACAGAGAGGGAGAGAGGGAGAATCCAAGCAGGCTTTACACCGTCAGCACAGAGCTCCGTGTGGGGCTCAAGCTCAGAAACCAGGAGATGATGACCTGAGCTGAAATCAAGAGTTGGATGCTTAACCAACTGAGACCCCCAGTGCCCCTGGAAATTTATTTCTGAGCTGAGTTTTTACCTGTGAGCAAAATCGTGCTGTTCATAACCATGAATGGTTGTCCTTCCTGGGAACAGAGTTGCTTCCGAGAAGGTGATTCTGGTGATAAGGGAAGTGAGCCAATAATCAGAAGGAGGGAGAGACAGTTTATCGCCCTTCTGGGGCCCATAGAAGGCTGGGGCTGGGTCCTGTGGACGGTCCTGGGCACAGGGAGATGGGCACAAGCTGGTTGGCTGGTCCCAGGCACAGGGCAACAGACCAGACCAGAGAGTGTCCCAGGAACTGGCAAGGGGGTCCGCTGGGCAGTCCGCAGAGCAGGGGCGCCCCTGGCCCATACGAAGCTTTTCCCTTCTGTAATGTAATTCCCTCCTGCCGTTCCCAAACCTTTCTGGAAAAGTTTGTTTCTCTGGTCCTAGCCATATTTTGGGGAGTCACGGAGGACCCTGTGCCCAAGGCTGGTGGTGGCGGAAGGAGCGGGAAGATGCAGTGAGAGGTGGCTCCGAGAGTGTGTGCAGCAGCCAGCTGCAGCGGCTCTGACAGCGGCTGCCTGGATGCATGGAACCCGAAGACAAAGGCCTCCTCAGAGACCTTCTAGGGCATGGCTGGCCTTCCTGAGGCCTCAGCCCACTGTTCCTTGAACAGTAAGGGGTCAGCTTTCAGGCTGGAGGGCCTGTGGAATCAGGAGAGACTCGGCTGCAGAGGGAAGAAGGCCAGGGCTCGGGGAGGGCTGCACGGAGGAGGTGACTCATAAGCAGAGTTTTGAGGGATGAATAGGAGTTCAACAGGGAAGCAGGTGAGTGAAGTTACTCAGACTGCTCTCCCCGGTTTCTACCCATCACCCACCAACTGGGAGATTCACACTGGCCTTGAAAAACCCACAAATTCCAGCAGGACTCAGCCCCCACCCACTTGGAGCAGAAAAGTAGTACAGCTTTCTGCCTTTTCCAGCCATCTGTGTGGACGGACAGGTTTCTGGCTCCCTTGGGTTCCGCTGGGCTTTATAAGCCTGGCAACGAACACTGCCCAATCCTACCTCAGGCACTTGAGATTCAGTAGAGTGCTTATAGATTGCTTTTGTCAAAATGTGTGAATTCCCCCGGGGGGCAGAGAGATTTATTCAGTCTTTGCCGCGTTGGCTCTTATTTGCCGTTACCTGCAAAAATATATTTCTTGGGCCCAGTTCCCAGAGGAGCGATGTTAGGTCATTACTCCGTGAAGTGTTAGGCTGTAAAGGAACCATCGCTCACTCACCCGCCACTCGGCCCTGGTGGCTCGGCAGCTGGGTCATTGCATGCACTCCCGTCATGGCCATCTGTTGTGGTCGCAGCCGACGATGGCTCTGCGTGCGCAGAAAGTGGACACTTGGGAATTATTTGTGGGTGCACATTTAACCATTTCTCCCCAGCCAAGCGAGCCAGCCAGCTGAGGGAAGGAACAGAAGCAGGTGGCCATTCAGAGTTTATCAAAAACAGTGAGTGTTTCTGCCCATGACCACTTGAAGGGGAAATGAATGGGGACCTGATGCTTTTTTACATTCTTTCCTCTTCGGATGTAGGCAGCCGGGTCTCAGGCCACCAGGATGGGTCAGTGTCAAGGCTGGACAGAGGCCCCCAAAACAGGTCAGTAGACTTGGGTTATTTCTGATGGAGTCATTTCTGCCCCCTCTCCAGGCAGCCCCTCTCCAGTGGACAGCCCCTTGCACCCTCCTCTTCCCCATCAGAGCTCCCCTGACCAAGGTCCCGTTGCCTCAAGGTCTGATGAGGGACACTGGGGATGATGCTTATTTCCAGGGAGACACTAATGTCGGAAGCACACTAATCTGTGCCCTTCCTCACCAAGGACACTTCCATCTTGAGGATTAGCCCAGGTCTGCGTAGTTAAACAGCACTTCTCAATCAGAGCCATTTTGGTCCCTCCCACCCTCCCCTGAGCACATTTGGCAATGACCGGTGACATTTTTGATGGTCACAAGAATGGGGAGAGGATATACCGGCATCTAGTGAGTAGAAGCCCGGGGTGAGGCCACACATCCTGTAACGCACAGACCTCCCCCAGCAAAGAATCATATGGTTCCAAATGCCAATGGTACCCAGATTAAGAGAAATCCTGAGTTAGAAAGAGATGGATTCCAGCCTGGCTAAAAAAAAACAAAAAAACAAAAAAACAAAAAAACAAAATGCTGCCTTCTGTCCCTTCAGAGAAGGGTGAGCGGGAAGGAGAGGGACCGGGAAGGCAGGGCAGGGGAAGGAGAACTTTGCATCCTTCCATCCCGTTCTTGGTTTGCAGGATGATCAGGGACTCCTTTGGGAGCCACGCTACCCAAAGGAACTTTCTGCAGCGATGGGAATGTTCCACACTTGTGGTCTGAAAGCCACTAGCCATGTGCGGCTGTTGGGTCCTTGAAATGTGCCTGTTGAGTAAGACTGAGGGCTGAATTTTTTACTTATTTATTTTCAATTAAAATGAAACAGCTACAGGTGGCTCGTGTCTACCCTAACGAAAAGTGAGGCATTAAAGCCCCCAAAACTGCTCTCTGGGTGTCACACCCACTGGGGGCATGCCGCAGTGACAATGAGGTGCTGACCGTGGGAGAAGCCCAGTCCCCCTGAATAGGGGGTTCACACCGGGAGAGGACAGTGCAGATGGCGTCTCTGCGGCATGGATGGGGCCCCACCCCCCTTGCAGAGGCACCACTGGGTTGCACCGAGGGAGGCAGCCTGAGCCCATGCAGACCCAGAAGCCAGCAGCTCTTTCTGCAGAGTTTGGACCTGACTCTGTCCCCAGGAGCCCTCGGGACCTTTCAGGAGCCTTCACTCCTGGGCCAGGCATGGAGGAACAGTGTACCGGGGCAGGGGAAGGATCATGTCTGGCCAGATGCAGAAAGGGCTAAAGTCTACAAGGTTCCCCAAACTGGGGCTCTGTCAGGAGGCCCACACAGCCTCCACTGCTTCCATCACCCCCCCATGAGGGGGTGGCACAGCTCCCCCAAGTGCGGGAGGGTGCAGAGGTGAACTTCTGGCCCCACGGAGCACAGGAAGGCAGACCAGGGGCACAGATTTGTCGATGACAGTGAGAGGCCCTCTCAGGCTCCATCCACAGCACGGATTTCTGGATGATTGACATCAGTTAGAGATGGCTTTATTCTTACCATAACATATGAGCTTTGTGATAAAATATTACTGCTGATCACGGACTAAGGGTTAAATCCCTGGGCAGAACTTTGATTCTGAGAGAAGAGATGGGTGGTCAGCTCAGTCTGTTTCTATTACTGTTCATAATAGTAATTTCAGTTTGGTTTGGTTTGGTTTTATTGTACATGGGCTCCATGTCCAATGTGGGGCTTAAACTCATGACCCCAAGATCGAGGGTTGTACGTGCTGCTGACTGAGCCAGCCAGGCACCCTCATAATGGTAATTTTAAAACGCCACGTACAATTTATTAAAACCTGTAGGGATCTGCATAGTTAACTTCCTTACCTCCTAAGACCTAAGGAGCTAAGACCACCTTCTCCCAGTCACTGACCTTGATCACCACCTCAGCATGCCTGACCTCCTCCTTCCCTGCTCCGTTGACCCTGGGGCGCTTCTCTGAAACTGACTTATTTACCTGGTTGAGTTCAGTCATCAGCCTTACCCCCTGAGAACCTAGGCTGCAAGAAGGCAGGGTAAGGACCTGTTTTGTCCCCTTCCACAGCCCAAGTGATAAACAGTCCTATCTGCCCAGAGGATGACGCAGGTCAGGCACTGTCAGGCACTATAAGTGGGCTGGTGCTTGTCACCCCATGGCTTTTGTCACAGCAGGAGGAGGAGTAAAGGGAGGGAGGTCCAGGGCTTCAGCGACCTGCCAGAGATGACCAGGCTAGTGTGTGGCAGGGCAGGGAGAGAAATCCCTGTGTCTGCTCCCACTACTGCTTCCCAGCTGTGCCTTACGGGGACAGAACTGTCACTATAACCCACGGCTGAACTGTGGGTCTGGCAGCCCCATGCCTCCTGGAGAGATTTCGAACCTTCTGGAAAGGCCTGGGCTCCTTTCCCTGACATGACAGAGAGGCCAAGATGCTTAAAGGTAGGCTTCTAGAAGCCATTGCCCAGTTACATCTCTGCAATAAGAACAGAAATCGATGGGAAAAGAAGATTTTGATTACAGAACTCTGAATTGACTAACAGCCTTCCTGGGAAATCTTTTTCTGTGACATTGGGTTGAGTCTAACTTTGTTTTCAAGCACTAGCTCTGACAGCACATCCAGAAAAGAATGCTAGAATGATTTTTGGTAATCCAATCTGGTGTCACCCTCAGAAAAATGTGCTTTGTAGGTATCTCTGCAGAAGGGGAGGCCGGAGGGGGTGTCCAGGAGAAACAGGTGGGGGGAGGGAAGAGTATGCTATCCGTTCAGCTATTTCAAGGGACGGCTGTTCCCACCGGGTTCTAAGTACAATAGTTCCAGGAAACTGTTGCTGAAGAACAAGGGGAATGTGGAAACTAGGAACTTGAGACAACTTGTTTGTCATGCTCATGGACACGGGGGGGTCAAGAATTCAGACAGAGCCCAGCAGAGGAGGACCTATCCCCGCCCTGTGCTGTCTGGGCCTCACTCATGGCTGGGTCTTGCGCGGGTGCTGCAGACCAGAGCTTCTGCACATGATGGTCTGTGACCCGGAAGCTTCCTCACATCATGGCGGCCACAGGGGCTGCTCAGACTCCTTCCTCAGTAGCTCAGGCCCCCAAACACAGGTGGCCCAGCCAACAAGGCAGAAGCCCAATGGACTTTTCTGACCTCGGTCTGGAAGTTACTCTGTGTCACTTCTGTCACACTGTTTTGGTGACAGGCTAGTTACAAGTCCACTCAGAGTCAAGCTCAAGAGAGGGGATATAGACCCCAACTCTCAAAGAATCTGTAGCCACAAATGAGAGCAAAGAGTTCTGAATCAAGTCACCTGTGGGCTCATTAAACAGATATATTTTTAGATTAATTGTCTTTACTCTTTAATTGTTTATTCATAATGTCAATTTTAAATTTATTTGTTTATATATTTATTCATTACTTTTAGAGAAAGCATGCATGTAAGCGTGTGTGCATGGGGGGTGGGGAGTGGGGAAGGGGCAAAGGGAGCCGGAGAGAATCTTAAGCAGGCTCCATCCTCAGCTTGGAACCTGACAAGGGTCTCAATTTTACTACCACGAGCTCATGGCCTGAGTCAAAATCAAGAGTTGGACACTTAGCTGACTGAGCCACCCAGGCGCCCCTTTAATTTTTAAAATCTTGTGGTCACATATACATAACATAAAACCTGTCATGTTCACCATTTCTAAGTGTGCAGGTCAGCGGTACCAGGCACATTCACACGGCTGTGCAAGCACCACTACCCTTCTCCAGAGCTCTTTTCATCTTGCCAACCTGCAACTCCATTCCCGAAAAAGACCAGCTCCCTGCTGCCCTCTTCTCCTGCTTCAGCCTTATGAATCTGACTGCCCTAGGTAGCTCATAAAAGTGGAATTATACAATGTTTGTCTTTTTGGCTCATTTCACTTAGCATAACATCCTCAAGTTTCATCCATGTTCTAGCAGGTGTCAGAATTTCCTTCCTTTTATAGATATATATATTTTAATGTTTTTTTAAAATTTATTTCTGAGAGAGAGGGAGAGACAGCATGAGCTGGGGAGGGTCAGAGAGAGAGGGAGACACAGAATCCGAAACAGGCTCCAGGCTCTGAGCCCAGCTGTCAGCACAGAGCCTGATGCGTGGGGCTCAAACCCAAGAACTGAGATCATGAGCTGAGCCAAAGTCGGACACTTAACTGACTGAGCCACCAAGGCGCCCCTATATATATATATTTTAATGTTTGTTTTTGAGAGAGAGAGAGTGAGAGAGTTAGAGAGTGAGCAGGGGAGGGGCAGAGAAAGAGGGAGACACAGAATCAGAAGCAGGCTCCAGGCTCCAAGCTGTCAGCACAGAGCCTGATGGGGGTCTCAAACCCACAAACTGTGAGATCATGACCTGAGCCAAAGTCAGATGCTCAACTGACCCAGCCACCCAGGTGCACCAGAATTTCCTTCCTTTTTAAGGCTGACTAATATTTTATTGTAAGTATACAGTACATCGTTACATATTGTTTATCCATTCATCTGTTGGTGAACAGTTGGGTTGCTTCCCTGTTTTGGCTTCTGTGAATAACGCTGTTATGAATACGGGTGCGCAAATATCTCTCTGAGCACCTGCTCTTAATTTGGGGGGCACATACCCAAAAGCAGAATTGGTGGATCATATAGAAATCCTATGTTCGATTCGTTGAGAAATCTCCCTACCCTTTTCCATAGATCCTACACCAATTTAGTTTCATGCCAATTTGTTCACATCCTCACCAACATTGTCATTTTCTGCTTTTTTGATAGTGGCCACCTTAATGGGTACGAGTGATTTAATAAATTTTATTTACATTTAATCCTGAGAAAACCTCTTGAGATACAAACTATGGTTCTCATCCTCAGCCTTACAGAAAAGAAAACCAAGGGGCAGAGAAGCTCGTAGATGAGAGTGCCAGAATTCAAATCTAGGCCTGCCAATCCTCCGTCCCCATCACTGGGACTAGCTGCAGCGGAGAGTCCCTGAAAGTTCCTCAGTTCTCCCTAGGAAAGCCCTCCCCTTCCTTGTCTCTCTTCCATCTCACGGCACCTGTCACCCATCCTGCAGTCTGACACGGAACCGAGGTACTGATCAGGCCAGCGATGCCCACCCCACGTTTACCAACCAAGGGGAGCAATATAGTGTGTGTCCAAAAGCACCAAGGCGATGAATCAGGGCTTGTGGTCAGAGGCTTAAGTCTGAAACTTTGTGCATTTGCCCAGGGGACTCAACCCCTCTGGACCTCAGTTTGCTCTTCCATAAATGGGAGGATACAAGGTGAGATCAGGAGGAGATAAAATGAAGTGTCCAAGTAAGATACACCATAAACCTTATTGTATTGTTAGTCTTGATTGCTGTTTTGGGGGTACTTTCCTCATAAAGGCTTCCACTATCCTGTTCCCCTCTGGCAGGTTTCTGCCACTGGGCTCAGACACTGTCCCCTGCGGCTTAGGAAGGGGAGGGCACTCGCCTTCGTCATTTTGTGCTTTGCAGACACGGTGCAATGTAAATAGGAAGACCTTGTACTTTATAGGCCTGCGGCTGGCATTCGATTCCGGCTGTGCAGCTGAACAGTCATGACATTGCCTCCACGGCCCCTCGGTTTCCTTGGCTACAAAGCGGGGTTCAAAATGCCATTTCATGGGGCTGCTGCGTGTTAATGGCCCCGCGCTTGCCCAGGGCTGGCACAGCGTCTGAACACTGAAGATGCTCTGTAAATGTGGGTTATCTCCTGTGGGCACGGAAAGGGCCGCAGGGTGTGAAGTCCCGGGAACTTGGCGGGAAGCGAAGCTGGGAGGGATCGCACTGCACCCCACCCCCTGTGCCGCGGAACCACTCCATTCTTGATTCTGCCCTGCCACCTCCTGGTGTATTTTTGAGCTGCAGTCTGGAAGGTGGGGCCCAAGTTCAAGGTCCTGCAGGAATAACTAAAAAGTGGGAGTTAGGGGCTCTGGGGTGGCTCAGTGAGAGGAGCATGAAACTCTTGATCTCTGGGTCATGAATTCAAGCCCCGCTTTGGGTGTCGAGATCACATACATACATACGAATATACATGCATGAAGTAGGAGTCAGAGTATCACTCTTTGTCCCCAGGCCTTCATCACCCACTTTATTATTTCAATTGGTTTTTCAAAAAATGTTTATTTATTTTGAAGAGAGAGAAAGAGAGGGAGAAAGAGAAAAAATGAGCAAGCAGTGTAGGGGCAGAGAGAGGGAGACACAGAATCCGAAGCAGGCTCCAGGCTCTGAGCTGTCAGAACAGAGCCCCACATGGGGCTCGAAGTCACGAACCCTGAGATCATGACCTGAGCCGAAGTCGGATGCCTAACCGACTGAGCCACCCAGGCGCCCCTACTACTTCAATTGTTCCTCTAGTGTCTTTTCCCTCCCCCCAGGTCCTAAGACTGTGCCCCAGCAGAATAAACACAACTGTGAGTCTGTGGGCATCCCCTCTCCCTGATCTCTTTTGGTGCCCAGAGCCCAGGAGGAGGGAAGAGAGAAGGGAAGGAAGGGGCCAGTAGGTCTGGAGGAGGAGGGGCAAGGCTGACCTGGGGGCTGACTCCTTCCAGAGAGGGGAACCTTCTTGTCCCGCTTAGGGGAGGGGACTAACAGGTGGGGGCCTTCTCCTTCATGTCACAGAAGCTCTGTTCACCCTCCCAGGGGGATCCCAAGCTCTGTAAGCCCCAGAACAGAAGTTGAGGGGCTCGGATACCTTGTGGAGAGGTGGGAATCTCTCCCCCCTTAACAGAGGCAGACAGAGTCTGAGAGGGGCCAGCAGGGAAACAGCCCAGCTGGTGAGTCCTGGGGTCTGGGATGCTCAGGGTTGGTGCCCTGAGTATAATTACTAGGTTAGGATGGTGGCTGCCAGATCAATGTGTTCTAATCCATTACCATCATTTCCATTTTTTAAATTCTTTTTTAAAAACGTTTATTTATTTTTGAGAGAGAGACACCCACACAGAGTGTGAGCAGAGGAGGGGAAGAGAGAGAGGGAGATACAGATTCCAGGCTCTGAGCGGTCAGCACACAGCTCGATGCAGAGCTCAAACTCCCGAACGGTGAGATCATGACCTGAGAGGAAGTCAGATGGTTAACCCACAGAGCCACCCAGAAGCCCCCATCATTTCCATTTTTGATGTTCAAATGGCCCCAAATGGTCGGTGGTAACACTATGCCCTTTTGACAAGACCCCAAGTAGCCTTTGGTAGCTCCTTTGTTTCTGGTACAGGGCGTCTCAGATTTACTCTGCACCCTCCATCCTAGACCTAGAAGCCGCCATTTCTCCAAGGAGGCCTGGTTCCGGTGGGAAATCCAAGATGGCCCCCAGGGTGCTCTGGGTTACCAGACACCCAAGCCGCCAGCCGGGGGTCCAGCCTCCTTGGCTTGAGGCCTATTTGCCCCTCAAGGGACCAGAGCTGTGAGGATGGCACACCAGCTGCCTCTGGTCCCCTGTGCTACGAGTGTGGCCCAGCAGCCAGCCCCCTGGCCCCCTCCTGCCTACCTCCCTGCACCCTGGTCTCAGCCTCTTGGCCCTCATGTTCCCAAGGTGTGATGGAGACACCTGTCCGCTGCTCCCAGACTGCAGCCCCCCCCCCCATACTCTCTCCTAAAGCCACTCACCGTTGACTCCTGGTGAAGAGGGGAGCAGCCATCACCCAGCAACGTTTCCCAGAGAAACCCCCATCCCCTCTCCCTGACCTCTGGGTCTCTAAACTGCTTCTGGATGCCTCCTTTGCAAGGCTCCGGCACCTCCCCCTTAACATGAGGTGTCTCTTGTGGCCTCAGCCAATATGGAAACCAGGGTGGCTCCTCTTTCTTTTTTAAGTTTATTTATTTTGAGAGACCAAGGGAGAGCAAGAGAGAGTGAGTGAGAGGGATTGAGAGAGAGACGGAGAGAGGGAGAGCAAGAAAAGGAGGGGCAGCGAGTGAGCGAGACTCCCCAACAGGCTACTCATGCTGTCAGCGCAGAGTCTGACATGGGGCTCGATCTCACAAACTGTGAGATCATGATCTGAGCTGAAATCAAGATGTTGGATGTTCAACCGACTGAGCCATGCAGGCGCCCCCTAGGTGGTTCCTCTTAAATAAGCTTCTCACTGTTTAAGGCCGGGTTTTCCCACCTCTTGGGGGGGGAGGGGTGAGAAGAGGGCTGTGAAGCACTTTGCGTAGAGCCATCACCAAGATGGTCTTGAAGGTCACATACACTGTGGCAGGTGGAGAAGGGACCTGGGCCGGGAGAGAAAGGGAGGGGGGCGGTTGTGTTCTCAGGGAAGAGCCCGGAGCTCTGCGGCCACGCGGTACCGCCAGCACCCTGTTTCTGATGAAGAGGAACAGGGTTCTGATGAGCAGTCAGGACCCTGGGGTCCCTCTGAGCAGTTTGCTTGTCTTTCCCCCACCGACACTATGCCTGTCTTCTTGGTCCTGAAGCCTCTGATTGGCTGGTCTGGTTTGGATCACGTGTCCTTCACTGAACCAATGGCTGGGTCCAAGGCGATGTGTAGGGCTCTCGTTGGCCAAGCCTGAGTCAAGTGCCTTCTCTGGAGCCGCCTGGGCTGAGGGGAAGGGGCAGAGGGAGAAGGGGGGGAGTAGCTACCCCTGGGGGTGATGGTAGTCCGGAGGGAAGCCTTATTTCCGGATCCCCACGAGACCAGCTTGGAATGCCGTCTGGGCTCAGACACGAGTAGACACAGCATCGCCCTTATGTTGGGCTCTGTCCATATTTCACACCATGTGGGATCCACAGTGGCTTGCGATTTCTGACGAAGAACGGCGTTTTAAATGACTAGCAAACAAGTTCTTCAGTGTCACTCCTGTCACAGAACTGCACAGCAAGAGCAGCTAAGTGAGCAGTTCGCGTTGGCAGCCAGTGCCGCGGCTCTGTTTTCCCCAAACTCTCAGGCTGCAAAGTCATCTATGTGGCAAAGACCAGGAAATGCAAGGCACATGTGTTGACAGATTTTTTTTCCAACATCTTTTAAAATGTTTTATTTATCTTTGAGAGAGAGAGAGAGAGAGAGGGCAAGCAGGGGAGGGGCGGGGAGAGGCGGGAATAGAGAATCCAAAGGCAGCTCTGAGTTGACAGCACAGAGCCCGATGTGGGGCTTGAACTCACAAACCATGAGATCCTGACCTGAGCCAAAGTCAGACGCTCAACTGACTGAGCCTCCCAGGTGCCCCTTATTGGCAGATTTTTTTTGACTGTCTACACGTCCAGCTTCACACAGAAGTTAACCTGTGTTTTTGCTTTCTTTAATGTGCTACTTGGACCTCAATTATTTTCAACTGCCTGGCACATCTTCCGCCTTTGGAACTAGAGGGGAAGGCATTTTTCTTCCCCCCTGGAGTTGCTGAGGTGCTGGCATGTCCCCCTGAAGGTGCTGGGGAACATTTTCATCTTCTCCTGAGAAGAGTATCTGAGGCCAAAGGCAACTCAGAGAAAAGCAGAGGCAAGAGATGGAGCAAATCGAATCTGGCGCCATTTACATACCTCGATCAAGCTATGCCTGAAGCTGATGGCTCTACCTGGAACTTTTCATTGATGTGAGTTTCAATACAAACCCAAAGAGTACTGAAAATTCAGACTTGTCCTTTATTCTCTCTTTCTTGGTACAATCATAGAATTGAGCATTGGATGAGACCTGCAGTAGTTGTTAAGTTAGATGTTGACCCACCTGGACTCTTTGTTCTATGTCAGGCCCTACACTGGACACCAGGATCCAGCAATGAATCAGTCACGGTTTGTTCCTGCAGGGAGCTAGCTCCCAGTCTGGTTAGTAGCTGATTCCAAATGCCCAATTTTATTTATTTATTTACTTGTTTGTTTGTTTTTAATTTTTTTTAAATTTTTTTAATGTTTTATTTATTTCTAGGAGAGAGAGAGACAGCGTGAGCAGGGAAGGGTCAGAGAGAGAGGGAGTCACAGACCGAAAGAGGCTCCAGGCTCTGAGCTGGCAGTCAGCACAGAGCCCGACGCGGGGCTCGAACCCACAACCGCGAGATCATGACCTAAGCGAAAGTCAGACGCTTAACCGACTAAGCCACCCAGGCGCCCCTGTTTGTTTGTTTGTTTAAATATGGGGCTTGCACTCACAACTCTGAGGTTGAGAGTTGCATGTTCTACCGACTGAGCCAGCCAGGTGTCCCTAAACCCTCAATTTAAAAAAGTAGACTCAGGGGCACCTGGGTGGCTCAGCTGGTTAAGCAACTGACTTCAGCTCAGGTCATGATCTCAGGGTCTGTGGGTTCAAGCCCTGCATCGGGCTCTGTGCTGACAGCTCAGAGCCTGGAGCTGCTTCCAATTCTGTGCCCCTCCTCTGCTCGCACTCTGTCTCTGTCTCTCTCAAAAATAAATAAACATTGAAAAAAAATTTTCTTTAAAGTGGACTTAGAGCCTGTGTAATTCCCACAAAGATTCCTACAATCTGCTTTCAAATTGACTTCCCTCTTTGCTGCATTGCCCCCATCCTATAGATCCCTTCCTACCCCCACCCCAGCCTGGGGAAAGGATAGAGGAAGGCACAACAGAGGGGTCACTGGCTGGCTGAGGTCTTGTGATCAGAAAAACCAGTGTCCTACCAGCCGTAGACCGACACTCCCACAGTGAGGAGCCTGGCATCAGGTCATGTGACCGGACTATTGAGCGCTTCTGAAATCAGCTATATAAACAATGAATCACTGTCCGGGGACAATGCAAACAGCACACAATTTAGACACGAGTGTTGAATTAGAAGTGCGGCTGGAGACGTGTGAAGGGAATGAGACAGAAGTTAAGTGATGTGAGAGAAGGCGCGACTGAGCCCCTTCCGCACCCTCTGCAGGCTGGACTTCTCCGCAGGGGCAGAAGGGCTTGGATGGCCAGCTGTTTGTTTAGCAGCTATTAGGTGAGCCACCTAGAACCGCAGCATTCAAGCGTTTCGATCCATAAACACGCCATTTCATACCGTTCAAACTATTCCTGCTATAATCTTGCAAAACTGGGTACTCTCCTGAAAGCCTGCTCTGATCGATAGTGTACAGTTCAGATATTCTGCGATCCTTCAACCCCAAACTCCGAATCTGATGTCACGGGGACATTTTGGTGGTCGTGCAGACAGGGTCCCGGTAGGACAAAGCTGAGGATGGAACCGACCTCAGGAGTGTCACCTTCCCACATTGCCTGTAGGTCGGCATGGGGGAGGGGCCGCCTGTCCCAAAAGATTGACAACACCTTGTAAAATCTCCCTCTCTAGCCAGCCTTTTGAAAAGAGTTCTCGCATTTTGAATCCAGGGTCTCTTACTGGNGGGAGGAGCCAGGGGGGAGGGGAGGGGCCATCCTCACCACATTCCATTGATGCACAGAACTAAACAGACTCGAACCGAGTTGTTACAGGGTTCCCGGTTGGCTGCAGGGGGAAGGGGAGAAACCGGTGAGGATTAGAGGTGTTGTTAAGAAATACAGTCCCCCAAACGGGGGTGCCTGGGGGGCTCTTGGTCTGTTTCAGCCTGAGAGGAATCCGAAGATTGAGAGTGCGTGGGTAAGGGTGGGAGGTGGGGAGGGTGCGGGTTGGCAGGCAGTGAGGGGATCATCTTGCCCTGGGCGCTCCCAGCCCCTCTGCCCTGGCAGGGGACGGCACGTCTGTTTGGGCTACATGTCCCCCGAGGACAGCCTCATCCTGCATCTGGCAAAGAATAGAAGTGGCCATGGAATGCGATGGTGGGTGAAATTTATTTTCTTCTTTGCTTTTTTTGTATCGTGCTACATTTTCACAAGAGGATCCCACACTGCTTCTGTTGTCAGAAAAAAAACAAAGGTAAATACAATGGTTCTTTTCCTTCTTTCTTTCTTTTTAAAATGTTCAACGTTTATTTAGTTTTGAGAAGGAGAGAGACAGAGCCATGAGCGAGGGAGGGGCAGAGAGAGAGAGAGAGAGAGAGTAGGAGACACAGAATCCCAAGCAGGCTCCAGGCTCTGAGCTGTCAGCACAGAGCCTGACATGGATCTCAAACTCAGGACTGTGGGATCATGAACTGAGCTGAAGTCCCTCAACCCCCTGAGCCACCCAGGTGCCCCAATATCATGGTTATTTTCAAGCAGGGGCAAGCAGGTTATTTTCAAGTTGGGAGGCAAGAAGTGCTACGTTGTGGGGGGCAGGCCTTGGGGAACCTGCCCGGAGCAGTCACGGTAAGATTGCAGGCAGTGTGTGCGCATCCTGCTCTCAACTGACAAGCTCTGGGCCTCAGTGTCCTCCAGTGTGAACTGGGAGAGGTCACGGTGTTACCTCCTGGGGCTGTGGTGGGGCTGATGGGGTGTGTAAGCACCCAAGACCCAGGCAAAGCGTGGGGTTGCAGCCCACCTTGGACCTGGGGATACAGAGATGGGACAGAGGTGATAAGACCGCCTTAGGTGACAGGGCGTGGAGAGAGGGGGGCCGCCTTCTGGGTGCGAGGGAGCCCGTGGAGTCACTGGTGAGAATGCCCTGCTGCCCACTGCCGCCCCCCATGCACCCACCGGTCTCCAGCTGGTCCTGTGCTCCAGGCTGCATAGCTGATTGCAGACCTCGCTGTCACCAGCAGCTAGGATGGCCCCGTTCCTAGGAGGTGAGGAGTCCCTGCAGAGCCACACAGTGGGGAGGGAGACCGGACCAGTGCAGGAGCTCTGGCTCTAAGCTCACACTTTGCCACCTGCCTCTGCTGGGGCACAGAAGGGACAGGGGGCTTCACCAGCCATGCTGCTCAGCGAGCCAGGACCTACCTTGCTCTTTGTTGAGTGGGTTGGAGTTGAGGTTGGAGAAGCAGAGGCTGATGTTCATCAGACCAGGGGTGTCTCTCGGCTCTGCCTCCTCCCCTTCCCTCTGGGCTTCTGCTGATTTCTCCTCAGTGGGGAGGAGCCTCCCAAGTCCTGCCATGACTGCATCCACTTGACAGTCCTGGTTGAGTGCTCTTGGGCGCCTGGTCCTCTGCTGCGCGCCTATCAACTTGGCTGAAAGGGACAGGGGAGCGAATGGTGTTTGCTTATTCATTCACCCTTGTGAGCGGATGTGCAATGCTTCTGTGCACTGGGGCCGAGGCCTTTCTCTGGCCTTCAGGGGAGAGCCCCGGGTCCCCTCCACTATCACCCGGCCCTCCCCTCCCCCCACGTATAAAATGTGCTGGCCTGGGACCTTCAAAGCCCACAGCGAAACTTGTGCCCACCTCGGTCATGGGTGGTGACCCGAATTCAGCACCAAACCCCTGGGGCCTGTCCCCGGCCCTTAGTCTGCGTGTTATTTTAGTGCCGGGACCTAGCATGGGGAGGGGAGGAGGAAGGTGGTGGCCCTGCTGGGGCTCACATGGTCTTGCCTCTGCTTGGGCATAGACCCGGCTGTGGCCTGGCTTCTGCTCCACTTTCCTGACACCAAGCCCAGGAAATACCGCCCCCCCCGACTTGCTGCTGCCAGATCAGTCTGTCTGTCAAGAGGTGACATCTTTTAGGGGGAAAGTTCTAGAATTTCTCACGAGTTAATAACCCAATGAGCAACAAATCACCATTTATAAAGTAAACATTTTCGGGACACCTGGGTGGCTCAGTAGGTTAAGTATCCAACTTTAGCTCAGGTCATGATCTCACAGTTCATGAGTTCGAGCCCCGTGTCAGGCTCTGTACTGACAGCTCAGAGCCTGGAGCCTGCTTCAGATTCTGTGTCTCCCTCTCTGTCTGACCTTTTCATGCTCACACACACACACGCACACACACTCTCTCACTCTCTCTCTCAAAAATAAATAAGTATGTAAAAAACTTTAAACATTTTCACTTTAAAAACGCTGCTGTTTTCCATTCAACAAAACATTTATAAAGTGATTTTTTTTTCTGGAAGGATGACAGTTTACTTATAGCTTAACGTGAGTGAAACACATTGAGTGTGGAAGTAATCGGAAGCCAAATAAATGTATGGAAGTTCCGTGTTTGGTTCATTAGCCACAAATGTTAAGGCAGTGAAATAATTTTTAAATTTTTTTTAATGTTTATTTTATTTTTGAGACAGAGAGACAGAGCTTGAATGGGGGAAGGTCAGAGAGAGAGGGAGATACAGAGTCTGAAGCTGTGGTGACAGGTCAGAGCCCAACGCGGGGCTTGAACCCATGGATTGCGAGATCATGACCTGAGCCAAAGTCGGCTGCCCAGCTGACTGAGCCACCCAGGTGCCCCGGCAGTGAAATAATTTGTACAAAGTGAACATTCTTTCCCTCTTGCTGTCTTGTGCTGTCAATGCTGGCTAATTCAGCCCAGTTCCTTCTTCCAGAAGGTCATGTAAACCCGTGTGAAATAAAACACACTAATCTCCAGAGAACAGAAAGACACTGATCACAGCCACCTTGTCCAACAGTGAGGCCTGGATGAAGTCGGGAGCTGACAGCGTGGGAAAGTGTTAAAGGCGATAGAAGCCGTGGAGCTCTGTGAAGTTCTGGTTACTGCCTTCTGCGCCAACATTACGGCGTTTTTTGGCTCAGCCATCACCATTCTTTTTTTTTTTTTTTAATATTTTATTTATTTCTGAGAGAGAGAGAGAGAGACAGTGTGAGCAGGGGAGGGTCAGAGAGAGAGGGAGACACAGAATCTGAAACAGGCTCCAGGCTCTGAGCTGTCAGCGAGCCTGACACGGGGCTTGAACCCATGAACCGTGAGATCATGACCTGAGCCAAAGTTGGATACTTAACCGACTGAGCCCCCCAGGTGCCCCAGCCATCACCATTCTGAGGTGCAGACGAGCTGGAAAACAGCTTTTGGTCACTTAAGCAAACCCACAGCTGGAGTGCAGTCGCTAACCTGTGATGTACAACCGTGTCCCAGGGTTGCCTAGGCTTCTCAGCAGATGGACTTGGCCCCGCGTATCTTTCTTCTTGGCCACTTCTGTTTTTAAGTTTATTTATTTACATTGAGAGAGAGAGTACGTGCGAGGAGGGGAAGGGCAGAGAGAGAGAGGGAGAGAGAGATTCTCACGCAGGGGTCAGCACGGAGCATGATGCGGGGCTCGAACTCACGAACTGTGAGATTGTGACCTGAGCCAAAATCAAGAGTCTGTCGCTTAACTGACTGAGCCCCCCTGCCCGGCGGCTATCTTCTCCACCCTCGTGAGGTAATCCTGGGTCTCAGGCTCGTGGCTCCTCCCTAACCCTCGGGCCGAGTCTGATGGCCCTGGGACTGCTCCGGCACTGGGCCCTGTGGCCCCCAGAAGGGCAATGACTGTGTGTGTCTTGGTCACGTGGTGCCCCAGCCCCCGTCACGGCACGCGGTGCAGTGGGGACACAACAAACACGGGCCCCTCTACCCAGCTGGGAACCGGCATGTGCTGCCTCCTTGCTGGAGGGGCGCAGCTCACCTCTCCACATCCTGGGCTCCCTGCTCTCCCTCCCCCGCAGTCCGTCCCCAGGAAGCTTCCTCTTTCCTCTATGGGCAACTCTAGACATGGCCCTTTCTCCTCAGACGACATGCTCAGGGCCCGTCTGGCCCCCAGAGACCCTGCTCAGCTCTGGGCTCCCCTCTGGCTCCCATCCTCTCTGCTTTCCCCTTGGCCTCTGAGCTTCCTGGGAGAGAATTCACACTTGATGCCTCTATGTCCCCCTCCAGCCCTGGGCAGTGTCCCCTCCGTCCCCACTGCCGCCCCGGAGTCTTGAGCGGCTGGCCCCCTGCGTGGCCTCGGCCCTAGGTGCGGTGCTCCTGGCTACGCGTGACACTGTGCTCAGCCTCTGTCGCCTTCCTGTCTCCTCCAGTAAAGGTTTTATAACACACAAGATCCCAGGGGTGCCGCGCTCAGATCGGGGGACCGCATCAGCGGGATCCAGAAGCAGCGCTTGCCGAGGCCCCGCACGCCAGGCCACCAGGCTGCGTGTGGTGGCAGCTCTGAGGGCCAGTCTCTGTCTTGCAGCAGGTGCCCAGCAGACACCTGTCTGCAAGGTCTCCCCCGCAAGTGAGTAACCCCTGGCTCAGGGGGTCTTTATCTCGCTCTTGGACCTCGGGGGTCTGAGGAGAGAATTCAGGTGGCTGCAGCTTGGATGGGAAAAACCTATACTCTTATACCTTTATTTGCATCAACCTCTAACTGAAATGTAACAGATCCTTTCCATATGTAAGGAAGAAGGAGGAGGAGAAGGCAGAGGCGGGGGAGGGGAAGAGGAAGAGGAAGGAGAAGGGGGAGGGGAAGAAGAAGGAGAGGACGGAGGAAAAGAAGAAGGGGAAGAAGAGGAAGGGAAATAAGATGAAGAGGAAGAAGAAGGGGAGGGTGAAGGAGGAGCAGATGAAGGAGAAGAGGAAGAAGGAGAGGCAGGAGAGGGAGAAGAAGAAGAAAAAGGAGAAGAAAGATGATGAAGAGGAGGAGGAGTTGAAGGAGAGGAGGAGGAGGGGGAGGAAGAGTCTCATTAGTGGACCTTACGGCTCTGTCCTCAATCACAAACGTCTCCATCTTGTCACGGACACCTCACACGCCATTTGCAGTTGCTACCGCTTTGCATATACAGTCCTGGCCCACAGCTTTTACAGACTTTGACAACCGTTTTGTGTATAATTGGTTTCCCTTGAAGCCTTAACATTTCAATACCTAAAATCCTTGACCTGGGGAGGGAGGGCTCTATAGGCCAATTGAGAGGACCAGAAGACCCAGGACACAGGACAGGCTGGGGCTCCTGGGGGAAGGAAGAGAGGATGCTGGGAAGTGATCACGGTCATTTTGCCATGATGAGCTGGCCAGCCTTGGACGGTCAAGGAGGCAGAAAGGGAAGACCCTTCTGAGCTGTTTCAGGCCAAAGACTGACCTCAAAGCTATAACCTAAGAAACAAGGTCTAACTGACAGTGACCAAAACTTGAGGAAAGTTGTGTCAATATGTAATGAGAAATTGGAATATACTGCAACGCAATAATTTGGAAAGAGGTGCAAAGAAGTAAAGTTGACCCTTGAACAGCAAACATGGCTTTTAACTGGGTGGGTCCACATTCCAATAATACAGTACAGTTTTGTAAATGTATTTGCTCTGCCTTATGCTTTTCTTTTTTTGAAAGTTTTTATTTATTTCTGAGAGAGAGAAGGCACAAGTTGGGGAGGGGCAGAAAGAGAGGAGAGAGAATCTGAAACAGGCTACAGACTCTGAGCTGTCAGCACAGAGCCCGACATGGGGCTTGAACTCATGAACCATGAGATCATGACCTGAGGCGAAGTCAGACGCTTAACCGACTGAACTACCCAGGTGTCCCTGCCCTCTGGTTTTAATGAGACGTAATTGAGGATGAAAGGAGACTCCACCCACAACTTGCAGTCAGAGCCCACTTTTACTGATCATCCCTTTTTAGTCACCCCCAGTACCTCCCTCCCTTCCTCCCTCCTTCCTTCTTCCTTCCTTCCTTCCTTCCTTCCTTCCTTCCTTCCTTCCCTCCCTCTCTCCTTTCCTTCTTTCTTTCTTTCGTTCGTTCGTTCGTTCATTCGTTCGTTCGTTCTTTTGTTTATTTTATTTTTGAGAGCCAGGGAGCATGAGCAGAGGAGGGGCAGAGTGAGAGGGAGACAGAAGACCCAGGTTCTGCACTGACAGCAGTGAGCTAGATGTGGGTCTTGAGTTCATGAACTGTGAGATCATGACCTGAGCTGAAATCAGAGGCTCAACTGACTGACCCCCCTAGGCGCCCAGACACTGGATCTTACAAACAGTAAGGTCTGCTCCTTCCCAAGTTGCTCCTGACCACCATCCACCCCTTGTGGTGTCTCGGCCTCTGTCTCTCTCTGTCTCCCTCTGTCTCTCTCTCTCTCTCTCCACACACACACACACACACACACACACACACACAAACACACTCAGCAGATGGTTTGAGGGGAGTAGTAGTATGTGTACTGACCACCAGGTGGCGCCTGGATACCACAGTTGGGACACCCTATTCCATGGAAGGTCCTTAGTTCAGAAGAAAATCAAGAATGGCCTGGAAGGCGGGGAGGAAGGAGGCCCAGGGAAGATGACCTAACCCCATCCCTTGTCCAGGGACTCACATGTGTTTGAGGCTTGGGCCAGGATGAGCCCAGAAGAGCACTAGATGTCGAGTACAGAGGGCCCACCTGCAGGAGACTGCCCCGGCTACCTTCCAGGAAATTTGCAGCGGGGAGGCTTTAACATGGGGGGAGCGTTTTAATAATAAGTCATTTTAAAAGTTCAGTATATTCCCAGATCCCCACCACTCCACACTTCTTATCCATCCCCACTGCCCCAAACACAGTAAATGACACTCAAAATGAGGTATGAGAAAATAAGTGGACACACATCAAGTCACATAAACTACCTGCGCAGCCCAAGGCTTAGAGCGTGTTGTGTGCCGGAGAGCAGGACGGGCCCCCATGCATGGCCCATGTTTCCTGCTGACCGCTCCTCTGGTTTTCCAGGCTCTGGGCTGACCCTGCAGGCAGCGCTCTCTGTGTGGCAGGCATTTCGTGGTTTGCCCCCTTCTCCTACGTTTTAACCTTTTATGAAGTACAAATACAGGTGTGCAAGATGGGTCACCTGCTTTATTTCCCATAATTCAGGTTAGGTTCTATTTCACACGTCTGTGCACGACTGAGTGTGTCCTGACAGGCCCCTGGTCTCTGGCACTGGCTCTAGGGTTAGATAAAGTGTGTGTGCGTGTGTGTGTGTGTGTGTGTGTGTGTGTGTATGTGTGAGGGAGGGAGGATCCGGTCTGGGATACCATTGGGGCCCCACTAAGAGATGTCCCCTTGTGCCTGGCCCAGACCCCTTGGGGACCCAAGCTCTCCCTGCGGTCTCTATGGCACCCTTGGGGGTAGACAGGGAAATCACAGAGCAGCTTTCTTGTGGTCACAGCCCGTCCCTCCCTACAGCTCTCCGAAGGGGGCTCAGGTCCCCTGTGCCCCCACGTCCAGAATGGCTGCCTTGGGCTTCTCAAATGAGCACCTCCCATCTGTCCTTCTGTCTGTCTTCTTCCTCTCCTCAGCCTGGCCGGCCTTTTGTGCTCTCGGTGAAAGAGTCAGAGGGATGATATTGTTCTCCTCTGATCTCCTTTCTCCAGCATCTTACCTGACCTCAGCCTGCTCCCCCGGGACAGGAGGCTTCTGGAAGACGGAGACCCGCAAGACTAGCATGGTGACCCTCAGTGGCGCGGGCACTCTGTGGTTGTCCCAGACTTGGGGGTGTGAGTGGCTCTCCGAGTGTGGGTCCGGGGAGCCTGAGCACCCTGCAGGACAGACAATGGTCCCACGGACTGCTGGACCAGAGGACACTTGCTCTTCACTCGGCAGTATCTTGCCCCAGCGCGAGGAAAAGGAAGGACAGAAAGGACGAAAGTGAACTATCTTTAAGATGCTCTGTGCTTCCAAACGACAAGTGAGGGGATCAGAGGGTGGGCAAGGGGCTGCCTCGGGGAGATGCGGCCGGTGGCCCCGGGTCTGAACTTGGCTCTCCTGAGGGGTGTGGTCAGGCTGCTGGGAGCAGGGACTTTCCACGGACAGACTCAGAAATCAGGTTGGGGCTGCCGAGCGGGGCTCAGCAGGGACGGCGTGGTGTGTCAGCGGTCCCCACAGGGCCTGGCCTGCCCGACACAGCTCAGCAGGGAGCCCCAGCGTGCCCTCTCCTCTCCCCGCCCTGGTCCTGGCTGAGAACCGTCCCTGGGCAGTGTTTTAAAATGCATTTTACTGTGGAGAATTTCAAACCTGCACTGAGTGGACCAAGGAGTATAATGATCTCCTGGGGGCCACCCTGCAGCCCCATCGGCCGAGGCCCCCCTGGCCAGCCTGCCCAGCACCACGGCACCCACTCCCCGCCCGCATCCTGAAGCACATTTCGGGCTCATATCACTTCAGCTGAAAGTGATTCAGTGCGCACCCCTGACAGAGGGCAGGGCCACACCAGCTCCAGCGAATGCCCAGTTTCACCCTCCAGTCACCCAAGAGGTGACAGAATTTCCTTTCTGGGTTGAATCAGGACCCAAACAAGGTCCCTCCCCACCCCCACCTCCCCAGGGAATGGGGGGGGGCGGGGAAGGAACCAGAGTGAGGTGCCTCTGGGTCTCTCCTTCTTTTCACTTTTAACTTTTCATTCTGAAATAGCTTCAGACTTACAGAAAGTTGCAAACATAGTACAAGAATTCTCCGTTATCAAGAGTCACCGGGTTACATGGTGATCGAAATCAGGAAATGAACTGATGCTATAACCTAATGCTATTATCTAATCTGCAGATCTTATTTAAAATTTTCCTTCAGCTGTCTCCTTTAATCTGGAAGTGTTCCTCAGTGTTGCTTTATCTTCTTTTGGAAGAGTACCGGCAAGTTATTTTGCAGAATTTGGGTTGGGGTGTCGTTCCCTCGTGATTACATCGGGGCTAGGCATTTTTGGCAAGGAGATGATGATGTAACCTTGAGTGTGGTGTTGGGGGCTCATGATGTCCGACATCTCTACTATGAAGTTACTATTTCTCCCCCTTTGTAATTAAGTGCCCGCGGGGACATCACCTGAGATGATGCAAATGTCTTATTTTCATCATATTTTTTTGCCTGCTGGCTCTAGCATTCATTTTTGTTCTTGTCTGAAACAATTTGTTACTGAGGTGTTTATTAAATAGTGATTTTTCCTCCCTCTCTCTCTCTCTGCCCCTTCCCTGCTCATGCGCTGTCTCTCTCTCTCTCTCTCTCTCAAATGAAATAAACATTAAAAAATAAAAAAATAAAATTTAAAAAATAGGATGCCCCGGTGGCTCAGTCAGTTAAGCATCCGCCTTCAGCTCGGGTCATGATCTCACAGGTGGTGGGTTCGAGCCCCACATCGGGCTCTATGCTGACAGCTCAGAGCCTGGAGTCTGCTTCAGATTCTGTGTATTCCTCTCTCTTTCTCTCTGCCCCTTCGCTGTTCATGCTCTGTCTTTCTCTCTCTCTAAAAGAAATAAACATTTAAAAAAAATAAAAAATAAATTTAAATAGTGATATTTCTCTGTCATTCGTTCTGCATTTAACACTTGAAATTTCTTTCTAAAAATTTTTTAAAAATGTTTTATTTATTTCTGAGAGAGAGACAACATGAGCAGGGGAGGGTCAGAGAGAGAGAGAGACACAGAATCTGAAGCAGGCTCCAGGCTCTGAGCTGTCAGCACAGAGCCCGATGCGGGGCTCAAACCCACGAACCATGAGATCATGACCTGAGCCAAAGTTGGACGCTTAACCAAGTGAGTCACCCAGGCGCCCCTAACACTTGAAACTTCTTTTGTGAGGAAGGGCTTTCCTTTCTCCCCTACTTAGGTATTTATTCTTTCATCTATGTCCGTGTAACTTATGGATTCCTGTTGATCTATGGCTGTGGACCAGGACTATCATTATTTTGTTATTCAGATAATTCCAGAAGGCCTTTGGGATCATCTTCAAGTTGACTTCCATGTCCTTTTGACACGTCCTTATTAATTTTTGAGCATTTCCTGGCTGTGTGGCATCACACCAGGCTCCAAGCTCATCTCGTACTTGTGCTGACCCAGCCTTGGAAGTGGCTGTTTCTCCAAGGAGCCCGGGTTTCTTTTACTGCGATTGGTTTGTAGGAATCAGGCTCCGGGTGCTGGTGGTGCTATTTACTCTAGGATGCACAGAAAATAGTTTCAGAATTGCTCGCCCACATCCCTGTGAACGACACATCTACTCACTAGGGTGCGCTAGATGTGTACGCGTCTTTCTGCCTTTAGCCTTACAGGATCCGATAAAAATACTGTTTCCCACTTGTCTTAGATTAGCTTCCCTCTCCCTCCCATTCAGCGTAGGTATGTAGTTCATTTGTAAAATGATTCGTTTCACTTCGTTCTGGTTGTATTCCATGTTCGGTTTCCTCCCAGCCTTGCTGATTTCAAAAACGCTTCGACTGCATGCAGCGCCAACATGATTCTGAAAGTCAGAATTATTCAAACAGGTGCACTCAGGGGCCACGCCCTCTCTCTCTCTCTGCCCCATCCCCAATACCCATCCTCTTCACCCTGGTCCCCCCCATCCCCTCCATTACCAATCTCATCAAGGTCACGTTCATCCTTCCTGAGTTTCCTTCACACAAATGAGCAGGTATATGTTTATTTTCTCACACTTGGAAGGTACTGTGCCACAGTGACCCACACTATGCTCTTTTTACTCCACACTTTCACCTAGAAAGTGCTTCTTTCTCAGGTCCTTTTTATTTATTAAAATTTTTTAAATGTTTTATTTATTTCTGAGAGAAAGAGAGACAGCATGGGCAGGGGNAAAATTTTTTAAATGTTTTATTTATTTCTGAAAGAAAGAGAGACAGCATGGGCAGGGGAGGGCCAGAGAGAGGGAGAGAGAGACAGCATGGGCAGGGGAGGGGCAGAGAGAGAGAGACAGCGTGAGCAGGGGAGGGTCAGAGAGAGAGGGAGACACAAAATCTGAAGCAGACTCCAGGCTCGGAGCTGTCAGCACAGAGCCCGACGCGGGGCTCGAACCCATGAACCGCGAGATCATGACCTAAGCCGAAGTTGGACACTTAACTGACTGAGCCACCCAGGCGCCCCTCTCAAGCCCTTTTTAATCCAGTGTTCCTCCCCACCATTTTATTTTTCCAACACAACCTATGTGTTGGAGAAGCTTTACCCGCAGTCTGGATTTTGCTAGTTGCATCCCCATTGTATTGTTTAACCAAGTTCCTCTGTCCCCGTCTTTCCTTCGATTGACAAGTCTGTCTACAGATTTGGTCAAATGCAAGTCTGGTTGCTCATTTTTATCCTTCCTGACCTGTAGGGCTAAGGCGGAGGCAATGTTTTTACCCATCAGTGATTGTTGTGAAATCGCAACGAGTTTGGCAAATTCCTGCCTGCAATATCACAGACGACCAGTAGAGGGGGATGTTGCACCAAGAAACCCTGCTTTCGGCCTGGCCACCGGCCACCCTCCTTCTGCCCGTGCTTGTCTGTGTGTATCTGGGCCTGGCAACAGGGTTTCCTCCTTGCCCGCCAAGGACATGCCTGCACCACGTCAGCGGGGCCTGCATCTCACCCAGGGCTGGTGCGCACGGCCCGGGGAGGGTGAGGACAACCATGCAGGGGGNGAATTCAAATGTGACTGGCCCAGTCTCTCCCAGTAAGGAAATCAGTGTGAGATAGTGACGGTGCAAGGCTGTTTGGCGAGCCAGGCCTCTGCAGGTGGAAGGCTTGAAGATTCACCGTCCCCACACCCTCCATCCCAAGGGTGTGAGGCTCTGGGGCCTGGGCTGCCTTCTATGGGGCAGAGCTGGGCTGGGTGCTGCCTTTGGCTGACCTCACTGACTGCCTCTCCATCCCTCTCAGAAGAGGGATTTCAGCGCAACCTATCTTTTTTAAAAAATCTTTTAACATCTTAATTTATTTTTGAGAGACAGAGAGAGACAGAGTGCGAGTGGGACAGGGCAGAGAGAGAGGGAGACACAGAATCCGAAGCAGGCTCCAGGCGCTGAGCTGTCAGCACAAGCCGGACCTGGGACTTGAACCCATGAACCGTGAGATCATGACCTGAGTCTAAATCTGACGCTCTACCCACGGAGCCACCCAGGCGCCCCTCAGCAGGACCCACCTTTGACACCAGCCAAGCCGAGGGACCACATCCATTGTCCTTTCAGAGAACATGGTGTATGAAGCTGAGTGATGAGGCTCAGGGTCCCGCCTGGAAAATGGGGGAAGCGGCGGTGCCCAGCACACGGGGCTGCCGGAGGCTGAAGGGAGAGCCAGTCTGAACTACTCGAGGTCCCCGGACGGGCTCACCGTCCACCTCAGGAGTCCGGGACCGCTTGGGAAGGCAGCGCCCCCCTGTGCGCACAGGTGCGGCCACGCCTGGCTGGACGCCCTTGGCCTGGAAGCTCAGCAGCAGCCTGGGGGCGGGCAGGGGCGTGCTGGGCGAGGCTTGTGCCGTCGGGCTGTTAAATATTCAGGACTGCTGGGCCTTGTCGTTACAAATGGAACTGTACAAACAGATTGAATAAATATTAAAAACAAAGGCAGTAAATACTCAAGGCTCAGGGCTTCCTGGTTACCGTACCACGCTGGGCGGTATCTGCGCTCCAGCAGCCGTGCGCCCCGTCGCTGTTCCGGAAATGCTGTATGACGCCTTGCAGCCGCGTCTCTGCGTTCAGGGAAGGCACGGAAGTCGCTTGAAACGCCAGACGCCACAAATCAGGGCCTTAATCCTCGTAGGCTGACTGTTGGACGCTCCTTGGCACGGCAGCAGGGGGGTTTATCCGCCTCGCCCCCGGCCCGGGATCCCGGGTGGACACCCCCCCCACCCCCACCCCAGGCTGAGTGGGTAGGCGGTTGGGGCACTACTGGTCCCTTTTCCCGGCTTTTGGGAGCTTCTGCAAGGGTGGGGTGTGCAGGTCCTGTTCTTCCTCCTCATTCTTTTCTTCCTCTTTTTAAATTTTTATTTAATTTTTTGAGAGAGGCAGAGTGTGAGCAAGGGAGGGGCAGAGAGAGAGGGAGACACAGAATCCGAAGCAGGCTCCAGGCTCCGAGCCGTGGGCACAGAGCCGGATGCGGGGTGCGAACCCACAGAGTGTGAGATCGTGGCCTGAGCCCAGACGGACGCTCAAGGACTGAGCCACCCAGGCGTCCCCTCACTCTTTTCTTCTGAGGCCCAGAGGCGCCGCCGCCCCCAGGCCACCTTGGCTCATCCTGGATCGGCCCCGGGCCGTGGCTGCAGTAGACACGCGTTTGCTGAGCGCAGGCCCATCCGCACCTCCACCCTGTGAGCCGCCGCCCAGAGAGTGGGGTTCTGGGAGGGGGAGCTCACCGAGGCCCGGCAGGCGGTGTGGCCCGCCAGGATGCCACCCGCTCTGCCGGACTCGAGGCCGGTGCCTCCCAGCACACTGCCACCGGGGCGGCATCGAGGGCAGGCTCCGCGGAGGCCGCAGAGCTGGTCCAGGCCTCGGGGCAGGGAGCCCTGGCAGCTACCCTGCCTGCTTCTAGAGTTCCTTAGGGAGGCGTGTGGCCCTTTCCTGGTGTCCTCGTCTGCATTGTCTCACTAAGAAGACACACTGCCGGAGCACGGACATGCTACTCTGGGTTTTTGGGAGAGAAAGCGGCAGGAGGAACCCGGGTGGGCAGGCGCCTCATGGGGAAGGGGAATCAGGCAGAGAAGGCTTGGCCTTATGGCCCAGCAGACACGTCCCAAAGGCCAACGGCCCAGGAGGAGTCTCACCCCAGCAGTCACCCTCTCCTGGGAAAGTCAAGGGTGAAAGAGTGGCAGGCTCCCTTGTGGAGAGTGACCCGAGGGCAGGACGGGGCAGGCTGGCCCCTGGCATGGGAGGAGGTGGCAGGGGCCAGCTCACGGCCTGGCTCTAAAACACAGAAGGTCACTGAGGGCTGAGTGGATAAACATGATGCGGTATATCTATACGATGGAATATCATTCATTCTTAAAAAGAACCTGAAGGGGCTCGGTCAGTTAAGCGTCTGACTCTTGATTTTGGCTCAGGTCACAATCTCACAGTTCACGAGTTCGAGCCCACCGGACTCCATGCTGACAGCGTGGCGTCTCGTTGGGATTCTCTCTCTCCTCCTCTCTCTGGCCTTCCTCTGCTTGCTCCCTGTCTCAAAATAAATAAATAAGCTTAAAAAAATTTTTAATAAAAAATAGAAAGAGATTGAATTCAGACATACGCTACAACATGGATGGAGCTTGAGGACATTGGGCCCGTCACAAAGCCCACTACTGTGTTGACTCCACTGGTAAGCAGTCAAATTCATACCAGCAGAGGGTAGATGGTGGTTGCCAGGAGCCTGGGGAGGGGCACTTGTGAGTTGCTGTTGAATGGGGACAGGCTTTCAGTTTGGGTAGGTGAGGAAAGTTCTGGAGGCAGACGGTGGTGATGGCCGCACAGCCACGGGAACATGCTTAATGCCACGATACACTGAAATAGGGGTAAGTGGTAAATTTTATGTTGTGTGTTTTACCACGATTTGAAAGAGAGGGTAAAAATGTGCTTGAACAACAACAACAAAAAACGTAGAGAGTTGAGGGAACCCACAGGTGTAAAGAGAAAAATCCCAAAGGCAGACGGCGAGGGGCCAGTGGAAAGATCCATGGGGCCCCAGAGGGGCAGGTTCTAGGTCTGTGGCCGTGGCCACACCCTCCACCACCGTAGACGACCGCCTTCCCCTCTGTGAAATGGGTCGACACAACCAGCAAGCCTCCCTCCTGAGGCTGTGGTTAGGCTCTCAGGCCAAGCAGTGGCACAAGTGGGAACTGTCCCCAGGGGGTTACTGGAGGCCCCAAAGACTGTCTCCCAGGGACAGAACAGCCCAGATTCCTGAAACCACCAGACGCTGCTGGAGCAGCCTCTCCCTGGAGGGGGACCGAAGCCTCTCCGGAAGAGAAAGCGGCAGGTTCCTGGGGTAGAAACTGAAAAGCAACTAAAGGAAACCCCGACCGGGACCGGCAGCTGCCACGGGTCTAACGGTGTTTTATTTCTACCTTTGATTTCCGGACTTGCTCTCAAAAGGACCGTCAGCCATTAGCAGCGGTGAGCCAGGGTGATACTTGGGTTGACCCCACGTCCCTCTGACCCCCGCCACACAGACAGGAAATAGGGCTCCTCGGGGAGGAGTGGTGTGCCCAGGGACGCACAGCTGGGCACAGGCTGGGGGGCTCAGGCTGTGCACCTCTAGCTGGTGGCCTCAGCCTCATGGGCTGGTGCTGCCTCCCCCTACAGGTCTGGGACCAGTCATGTGGCATTTGGCTGAGGACCAGCCTCCTGGCACCAGTGTCCTTGCCCAGGGAGGAAACTTAGTGGGGCCTGGTTTTGTACTTAATTTCCATTGGGTTTTTAAGGCACGGTTGGCTGTGTGGATTTCACGAGGGCCAGAGGGCCCCTGAGCATCACCATGCGGAGGTCGGTCCTCCCTGTCTCCCAAAGCCTCCCTGCCTTCCGTCTGTCCTCCCTTCCTCCCATCCTAACTTCTTTCCTGCCCTCCCTCCTTCCTCCCTGCCTTGCTTCTTCAATCATTCACGGAGCCCCTGCTCGGTGCCAGGCCCTGGGGTCCCTGCCCGGAGGAGGGGGGAGTCTGATGGGGAGACAAGCAAGTGAAAGGGGGGGTCTGTGTTAGGACAGAGGTCAAACTGTGGGGCCGTGAGCCCCAACGGAGGACAGACTGGCAGAGGCAGGAGCCAGCGAGGGGGCACCTGGGCTATCAGCCTGATGCTCTGCTGCGTCTGGGGGGACCTCATCCATTCAAGCCCCCAGAACCCCAGTGCTTCACGGCTCGGGGCCCTTTCTTTAGGTGCAAGAGGGCCAGCATGGAGGAGGCAGCATTCTGCCCTCACATCTGGTCTTGGCCTCTTGCTCATTGCAAACCTGAGCAGTTGGGTATAAGTGACTCCATTTGCCCAGCCGTACAATGGGTCCAAGGAGACCTATGGTGAGGAGCCAGGGCTGGGAGGGTAGCGGGAGGAATGGCCCATCAGTGGGTTTCGTGTGCTTCCTGGCTGCAGCCCTCATGCCTCTGGCCAGTAGCAGGGGACAGGAAAGTGGCCCTGGGATCTGCCCTTCAGCTGTTTATAGGGAAGGGGGAAGGGGGCCCCTCACTCACCCCCAGGTTGGTCCCCACGCCAGCCCTGGCACAGCGCCTCCCTTTCGCAGGAGGGCCAAGTTACCGAAACAGATAAATCAATCTGTCAAGAAGCCTTGGAGAAAGGATCTCTCAACTGTCTCAGCCAAGAAGCTCAAAAGGGGAATTGTTCCCGGAGACGAAGGAGGAAACAACAGACACCTTCTTCACGGGCTCTGCCTGCGGGCGCCCCTCTCGCAGCTCCCGCCCCTCCTTCCCACGTGTCCCCCCAGGAGTACCTGTGGGCCAGGGGCCAGCCCAGGGACCGTCACGGCCCCCCCCCCACTGGCTCCCAGGCAGTGCCCGAGGCCAAAGCCACCTGTGTGGGGGAGGCAGAGAGCAGAGCCACTGTTTGGCTTCTGTCCCAGTTCTGACTAGGACACTTCCTTCACAGAAACTCAATCCCTTATCTGTCCCTTGGAGGCCCAAGGACCTGAGCCACCCACCTTGCCAATGGGAAGCAAGGGCCCATCCCAGGCAAATTCCCAGTTGGCATGACCATCAGAACCAGGAGGGTGAAGGGGGCCATGGAGACTGGCCACCAGCAGACGATGAGCCTCTGGAGACCAGAACACCCTCACATTCCCTCAAGAAGGAAAAGGAACATTCTCAAAGAAACGAGGATGACGCAAAGCGGATAGCGCTTGGGTTCACAGCCCACGCTACCACTTCCCAGCTGTGTGACCCTGAAAAAGGCACTTGATCTCTCTGTGCAGTGATCTCCTCATGTGTAGGATGGGCATCTTACAGTGAAGATTAAGTTCACTGAGTACCGTGTGCCTGGCACGTTGCAGGCACGTCCTAAATGTTAGCGGTAGAATCTTGCAGAGCAGGAAGGATGTATCATAATCATCACTCTGTAGGCTTTTCTCACTTAACTCTCACTTCCGCTCCTTGGGGAGAGTCTTAGTGTCCACACTCTCCAGATGAGGAAACTGAGGCTCAGAGATGGGCAGAACGGCCTAGGGCTTCACAACTCAGAGTTGCAGCCCTGTTAGAAAGGGCTTCCAATGATTACTGGTTCCTCTGCACTTTGCAGCAGGAGGGCTGGCCGTGCATCGGAAGCAGGTGATGGGGATCGGGGAGAGGCTTGATCCCAGCCCCCATCACAGCTCCCCACCTCATGTCACTGATCACAGCCTTGTCAGAGGGACTGTCTGTCACCAGAAGCAGCCCATTGAAGNCCCCATCAGGGGATATTGCTGGCAGACCTGGGAACCAGAGCAAGAAGGGGCAGTCCCACCCCCTGCAGCCTTGATTCCACAATGGCCCCGGGGAAGGCTGTGAGCGGAAAGGCATTCGCTCAAAACTGGGAAGAGTACCCAAGAAAGGCAGCGCGGGAAGCCCTCCGCGGGTGTGGGTGGAGGACCCGTGAGTCAGAGGGGTAGTCGGGGGGCAGAGGGGAGGCGGCAGGGACACCACATGGCCACCTGGAGCAGATGTCACACATGAAAGGTGGCTGCAGAGTGTCATCAGCCTGGGTGTGCCAGCATAACGTCATCAGGACGAGTGGGTGGGGGGGGTACCTGCCCCCTAACTTCCCAGGGGAAAAATCTTGCCACTGTCAGGGACATGAAAGAACTGTCAAGGATCCGTGAAACTAACTGCAGGGATTGTGAAACGTAAGACTCAGTTCTGTTTGTTTTGTGACAGTGTGGAAGCCACAGACGTTCTCTCGAGATGAAAGAGAAGAGCTCCCGGGGACATCTCTTGCTGTGACCTCTAGCACCCCCTCCACGTCTCCTGGCTCCCCCCAACCCCATTCCCGGGGGGCCGCACCCACCCCTGGGGTTCATCGGTCAGGAGTCACAGGAGGAGATGGGCCAATGATGACATCTGGGGGGGGGGTAGGAGGAGCCAGCATCATAGGTCAGGGATCAAAGGTCAGATATCAAGGCAAAGACGTGTGGCTGTTAATATCTAAAGGTCAAGGGCTGGCCAGTTGGCATATGTCTGGGGCAGTCCAGTGGTGGGGGAACAATAAGGCCTTGAAAAAGGAGCCATGGCTGGTGAGAAGGGAGAAGGCAGAACTTCCATCCGGGGGCTGGCACAGAGCAAGGCCGGGTGCCTGGGCTGCCTGGCCAGTGGCTCTTCCCCTGACCTTGGGAGGTGAGCAGCATTATAGTGATGAGTATACAGGTGAGGAACTGAGGCCCAGAGAAGTTGAGTAAAATACCATAAGCCTCACCACTTCTGAGTAGTGGGGTTGACATCAGAAGGGGCACTGATGACACAGTGAAGGGCCGGGTCACAAAAGCAAGGACGGTCTGTACTCTGAGGACAGACTCAAATGCTGATGCCTCAGCTCTGGGAAGGGGGGGCCAGTCTGAGGTCTGGGATCATTAAGATATTAGATCAGAGGAATATAGAACCCTTCATTGTCTAGATCAGGGATTTCCAAAGAGGCCCCAGTGAGAAATAATGACACTGGTAACTAAAATCTTCCTTTAGAGAGTGGGTGACACATTTTGGTCACATTTTTGCTCACGTTAAAATGTGTTAAAGGATTTCGGCTCAGGTCATGATCCCACAGTTTGTGGGTTCAAACTCTGCATCAGACTCTGTGCTGACAGCTCAGAGCCTGGAGTCTGCTTCAGATTCTGTGTCTCCCCTTCTCTCTCTGACTCTCCCCTGCTCATGCTCTGTCTCCCTCTCTCTCAAAAATAAATAAACATTAAAAAAAGATGTTATAGGCCAAAATTAGAGAAAGGACTTTTTTCCCCATTTTTTAAGTTTATTTATTTTGAGAAAGACAGAGACAGCATGAGTGGGGGAGGGGCGCAGAGAGAGAGAGAGAGAGAGAGAATCCCAAGCAGGCTCTGTGCTGACAGCACAGAGCCCGATGAGAGGATCAAACCCACAAAGCTGTGAGATCACGACTTGAGCCGAAACCAAGAGTTGGACACTTAACAGACTGACTCACCCAGGTGCCCTGAGAAAAGTCTTAAAATAAATTTATGGATAGGGAGACACCAGAGGAACCACGAGTGTCTGTGGCATGGTGACATCGTGGGTGGGAAGCACAGGGAAGCTGATCTGGGCTTGGCAGCCTGGGCTGCTCCGTGGGAACCCATTGGCCTGTGGAATTGGTGTGTCCTTCTTTGAAGAGGATGGCTGCTATTTCTGCCTGACATGTATGTCCCCCTTTTCTGGAGCAAGCACCCCACCTTCCTTAGGGACCATCCTCCCTGCACTCTCAGACTGTGTGGCTCTGTGGGGTTGCCTCTGCCCTGGCTGTAAGGGAGGGATGTGACTCAGGCATGGGCAGGCAGAATGCCTGTGTTGAGTCCAAGGAAAGACCTGGGGTCTGATCCAGCCAAAGATGCCTTCCCTGCCCTGTGGAGGGAGGGGGACCTTGGGAAAGGATCTTTCTGAGCTGGATTTGCTCATCTGTCAGACAAGAGATGGAGCTGTGTGTGCATGGGGGCAGCCATCTTGTACAGCACAGGGGGCAGCACGGTCATGTACATACATAAATATGTGCAAGTGTGTGCATGTAGTGCATACAGGAGGCCACATGTAAAAGGGGAACTCATGAATTAGATGAAAGCCAGATTACATTCATTTGGTCTTTCAACATTTAATGAAACTTACTATCATCCACACACTGTGCCACCCATCATTGTCCTTTCTTCCTTCAATGGCCCATTCGGTGATCTCCCTTCCTCTATGTGAGGTCAGCTGCTGGGGCTCCACTGCAGGCCATGCCAACAGTTGTGGGTACAGAGGTGGGCACATGATCTAAGCTAGACCAACCAGAGGCATCTCAGGATTTTTGTAGAAGCTGTGGCAGAACAAGGTCTCTCTCGGTGGCTCGACTTGAATCTGAAATGATGGCAGAGCTTTTGTTTCCGCACCTCTCTTGACACCAGGAGGAGTCAAATGTCTGAGAACAGAATGAACATGGGGTGAGGTGGATCCAATGGATAGAAGAGAGAGAGAGAGAGAGAGAGAGAGAGAGAAATTGGGCCCTGGGTTTTAGTCCTGAACCAAATTGTGACTGAAGCCAATATAACCTTAGAAGTTGCAGTTGTATGAGCCAATGAACTTACCTTGGCTTTGGTCTGTTGTATGTGGGATTTTCTGTCCTTACAATTAAAATAGACCTGAACAGAATCAATGAAGAGAAGATTCCCATTCCAAGAATTAGCAATAGTAAAATAATCTAGAATTGAAAAAGAGACTGTGAGACAAATATGATTAAAACATTTAAAAAGATGAAATGAGAAAAACAATCATAAAATAAAACAAAGCATATCTGAAGAATAACCAAATACATCCCTAGAAATAATCAATGTAGGGACACCTGGGTGGTTCCATTGGTTAAGCGTTTGACATCAGCTCAGGTCATGATCTCATGGTTTGTGAGTTGTAGCCCCACGTTGGTCTTGGTGCGGACAGCCCAGAACCTGGAGCCTGCTTCAGATGCTGTGTCTGCCCCTCTCTCTGTCCTTTCCCTGCTTGTGCTCTGTCTCTCTCTCTGTCTTTCAAAAATAAACATTAAAAATTGTTTTAAAAAGAAATAATAAATGTAATCACTAGCATTAACAACTCAATGGAGCATTTAAGTAGAAAGAAGGGGGGAACTGGTAGATAGGTTTGAGAACGTTTCAGCAAAAAGGGATAAGGGGAAGGAAAATGTGACAGTGATGTGAAGAGAGTGGTGGACAGAATGAAGTGGTGCAGATACATATTCTCTCCAGAAAGAGGGAGTGGCTGTGAACGGCTGAAGAAACCATCAAGTTCCAAGTGAAATAGAAACAAGTTAACACGTAGGTACGTCACTGTAAAATAGAGAAATGAAAACAGAATGATAATTAGGCTGACAGCAGACTTCTCAGCAACAACAACTGATGCCAGGAGACGATGGGATAAAATCATCACAGAACTGAAGAAAAATAAATGCTATCAACCCGATCACTGATGTCCAGCTAAATAATCAGTCATGAATAAGCACGAGAGAGACAGTTTTCAAATAAAAATTGAATGAGTTTATGACTCACAGTCTCTAACTTGAGAATTCAGAAAGGAGTGTTTTGAGTGACAAGGAAATGGAATCCATAAGGAGTAACAAAGTAAGCAAAGAAATTAGGAAGCATGTTGATAAGTCCAAAAAAAGCATTTATAATTAAAAAGACACTAATTGGCGGGAAAGGTTTAAAAACCAGGTAGAAGTGAAATACTATACAGCATTATGGTGATACATGTTAAATGGTGATTGAAGTTAATTGGTAATGAATTCCATGCATCATTTAGCTGAAAGATAGAGACCCTGACCAGCCTCAGATACCACATGTTAACCATAGTGGGTTGGCACTGGAAGATTAGAAATAGGATGTATAGCTTACAAGCCGGTAAAATGGGAGAGCAGAGAGGAACAAAGAGAACTAAATCAATGCAATGAAGATAGGGAAAGAGAGGGAAAAATAAGGAAAGAAAGAGAAAGAGGAGGAGGAGAAGAGGGAGGAGAAGAGGTGGGATTAGAGAGGGGAGAAGAGTGGGGAGAAGTGGGAGGGAGAAGAAGAAGANGTGCAAGCAGGTGAGGGGCAGAGAGAGAGGGAGACATAGAATCTGAGTTGTCAGCACAGAGCCCAATGCGAGGCTCGAACCCACGGACTGCAAGATCATGACCTGAGCCGAAGTCAGATGCTTAATCAACTGAGCCACCCAGGTGCCCCTCCTTTGGATATTTCCTTCTGTTGTGTTTTCCAGTTCACAAATCCCCTCTGCAGCTATGCCTAATTATCTCTGAAAATCCATGCAGCATGTCTTTAATCTCCTTTTTTTTTTNGAGAAGAAGAAGAAGAGGAAGAAGAAGAAGGAGGAGGAGGAGGAGGAGAAACAAAGAAAGCCCAAAATCCCCCCGGTGGAAATAATTGCAAAGAACTCAGTGGAAACAAACCGTACGAGAGTCCTAACAAATGCAACCTTGTACCTCTCCCTGCATGCCTGCCATCAGCTTTTGGTCCAGAGTTTGCATCCATGTCTTTCCACCACTACTCTAGAACACCAGCTCCCCAGGACAGAAGCCTGTCCCACTTCATTCCCTGGCTCCTGACCGACACAGCCCAATATTTGGCCCTCTGTGTGGTGAGGCTTGTAAAAAGCATGTGTCTATTTAGATTAAATTGCCCAATGGAAGCAAGGGAGAAAATGGAGCTCTAAGGTCTTAGTAAGTCATAGCCCTAAAAAAAGAACACGTAAGAGGAGAAATTAAAATGCTAAGAAACGTATTCAACTGCCCTGGACATGAGCGACTGGCAAATGAAAACTAAAGATACAGTTTGAGTGTTTTGCCTTATTGGAAGCAGATGTCAAAATGACAACACTAAATGTTGGGGTAGGTGCTGAGGCCCTTGCGTATGCATCAGGATAGATACGGTTCCACACTTTCTGGAAAGCATCTTTACTTCCAAAATTTTATAGCAATCCAAGTAGCTTTAGTTGCAAGTGTTTACAAATGGATTCAACTGGTTTCCAAGGGAATTTATTGTCCCAAATAATCAGACAGGTGTGTGTGTGTGTGTGTGTGCGCGTGCGCCCGCGAGTGCGCTGCTGGTCTTAGGCATGTCTTCATTGTGTCATCTTCCTCTGCATCTACAATGTCACCTTTCTCCCAAGACTACTCTTTTATGTTTACAAAATAGCTACCACTCTTCTGGCTCTCACACTCCACTGTCCAGGAAAAAAAACGTTCTTTCCCATAGTTCCCAGAAGCTCCTAGAAAATGTTGCCTCCTGACTTATTAAGGTTGTGTATGGCCCATATCTCAACCATGATCATTCTCAACAAGTACCAATTAGGAGCCATAGAGAAGTAGCATGAGGAAAGCAATGATAAAAAGAACCCAGAAACTTGAATTATTCGGAATGGATTAAATGGGAGGACTGTCAGATCTTCTCTCTTTAGATAGGTCTCTCTTTCATTCTCCCTCCCTCTCTACATTCCAGTTATAGGCTTGGTTTCTCTACCATATTCCACCCATCTCTTAATGCTCATTTCCATTTGTTCCATCTTTTCGTTTCATAGAGCTTTCCTCTGATTATTTTCTTTTTTTATTTAAAAATATTTTTGAATATGTATTTATTTTTGAGAGAGAGAGAAAGAAAGAGACAGAGACAGAGTGCAAGCAGGTGAGGGGCAGAGAGAGAGGGAGACATAGAATCTGAGTTGTCAGCACAGAGCCCAATGCGAGGCTCGAACCCACGGACTGCAAGATCATGACCTGAGCCGAAGTCAGATGCTTAATCAACTGAGCCACCCAGGTGCCCCTCCTTTGGATATTTCCTTCTGTTGTGTTTTCCAGTTCACAAATCCCCTCTGCAGCTATGCCTAATTATCTCTGAAAATCCATGCAGCATGTCTTTAATCTCCTTTTTTTTTCCAGTTTTAGAATGTCAGTGTTTAATTGCTTGTTTTCTGTGTTGAAAATTGAATCTTATCTTTCATTTCCTTGAGCATATGAAACAGAAACTTAAGGTTTATGCCCCAGTGCACCACCATCTTAATCCACTGGGGGTCTGTTGTCTTTATTTCTCCTAGGCTTTGATCATGTCATCAGACCTTTTCTTTCATTTCTTTTTAAAATTTTTTTAATGTTTATTTATTTTTGGGAGACAGAGAGACAGGGCACAAGCAGGAGAGAGGCAGAGAGAGAGGGAGACACAGAATCTGAAGCAGGATCTAGGATCTGAGCTGTCAGCACAGAGCCTGACATGGGGCTCAAACCCACGAAGCACAGGATCGTGACCTGGGCTGAAGTTGGACGCTTAACCCACTGAGCCACCCAGGCGCCCCCAGCCCTCTTCATTTTTTATTCCATGCCAGACATTGTATTTTAAATAGTGTTAATTTGAGACTCTGGACGATGTTGCAATTTTTAAAAAATATTATGATATTGTGGTTAGAACACACAATGTCAGAACTACCTTCTCAACAAATTTTTAAGCATACAGTATGTCATTGTTGAGATGTGGTAGTGCTGTAGAGCAGATCTTTAGAGCTGATTCATCTTGGATGATGTTATAATTTTTTGGAAAAGATTTCTATGTGGTGTGGCGGCTAGGGGCCCTCGATCCCAGATCATCTTAATCCAATCAAAGGCTGGGCTTCAGACTCTGAGAGTGGGAAATACATCTGGTTACTCTTACCCTTAGGCTGTGGCCCTTTGGGTCTCACCTGACAGTCTGGGATGTTTACCAGGACATCCTTAGTGGGCCCGGAATTCCAATATCTGTCCCAGACCCCCGTGAAGCCTAGCCCTGCCTCCCACACATGCTCTCAGCGTCTTCAGCAGCTCCTGCATGAGACTGAATCCACCGTGGGGCCGCCACTCTGGGCTCCCCTCTTCTCTCAGTCTTGGCACAACAGCCCTTCACTGCCTGGAAACTCTCTGAAGCCTTCTTGCAGGCGTTTCCTTTCTGTGTCTCCACTCTGCTCTTGGCAGGAGTCAGCCATCACTAGAGTGAAGATCATAATGGGCTTCAGAATCCAGTCAGGTAAGTGTTCAAGTTTCACTTCCACCTTTTAACAACTGGGTGGTCGCAGGCAAGCTGCCCAATCTTTCTGAGCCCCAATTATCTCTCTGAAAAAGGGGGTTAATATCTGCCCTCCAAGATTTATTTAAGGCTTAGAAGTAACACATGTGGGGCGCCTGGGTGGCTCAGTCGGTTGAGAGTCTGACTTGGGCGCAGGTCATGATCCCAGGGTTGTGTAATCCAGCCCCATGTTGGGCTCTGTGCTGACAGCTGAGAGCCTGGAGCCTGCTTCCAATTCTGTGTCTCTTTCTCTCTCTGCCCCTCCCCTGCTCATGCTCTGTCTCTCTCTCTCAAATAACACGTAATGTGCTTAAGAATGTCTAACATAATGTATGGTAGGTACTCAAGACATGTAGCCTTGTTTTTGCCAATGTTCTCAAAGAGTCTTCATGGCCCTCTCATTGCGGCTCTGGTGCCCAGGATGGGTGTCTGGGGATTTTGTTTGCGTGACATCCAGGAGGCTTTCTGGGGGCAGTGACAAGTGGCCAGGCTGGGGTGAAGTTGGCAGGAACTGTGCTTCTGGACTAACATCTCTTAGAGGTCCCTGGGACTTCCGTGGGCCTGGGCAGGTGGTGGTAAGAGGCCGAGAGAGTGCTCCAAGCATAATCAGAGAGGACCAGTGAGATATGAGGAGGCAGAGGAGGAGAGGAGGCTGTGAAGGGGAAGTGAGTTTGGAGACCAGACACTGGGCAGGGTGTGGATGGGGAACAGGCTGGGAGGCAGCAAATGGGCTGGGGTAGATTCAGTCTGAAGCTGAGGCAGTACAGGGCGCCTGGGCCTTTGGGGGAGAGATGGGTGTTAGGTCCACAGCCTTTTGGCTCTGATGTTTTGATGCTACCGCTTCAATACTGAGGATATTTTGACTGCAAAACCATTTGAATATTTACATTTTAATAGGATTATGCAAAACACTGATGAAATCTCATTGTGAAACTCTTTTTCAGACCAAATACCATGTCAATTTAATTCTAAGTTTCTATATGGTATAATTACCATTTCTGTTATTTTTTCTTTGTTATTTTCTTGAGATTATTTTTAGGGTTATTTATTTATTTTTGTAGAGAGAGAGGGTGAGTGGTGGGGAGGGCAGAGGGAGAGAAAGAGGATCTTAATCAGTTTCCATTCCCAGCACAGAGCCCAACATGGGGCTCGATTTCACAACCCTGGGATCGTTAAGTTGAGTTGAAATCAAGAGTTGGACAGCTAACTGACTGAGCCACCCAGGCGTCCTGAGATTATACTCATCGCATAAGTTATTTTCTGTTTGGTTTTTATTACTAGACTTTACAACTAATTCACAGATCAGCTTTTTGTCCATTTATAATTTTATTTCTGCTGGTGTGTGTGTGTACATGTGTGTGTGTGTGTGTGTGTATGTGTGTGTTCAGCCATTTTTTCTACCAAATCCAATTTCTCTTGGAAATAATGCAGATCCAAACATCATAAGGAAGGTTTAATTCTTTCGTTAGTTGTTAGTCAATTATATACTTTATTCTTCAAGTGCTGATTATGTTGATGTACTTTGTGCGGATTACTTTTTAAAAAAAAATTTAAAGTCTATTCTTGAGAGACAGAGAGAGAGAGAGTGTGGGTGTGTATGTGTGAGTGGTGGAGGGGCAGAGAGAGAGGGAGACACAGAATCTGAAGCAGGCTCCAGGCTCTGAGCTGTCAGCACAGAGCCTGATGTGGGGCTCGAACTCACGGACCTCGAGATCATGACCTGAGCTGAAGTTGGATGCTAACCCAACAGAACCACCCAGGTGCCCCTATGTGGATTATTTTTATTTCTGTTGGTATTCTTTATTAATTCTCTATAAAGTAGGTAGTTATGTTTCTTTCTTTGTTTATCAGAAATTTGTGAACAATTTTGTGAAATGGAGAAATGCAGGGTGGGGGAAAAGAGAAGTATGAGCTTCATGAGGAGAGGAAAACATGAACGAGAAGGTCAAATGTGAGGGGGACACAGAAACCCCAGTGAGGAAGAGGCTGACATGGTTGGGCTTAAAATGTCATGCTTCTCTTTTGGGTGCTGAGCTCCAGCTGTGGCCCTGACGAGGGACAAAGGTGGCCCTGGTCTTGGGGAAAGACCCAGGTGGTCAGGTGTCTTGAGTTGAAGGAGTGCTTGGAGGAGGGTCACTTTAGGGCTGGGACAAGGACAGTTGACAACAGGGGTGGCCGCCATTACTGGAGCCTGTGAGGGTATCACCGGTGACCGTGGATCCACTAGGAGGCAGTGTGGCTCAGTGGAAAGAGTGCGAGCTTCTGAGAAGGACATGCCCGTCTCTAATTCTGCTTCCTCATTTACCAGCCAGCACATCAGATAAGTCACTTAACATCTGCCACCTTGGTTTCCTCATCTGCAAAGTGGCGACACCATCCTCTACGGGTTGCCGTAGGAAGGCAGCAGTGGCACGTGGATAAAATGACTGCCCACAGAAGCCCCTTTGGAGACGGCAGTTCTTGATCCTGTTACCAGTGCTCCTTGGCAAACAATGGCCTGGGTCGGGAGCAGATGACCAACACTATGTAAAGAGAGTCTAACAGAGACCTTGGAGGGGCTCCGGGCAAGGTGTAGGGAAACCGCAAAGATCAGTGCTGTAACCTGAAGCTGCTTGGAGGGGCCTTGACCACCCAGATGCCGGGAATGAGGAGAGGGGTCAATGAGGCTGTTTGGAGAGCACGGTTAGCCTAGAGGACCTTCGGGGACAGAGGTCTGGAGAAAGAAATACCCTCATCTCCAGGTCCTCCCTCCCATTTCCTGCTGGGGCTTCCCATGGCCAAACCCAGCATGGGGGACGTGGAAAGCCTCGTCCAATCAGGCGGTTTCCCAGTGGACAGGGCTTGCCATTGAGCTCCTCTGGAAAGGTCAAGGGTAATGTATTCCTCTTCTCGAGACTCAAGGTACAGTCCCAGCCCATTCACACGGACCCTGCAGCATTTCAGGCTTGGGATAATTCAGACGGGAGTTCACCTGAACTTTATCTTTCTTGTATTTACACAGAAAGACCTTAAAAAGCTAGTCGATAGTGTAAACATGGATAATTACAATATTTCAGGAGAGGCTTAATGCACTAAAAGAGGGAGAAAGGATTTTTAAGCACAGCAGCGGAACCCATTTCTGGATACAGAGAGAAATTAAAAATTGTTCTTTTTAATAATCTAATCGCACCCCTGGGATCCCATACTATCCTGAAGGTGATTCAGGTGCCAGGAAGATATCACATGGTTTTGTTTGGTCAATACCTCAAGGGGTTGATAACCCAGCAATGGTTAACAGCAAGTTGGGTCCCTCTGGGGTCAAAGTCAGCCTGTTTCCATGCGGAGGCAGCATGGGGTAGCCGTGCGAAAACACCGTCCTTGGAGTTAACAGGTCTGGCATGGAATCTGCACATCTCTTGGGTTCTCTGACCTTGCTGAGCCTGTATTCCCCATCTGTGAAATGGGTGAGGCAATACCCATCTCATGTGCTTTCTCTAAGGATTACCAAGTCTTAAAGTGATGGTCCTATCACCTAGCAGGGCCTGAGCTCCTAATTCCCTCCGTGGCACTGGTCCCTGAAGGGGGCGCTGGAGTCTCCTCGAGGACCATCCAGGCTCCGCGTCCTCCACATCTTGCCTGGGCCCTGCTCCCACCTGAAGGCCGCCCAGGGAATGCGGGTTGTGAGGGAGAGGGGGCTGCCCCCTGATTTTTGGTTCAGACTGACCCAGGTCCTCCCAGACCTTGAATCCAGCCTCTTGTTTCTGTCACAGTGAAGTCTCACCCCCTCCATCACACAAGCAGTGTCACTAATGGAAAGAGCACGGTGAGCTTTGGGACCAGACAGACATGGTTTACAGTCCCAGCTCTGCTGTCACTTACAGAGGAACAAGTGTCCTAACTTCTCTGAGCCCCTGGGTGAGTGAGATGTCCAACATTGCTTGGCAGGTGATGTCCAGCACCTGACACAGCCCTTGGTCATTACAGCAACTGGGAAACTGGCTGTTCTTGTTTGTGTCGTGTGTGCAGACAGCGCAGAGTTGGTCGGAAATCTGGCTTTGCCATGGGGATTTTTTCCCATGATGGGAAGCTGCAGACCATTGGGAGAAGTCGCAAGTTTGCACATCATCCCTGAGCAGGGGCCATGATCATCTTCTCTGTAATGGTCCAGTTTAAGTATACGTGCTGCCGAAGTGAGCACCAGAATCTGCTGGTTTGGGGGAATGTGATGGTGGCTGGCTGTGACGTGGCCATGGTGGCCTGGAGGGAGCCAGGGATGCACTGAGCCCTCCACAGCCAGAGCCTCCTGGGTCCCGCTCTGCAACCTCCCTTCTCAAGGATGCGAGTGTGGTCCCAGGGCACACGTCCTGGCCAAAGGATCACAGGACACCCTCACATCGAGACCTCCCCACAGACAGGATGAGTAATAAGGCTCAACGGCGTGCCCGAGGCACCATCATTTTAATGGCACTTTTCAGATGTCTGGCTTATCTGCCACCTCTTCCTCATGAACCCTCTCCCGCGGGCAGTCTATGTGAGCTATTCCTGGCATGTGCTGTGGTACAAAAGCGCGGTTCATCTTTTCGAGAAGACGTGAGGAGGTTGAAAGTCAAAGCCGTTGGAACGAACCTTGGCTTCAGTGACTAGTCAAGTGCTTATTAGGCGAGTCCTCACTCTCCCTGAGAAGGAGAGGAGCAGATGGAGTCTGGGGGGATATGACAATAAGGATGAAAAGGGAACAAGATCTATGCAGTACATGCTGTCTCCTTGGGGAGGGCCATGGCTCTTGGGGGACCGCTGTCCCTGAGGGACTAACAGACACTAGCGTCAGCCAGGATGACCCAAGTGGGGGAGGGGCCCTTGCTGGTCACTGTGCCGGACGAGGTCTGCAGGGAAAGCCAGGGTGCACTTGGCTTGGCTTTGGAAGAGAAGTTTCCCTTCCCCTCGGGCCTCTGGCCACCGCCTTCCTGCATGGGCTCAGTTAGGTGACTGGGGTTGACTGGGGTCTGTCTCATGGCTGCAGTTAGATGGCGGCCAGAGCTGGAGGCCTGAGGCTCAGTTGGTCAGATTGCCCAACAGGGTGTGTCTGTGCCCCAGCTGGGTGGCTGAGAGGGTGGGGACCGGCTGGACAGCTGTCTTTCCACACGGCCTTGCTATGTAGACTTCTTCCCGGCATGGCCATCCTGGGGTGGTCAGACTTCTCACGTGGAGCCTGGCTACTTCCAGATGGCTGACCCGTGTGCCCCTGACACACCTGCAAGGCTTTGTATGACTTGGCCTCAGAAATACAAGCATTGCTTCTGTCCTATTCTACTAGTTAACAGCTAGTCGCCTGGCCAGCCCACCTCGGCAGGGAGGGACGCTGCACGTCAGTAAGCACCAGGAGGCCGAGCTCTGCAGAGGCTGGCTACCCCAGTCCCACAAGGAAGGGGGAGAAGCAGGCCTGACCCTTCCATGTCCTGCCTCTGTGGCCACTGTCAGAGGTCGGATGTGAAGGCCTCAGTCTCCAGTCCCGTCTAAGCTCCAGAATCGGGGCTGGCAAAGAGGGCAAAGGGAAGCCTACCCACCTCCTGCTTGCCTCAAGCTCTTTTTATAGGGGATAAAGGCCTCTCTTCCCTAATGACGGAGATGAGAAAATCCACTCCACCTGCAGGGGAACAAACCCAAATCCCCAATCCCAGCACTCTGCCGTGGAAGTGAAGTCACGTTCCCAGACACATCAGAAGTGCGACCAGACAGTGACGTCTGCTTGCCTGTCCAGGCTGAGTCACCCCCAGCCGGCCTCATACTTCTGACAACTGTCCCTTTGGCAAACCTAAAGGCCAGAGTCAGCTCCAGGAGGAGCAGGAGAGGGAGGCAGGGTCGCTCCGGTCTTCCTTACAGGATGTGCGTGAGCAGGAGACTTCTGGGTTCCTGGAATTATTGCTAAAACTCAGACCCTTGTAACAGTAAGTTTCAGACGCTGTCATTTTTCACCCGTGCTGTGCGTGGGCCCAGCTGGAAACCTAATCCCCAGTTTCACTTTAGTTGTCATATTTCCCAAGGACTTAACATGCTCTCCCAGATAGCCAGGCACGGCCCTCATTTCACAAAATAGGGTTCCAGTGCGTTAGGAGTATCAGTGGCCTCTCTGTCATCTTCATCTGAGTGTCGTGCTCCCAGCAGATGTACTATGATGCCTGAGAGTCCATCCTTTGGGGGGGGGGGAAGATTGTGCACCGGTAAACTGAGAACACCTGGAAAATGCCGCCTCGCGATGTGAATATGGCAGCTTTGATGGGGGTGTGGTTGGAGCCAAGGGGCAAAGGTGCGGGGTTATTTCCCCTCTTGTTAACCAGCGGGAAGGGCGCAGGTGGGCTCCTTGCTGCTGCGGGTGCCATGGGCCTTCTCAGGATTCCCATCTGATCTCTGATTCCCCGGGGACCCACTCCTTCGCCTCCCATCCGGCCACAGACGATGTCTTGTGGTGCAAGGTCGATGCTTGGGAACAAACGAGCGGAGGAGGGGGAGAGGGTGGGGGGCAGGGAGAGGGTCCTCCAGCGCCGTGAAAGCAGCTGCCACTTTACCGTGGGAGGAGAACCCCGGGAGCCCTTGAACTTGATGTCATTTCTGTCATGCATAGGGAGAGGCGCAAGTGAGCGTGTGCGGGGAAAGAGAAGTGCCCAGAAAACAGTTAGCCTCTGTTAGTACTTGATAGGCAGCCAAAGCACTTTTGTGCCCAAGCCCAGCGAGCTACCTGTGAAAAAAGAAATTGCTTTTCAAGAACATTCATCACAGCAAGTGGCTCATTTCCTTGTCCTCAAACAACCCCATTCTGGGCCTTTTCTCCCATTAAAAACTCCTCAGATGTAAATAAAGAAACGAAGGGGAGGTGTCGGGCTTGGGGGGGACAGTAGTGGGGAAGATGGAGATGCGGGTGTTGTGGGCACAGAAACGGCACATCCTGGGGCTCCGTCGGACCTTGTGCTATGGGGGCCACCTGGAGTACACTTCTGAGCAAAGTGTCTCGGGCTTCACAGGTGCGATTCTGAAATTCAGGGGCGGTAGTGCTGAGTGTCACCAGGCTCTGTCTCTCTAGGAGTCTCTGCCCTGTCACCTGTTCTGAGAGGCCCTCCTGACCGCTCTCGTGTGGGAGACCTCTCCCTCCTCCTTGCTCTGCACTCCCGACTCTGTGCATTTCCATTATGATACCGAACCCTGTATGGGATTCTTTTTTTTTTTTTTCCCCGTATGGGATTCTTAACTTGTCTCTTCATCGTCTGCCCCCTACTGGGTGTCGGTCCCATCACGGGCCGGCCATGCTGTCTTGGTCACTGCTGTATTCTGGGGCACAGAGTACATACTCGACAAATCTTTGTGGGACCAAGAAAAAGAAGTGAGCAAATCCATAATGTGGTGGTGAGGGCAAAGGGTTCTATTAGATCCGGGATATCACTTTCCTCAGTTTTTTTTTTTTCAGCAACAAATTCTGTTACTTAGCGGCCGGGCTGACCAGACTCCGGGGTCTGTTGTATGATCTCTGTGTGTTAGGGGTTAGCTAGCAGGTCTGAGGGGCAGCTTACTATGGAAGGGGGATATTGACCTTTGGTTTCACTGTGTGACCTTGAGTGTTGAGTGAGTCTCCTCCATCACCCACTGTACCTCAGAGTCTTATTAAATGAGATTAACCACTCACTTTGTGGTAGCTCTGTAGAGATTATAGTTGATGTAGGGAGTGTTATGGGCTACATGTTTGTGTCTCCTCTCCCCCATTCATATGTTGAAATCCTAACCCCCTATGTGACGGTACATGAAGGTGGGGCCTGTGGGACATAATTATGTGGTGGGGACACCACGATGAAATTAGTGCCCTTTTAAGAAAAGACACCAGTTGGGCGCCTGGGTGGCTCGGTCAGTTGAGCATCCAACTGCGGCTCAGATCATGGTCTCGTGGTTCGTGAGTTTGAGCCCCGTGTCAAGCTCTGTGCTGACAGCTCAGGGCCTGGAATCTGCTTCAGATTCTGTGTCTCTCTCTCCCTCCATGCTCTCGCTCTATCTCTGTCTTTCAAAAATAAATAAATGTTAAAAAAAGAAAAGAGAAAAGACAAGACAAGACACCAGTGGGGCGCCTGGGTGGCACAGTCAGTTGAGCATCCAACTTCGGCTCAGGTCATGATCTCATGGTTCGTGAGTTCGATCCCCATTTTGGGCTCCATGCTGACAGCTCAGAGCCTGGAGCCTGCTTGGGATTCTATGTCTCCTTCTCTCTCTGCCCCTCCCCACTTCATGCTTTGTCTCTCTCTCTCAAAAATAAACACACACACACACACACACACACACACAGAGGAAGAGAAAAGACACGAGAAACCTTGCTTCTCTTTGTCCTCTGCTATGTGAGGGCACAGAGAGAAAGTGGCCGTTTGCCAGCCAGGAAGTGGGTCTCACCAGGAACTGAATCCCCTAGCACCTTGATCTTGGACTTCTCAGCCTCCAGAACTGTGAGAAATACATGTGTCTTATTTAAGCCATCCAGCCTGTGGTATTTCATTTTGGCAGCCTGAGCTAAGACAGGGAACATGCCTGGTGCAGGAATTCAATATATAATGGTCATGTTCATTATTATTTTGACAAGTGGAGACACTCTCAACTCCATAAAATATCAATAAGATATTCGGGGATTTCAGAGCATCTAGCTCACAACAGCTCTAGAAAATTCCCAAGTTCTGAGACGTTGGCCAGAGGACCCCCTTGTTTTAGTTCTATGAGAGAGAGCCCGTGCAGACATGTTTGGGCCACAGCCCCTCTCCGGTTGGTGTTTAGTGGAGGATTCCCCTGTCCGCCCCCCCATATCTACACCACCAATGATGGGTATTTCTTCAAGTGGCCGTGGAGAATAAGGCTGTGGGTTGGATTCATCAATTTGCAATAAGAATGGTTCCAGAAGGGTCTTGGAAGGGTACTTGCATTTAAGTACCATATTTTGGATTCGTTCATTCAACATCAATTTGTTAAGTGTCTACTCTCAATGGTCCTCGCCTTGCTGGAGCTGACACTCTAGTTGGGGAGAAGACAATGACCAGATGAATTAATGGCTCCATTTTGGAACAAGCACTATGAAGGAAATGCAGGACGACGTGATGGAGAGTGATGGGGAGGGAGAGCTCTTCCACAGACGGATGTTTACAGCAGCCGAGGCCTGAAAGACCAGAAGGAGCAGCCTGTGGGAAAGCACGGCAAGTGGGGGCTGGGTGGGTGTGAGGAGCAGAGAGGACGCCAGAACTGGGGGAGGTGGGGGAGGAGGGCACAGAGGTGGTCCAATGGGCCCTGAAGCAGCTGGGGCCCTGGGCAGGGGGAGAGCAGATGTCCCGGGATCCACGGGGGCCACTGGTGGCTGGAGTCTGGCCCTCTGTAAGCAGGCTCCTGTTGCCAGCACCCCAGTTCGCTCTCACCCCGCAGACGATCTGTCTTCCTTGCCAAAGCTTAGCTGACCTAGACTACCTGGCTCCTGCCGGAGTGGCCCCTTGGGGCGCTCAGCACCCCAGGGCCCTCGGACTGCCCCACCCCAGAACTCGGAGATCCATAGAACTCTACTGTTTGGGTTTGAGAAATGGATATTGACAAAACTTTGTCTTTCTTATTAGACAGAAAGGGCTCCTTTTCAGGCCCTTCTTAGAAGCCTAATTTATGCACGTTCTCCGGGCTGGGAAGTGGAGTGGGAGCGGATGGCGGGCCTGGCGCCCTGCCCAAGCCAGGCCGGGAAAGTGCAGGCCGGGCCAAGAATCCTGACGCTCCAGGCATTCAGAGAGATCCGCTTGGCCCGCCCCCTGCCCTGCCGCCGCTCCCATTGGCTCCCCCGTGGCCTTCCCGCGCTCCCATTGGCTTCCCCGGCCCTCTCCAGGGCCCCTGTGAGCAGCGCCCTCTGTTGCCTGGGAAATGGGGAAGCAGAGAGGCGCCATCTTTAAGGAGTACGGGCCTGAAAGGGTTTGGGCAGCAGGAAGGTGGGATGTTGGTGCTGAACCAGCACGGAGCCCGGATGCTTCCTTTTCATTGCTACCTCCCATAAGACTGTCCTTACAAAGAAGGTAGAGAAATGTTACAATGTGATCATGGCAATAATACAATTAAGTAGATATTTTAACTAACTGAAGAGCTCCAGTGGAATAGCCAAATATTTTTCTTTCTCAATCATGCTAAGGACTTAATGCCTTTCTTCCATATAGGGAGATTTGAATTTTAAGAGTATCATGGCTCAAGCAATATTTAGCTCAACAAGAAAGATTTGAAAGGTGACAATAGGATCTGATGCCCAAAACATGCCTTCCTCCCCCCTCCCCCCCCCCAAATTCAACTCATATCAGATGGTTGAAGAACCACTATTGACAATTATTTTGTTTGACTTTGGGTAGCATGCAGTAGGGAGCAGTGAACCTACTAGGAAGGATAAAGTCCCCACAGGTGCGTTGGAATTACTAGGCTTTTTCCTCCATGAGTCCATTTGCTGAGTCAATGTCCAGGCTGAGCACTGGACAAAGAAGGTAGGGGAAGGAGAAACCAGTAAGGATTTTGACAGCCATGTAGACGGGGCTGAATGACTAGAGAATAGCAAAGCTCTGAACTCTCCCTGTGGGATACAGGGCGTGGGGTAGTATAGGATGTCGGTGGACTGGGTTATCAAAGCACAGTTTTTTAGTTCTTGAAAAGCAAAATACAGCTAGAGAAAAAAAGCTTTCAAGAAACATACAGTAAGTATTCTCAAGACGCTTGCTAGATGTTTTGCTTGCGTGTGAAGGAAGGTAAGAGTTAAACAGAAAAACATAACTTTTAAGGCCAATAAGACAAAGATCTGCCTGTCTCACAGTATGAAAAACCCAGGAGGACCATGCATGAGAAGGAAGCTTCTAGAAGGAGGAAGCTGCTGAAAGGAGGAAACTGCAAGAAACACCTGGCATATCTCGCCCTTGAGATATCTGAATTTATTTTTTTTTAATGTTTATTTATTTTCAAGAAAGAGAGACAGAGTGTAAGCAGGGGAGGGGCAGAAAGAGGGAGACACATAATCTGAAGCAGGCTCCAGGCTATGAGCTGTCCATACAGAGCCTGACGCAGGGCTTGAACTCATGAACTGTGAGATCATGACCTAAGCCGAGTCAGGCACTTAACAGACTGAGCCACCCAGGCGCCCCACAGACCTTGAATGTTGACAGCTTTTCTTTTTTTAATGCTTATTTATTTATTTTGAGAGAGACAGAGAGAGAGAGAGCATGAGCAGAGGAGAGGCAGAGAGAGAGAGCATCCCAAGCAGGCTCTGCATTGCCAGCACAGAGCCTGACATAGGGCTCTATCTCATGAACAGGAAGATCATGACCTGAGCTCAAATCAAGAGGTGGAATGCTTAACTGACTGCCCTTAAGAGCTGTATGCTGACAACTTTTAAGCCCCACCACTCCCTCTTCCCCTTGTTTTAGACCTGGGCCAGCTCATAAGAAAGCCTAGGTGCTCCCTCCATTAGTCTCAGCAGGAAGTTCAAACCATGCAAGCCTTGGTCCATGCATGGGAGCACTTCTCCCTAGCCCCAACCTCCAATGACTTCAAAGCCACCTCCATTCTCTACTCTCTTAATTCATTTTTAGACCTGCTTGGGAAGTTTCCAGGCTCTCTCTAGAAATCCTCGTATGTGTGTAATAAATCTTCTTGTATCTTCTTGCTACGTGCTTAATGTCATTAGTCTTGACATCTGAACCAGATTTTCGTTGGGGGTGTTCATTCCACCATCACAACTCAGGTAATTTTGCTCTCAAGAGTTATCAGACAAGAATTTTAAAATAACTATGATAAATAGAATAAAAAAGAATATTCAGAAAAAAGATGGGCATGTGAAGGAATAGATGGAGGCTTGATGCAGAGAATTGGAATCTATAAAAATTCAAATAGACTTTCAATAACTTTTAAACCTTAATATTTGAAATTAATGATTCATTGAATGGATTTAAATGTTTGTATCATCTGCTACAAACACAGCAAATGATAGGATTACTGAGCTCTAAGATGCGTGTAGAGATGACACTCAAACTGCAGCACAGACAGAGAAAATAGTGAAAATAATAGATAAGAGTACAAGACAAATGTGGGACACAGTCACAACATTGATCATGTATATCATTGGATTCTCAGAAAAGGGGAGGGAGAGAGAATAAGAAAAGCATATTCAAAGAGATAAAGGGCAAGAGTTTTCAAAGTCAGAGAAAGACATCAACTCATAGATTCACAAAACTCAGTGAATCCTAAATTAAAGAAATACAAAGAAAACTACACGTAGGTGAAAATGGAACACAATGAGAAAATGTTAAAAGCAGCCAGGAAAAATAAAACACATTATGTTCAAAGGAACAACAATGAGTATGGCTGACTTGTTGATAGCAACTATGAAATCCAGAAGACAATGGAACAGCATTTTTAACTATACAGAGAAAAGTTCTATATCCTGTGAAATTATTTTTTTTTTTTTTCAAAAATAAAGGCAATTCATGTTCTCTCCCATTTCTGAACAACTTAAAGCCATTGGATGGGGGAGAACAAGGTGTGGTGTGTATATGTTTGTGTGCATGTTATGGAGACTGGAGGAAGCCATGGTGGCCCAGAACAAGATGTCAGAGCCCAGACAGGATGAGAAGGGCATTCCCATGGAAGGGAAGCCGGATATGGGATGCCAGCTCATGAGCAGGGTGAGTAGGGGAGAGGCGGTTTAGGTTTAGTGAGAGAGGGAATTATGAATATAGAATAGGAGAAAACTAGAATGAACCCTGTGATGCTTATTTGGAATAGAATATATCCGAGTGGATTCATCTATATATACACATATTTTAATGTTATATATAATAATAATATATAATAGATATTGTATGTATGTATACAGATACATACGTATTCTCTAGCTCTGTTCACAGAGTCCCGACTAGATACACCTCATTAGCAATGAAAATACCTAAGACCTAGATTTTGTTTTCTAAACAACAGCTTCAAAGAAAGAAGCCAGGGATCCTCAGAGAATGTCTGATTCCAGGACTGGAGTTGGGAAAGTATAAGGTGAGTCTGGCTAATCCTGTGTCAAAATGCACTGAAGCACTCAAAGAATAATGGGGAAATGTCAAAAGGGTACAGAAGCTGTCTTGAAGTGACTTCCACTAATCACATCAGGGGCAATCTGAAAATCTGAAAATCAAGATAAGTAATAAATTGGATTCTAATCCTTCGAATAAAATAAGGAGCCGCATGTCTATAGAAATAGTTAAATAGCAAAGCTCAATGAGGACCAGGACTGTTTATATAATGTTCAGATCCTTCCCCACAAAATACTTGCTGGTTACAAAGGAGAAAAGAGTAACTTGCAGTGTTCAGAAAGCTGTCAGACCCCACACTGATCAAACGATCAAAGTAGGTATCACCAGCAATGGCCCAAATTGCTATACAGCCCCTTATGGGATGCAAGGAGAAGAATTTAGCTCCACTTCTGTGGCATTCCTGCCAAATATGCAGAATCTGACTGTAATGCTCACAAATCAGACTATCAGTCAAATACACACGGTGGAGGGGAGGCATTCTGTAAAATATCTAGCCTGTAATCTATAAAGGCATCAAGGTTAGGAAAGGTGGAGAAGCTGGTTCAGACTGAAGGAGACTAAGAAGGCACGATAACTCATGACAATCGAAATTTCTGATCTACCGCAAGACTCCTTTTCTAAAAAAGTTGTCGGGACAGTTGACAAATCTTAGATGGGGTCTTGGATAAGATAGGAATGCATCATTATTAACTGCCTGATTTTGAATGTTGTACTGTGGTTATGCCAGAAAACACTATAGGAAACATATGGTAAAGTGTTCAGGGGTATTGGGTTAGCAAAATACTCTCAGATGGTTCAGGAACAAATATTTATCTGTATTGGACATTGTGCTTTTCCATAACTGTGTGATAGTTTCAAAGCTTTGAAAGGTAACAATTAAAAGATGAAGGTGGGGCACCTGGGTGACTCAGTCAGTTGAGTGTCCTACTCTTGATTTCGGCACGGGTTGTGACCCTATCGTTGTAGGATTGAGCCCTGTGTCAGGCTCTGCATTAAATGTGGAGCCTCTTAAGATTCTCTGTCTCTGTCTCTGTCTCTCTCTGTCTCTCTTCCTGTGCGTCTCTCCCTTGCTCCTGCACTCTCTCTAAATTAAATTAAAATTAAATTAAATTAAATTAAATTTTAAAAATGAAGGCCAGGTAAAGACATTTTCACACTAACAAAGTGAGAGGACTCACCACCAGCAGACTCCTGCTGCAAGTAATACAAGGATGATGATTCCAAATGGAAACACAGAACTACAGGATGAAACAGAGAACGCCAAGACACAAATATGTGCTCAGATATAAGAGTGTTGACTGTTTGAAGCCACAATAATAACTATGGCTTGTGGGTTTAGGGCATATGTAGAAGGAAAATATTGTTTTTTAAGTAGGCTTCACACCCAGGCTGATCCAGGGCTTGAACTCACAACCCTGAAATCAAGACTTGAGAGGAGATGAAGAGTCAGACATTTCACTGACTGAGCCACCCAGGTCCCCCTAAAAGTAAAACATTTAACAACAGTATTACAAAAGATAGGATGGGTACACACAAGTTTCCTCTATTATTTGTGAAATGGTAAAGCTTCTAATTTAAGTTTGACTCCAAAAGTCAATGATTCATCTGAGTTAACCACTAAAAGTTAATAGAAATATAACTAAAAGTTTAACAGAAGAAGTAAAATACAATAAACAGGCAGAAAGGAGAAATAAAGGTTTAAAGAAGTGGTGTAATAAATTTTTAAAAAGGAACAAGATTGTAGATCTAAACTCCACTCACCACTCCTATTAAAAGACAAATATTTTTAGGATGGATTAAAAAGAAAATAATTGCGTGCTGTTTATGAGGCATACTTCATTTTTAAAATGTTTAAAAAGTAAGCTCTACACCCAACATGGGGCTCGAATTCATGACCCAGGAATTAAGAGTCACACGGTCTACTGAGTGAGCCAGTCAGGTGCTCCTATGAGGCATGCTTTGAACATAGGGTACAGAAATGCAGAAAGCAAAATGATGGTAAAAATTATGTCATGCAAGCACTTACCAAGTGAAAGGTGTGGCTCTATTCATGCCAGACAAAGTAGACTTTACAGTCAGAAGTAGTTATGGTGGTAAAGAGTGACGTTTCATAATGATAAAAGGGCTAATTCACAAGAAGACCTAACAATCATAAATCTGTATGCACCTAATAACAGGGCTGCACAATACATGAAGCAGAAAGCTGACAGAACAAAAGAGACAAATGGGCAAATGTGTAACCATGGTCGAGGTTTTAACAAACCTCTTTCAGCAACTGAGAGAAAAAGCAGATAAAAACATCAGTAAGTATATAGAAAATATGAATGACAGAGTTAATCACCTTGACTTTCATAGACAGCTATGGAATCCTGCCCCCAACAGATGGAGAATACATGTTCTTCTCTTCAAGTGCATTTTTACCAAAATAGAACGTGTACTGAACCACAAAGGAAGTTATAAAAAATTTCAAAAGATGAACTCATGCTGGGTATGATCTCTGACCAAAGTGGAATGAAACTGGAAATGAACAAAAGAAAGATTATTAGACCTCAAATGTGGGGATGTTAAGCAGAACTTTTACATAACCCAGGGGTCAAAGAAGAAATCACACAGAAAATTAGAAAATATTTTGAACCCAGTGAAAATCAAAATATTGCATACAAACACTGGAGTAAATAGCCAATGCAATGATTAGAAAGAAATTTTATGTTTTATTTTATTTTATTTTATTTTGTTTATTTATTTATTTATTTTGAGAGAGAGAGAGCAAGAGAGAGAATGAGGGAGGAGGAGAGAGCGAGAGCGAGAGAGAGAGAGAGAGAGAGAGAGAGAGAGAGACAGAGAATTCCAAGCAGTCTCCATGGTGGTGTGGAGCCTGACATGGGGCTGGAACCCATGAATGGTGAAATCATGACCTGAGCTGAAATCAAGAGTCAGATGCCTAACAGACTGAGCCACCCAGGCGCCCCAGAAGTTTTAAGGTTTAAATGCATGTGTGATAAGAGAACATTGTTTAAAACTAGTTATCTAAATTTCTGTCTAAAGAAGTTATAAAAAGAACAGTAACTTAAACCCAAGGAAAGAAGGCAGAAGGGAAAATCAAAATACAAACCAAAGTCAATTAAATATAAAGCAGATATGGGGTGCCTGGCTAGCTCAGTTGGTGAAGGACTGACTCTTGATCTTGGGGTTGTGAGTTCGAGCCCCACAGTGAGAGCAGAGATCACTTAAAAATATAATCTTTTAAAAAGTTATATAGATATATAAAACAGATATACAAGAGAGAAGATAGGCAAAACAAAAAAGCTAGGTTATTAAAAAGGTAAAAGGTAATGAATATGGGGTGGCTCAGTCAGTTAAGCCACTGACTCTTGATCTCACAGTTCATGAGTTTGACCCCTATGTCAGGCTCTGCACTGCTATTGAGGAGCATGCTTGGGATTCTGTCTCTCCCTCTCTCTGCCCCTCCCCTGCTCCTGTTCTCTCCTTCTCTCTCTCTCTTTCTCTCTCTCTCTCTTTCTCAAAATAAATAAACTTAAAAACAAGTAGAGATTTTTTTTTTAAAAAGGTAATGTATATGATAAACACCAAGATAAAAAGAGAGATAAAATAAGTTGTCAATATCAGCAAGGAAAAAGATCCTACAGATGTTAAAAGATAAGAAAAGGTTATTATAAAAACCATGTATGGGAGGGTTTATTTTTAGGCTCTCTCTTCTATTCTGTTGGTTGGTATAACTACTTATACCAGTACCATACCCCTTCAATTACTAGAACTTTAAAACCAGGATGGTGAGGCCTTTAATATTTTGACTATCTGAGGTCTCTTGGAATTCATATGGACATGAATCTGAAGGTCCCCTTTTTCATTTCTTGTCAAAAAGACTGCTGACATTTTGGTAGGGATTGCAGTGAATTTAGAAATAGCTTTGGATCATGTATGTAACCTTTGAAACAGAATAGCATTATCTATCATTTATGGATGCACACATAAATGCAAAGAACAGAATCCTGGACATATCGAGATCCTGGTTTCCTCTAGGGGTGGAAGGGTTAGGTCTAGAGAGAGAAAAGAGACTAAGAGGAGATACATGTGGACCTTCCATTATACCTGTAGTGTTTTATGTCCTTGAAAGATAATGGGAAATGGGACGTTTGGGAGGCTCAGTTGGTTAAGCGTCCACCTCTTGATCCCGGCTCAGGTCATGACCTCACAGTTGTGGGATTGAGTCCTGCGTCGGGCTCTGCGCTGAGTGTGCAGCCTGCTCAAGATTCTCTCTCCCGTGCTCAAGCTTTCTCTCTCTCTCTCTCAAAGGTAAATAAGTAAATATAAATAAATAAATAAATAAATAAATAAAACAGGAAGTGAATTTTTCAAATTATCACCACTGATTAGATGGTAAATGGATTAAATGGATGTGTGGTATTTTGCTCTCTACAGGTTTCTGTAGTTTGAACCATCTCATTATAGACAGGAGAGATGACGGGAGTGTCCCTGACAGACTAGGAGAGTAGCCGGAGTATGTGGGAGAGAGCTGCCAGGGTGGGAGGTGGTGGTCAGGACAGTGCAGTCAGGGTGGCCCTGAGTGTGGGGTGGCCCAGCCTGAGGGGGGCCCCCTCCTGAGAATCTCTCCCCTGTCTTGCTGTCTTCTATCGGATCCCCTCACACTGCCACCTCTCCACCGGTCCATCAGGAGCCCGTGAATGGAGGTGAATTTACTTTTATTTTTTCTTTCCAAGTTTTTAAAAAAATTTTTTTAATGTTTTATTTATTTTTGAGAGAGATGGAGAGTCAGAGTGTAGCGGGGGAGGGGCGGAGAGAGGAGGAGACACAGAATCTGAAGAAAGCTCCAGGCTCTGAGCTGTCAGCACAGAGCACGATTGGGGGCTCGAACTCACGAATCATGAGATGATGACCTGAGCCAAAGTCGGACACTTAACCAACTGAGCCGCCCAGGCGCCCCTTCTTTCCAAGTTTTTATTTAAATTCCCATTAGTTAATATGCAGTGTAATGTTAACTTCAGGGATAGAATTTAGTGATTCATCACGTACACACGACACTTGGTGCTCATCACAAGTGCTCTGTGGAGGTGAATTTAAACATGGGTGAGAATTGGCTTTGATCCTATCTCCCTAGGGGAGGCTCAGGGGAACAAAGTCCAACCCAAGAAGCTTTAGACCTTCCAATCAGTTCTTCAGTGCCTACTTCTCAATATCAACAGGTAAACTAAGATTGCCGGAAATCTGAGGAGCACTCATTCTTGAAGGGAAGAGATGAAAATAAAATAAAAATAAACAAAAGAAAACAATCTGGAAGAACAGAGAAAACCTATGCACAGGGAAGAAAACTTTTAAAGAAACCAAAAAACTTCTCCCAAAACTGTACTGTTGATAATTTTCCAGTGATAAGAGGAGAGATTTGCATCCATGTTATAAGAACAAGATGCTCTAAGAAGGGAACATTTNCTCAGCTGGTTAAGCGTCCAACTTTGGCTCAGGCCTGATCTTGCTATTCATGGGTTCGAGCCCTGTGTCAGGCTCTGTGCTGACAGCTCAGAGCCTGGAGGCTGCTTCGGATTCTGTGTCTCCCTCTCTCTGCTCTTCCCCTGCTCAAGCACTCTCTCTCCATCTCTCTCTCAAAAAAATAAACATTAAAAATCTTTTTAAATAAAAGAAAAATAAAAAAGGAGCACTTGGGGCACCTGGGTGGCTCAGTCACTTAACCTTCCAACTCTTGATTTCAGCTCAGATCATGATCTCACAGTTGATGAGATCGAGCCCCACATCAGGCCCTACACTGACAGCACAGAGCCTGCTTGGGATTCTCTGTCTCCTTCTCTCCCTGCCTCTTCCCCAGTCATGTGCATGCACAAGTCATCTCTCTCTCTCAAAATAAATAAACAGAAAAAAAAGCAGCACACAGTAAAAACATTTACTAAAACAGAGAATGTGGAATAAATAAAAACAAAATAAAAAGCTTCTCTGAAAGATGAGAGTATGAAAGTATGAAATCACCCAGAAAGCATGGGAAAAACACAGAAACGGAACGCAGAGGGAGGGAAGAGAGTGAAGAAGAAAATAAGGACTAGTCCAGGGGGACCCAAAATATGAATAAAAGAATTTCAGCAATAGAGACTAGAGAAAATGAAGGGGAGAAAATCGTCAATCAAAGAATTCAAGAGAATTCTCCTGAATGGAAAGAAAGGAAGCTCACCAGGGACTCGGTGGACCCAGCAAGGCAAAGTCCCGTGCAATTTCAGAATACGCGGGATAAAGAGAAGGCGTCACAGCATCCGGGAGAAGTGGGTCAGGCGCAGAGAATCAGGAATCAGGTGTTTGATTTTTTCCCAACAGAAACACTGGAAAGCTAGAGCCTTAGCCTCAGAGTGTAGCTTTCAAAACTGCAAAGGATCAGAATTTCCAACAGTAGTTGCTACTATCGTTGCATAGCAAAACTTACTGGCTTAGAGCAACACACACTATTATTTCACAGGTTCTGGGGGTCAGGAGTCAGGAGTGGCTTGGCTGGGGGCTTCTGGCTCAGGGTGTCGCCTAAGGCTGCATCCAGCTGGGGAGACGGGGCTGCAGTTGGACGAAGGAATTGGTTTCCAAGTTCATGCATGTGGTTGTTGGCAAGAGACTACAGATCCCTGCTACGGGGACTGCTCCGTGGGGCTGCTCACGACGGGGCTCTTGCGCACAGCGAGTGATCCCGCAGACCAGGGAGAGCCAGAGACATAAACTTATCGGGGAGTGACATTCCCTCACTTCTGCCATCTCACAGACCTCAGACCCCTCCGGTGCTGCTGAGCCACACAGTAGAGTCACATTCTGGTCCTCATGGGAGAGTGTCCTGCCACAGCCGGTGATGTGCTGGAGTGCTAGAAGATTCTGGAAACCTCTCCATTCTGTCGGTGGCCACCTCCCACAGCCATGTCAGCCCTGCAGCCTCTCTATTTTGCTGCGTGCAGAGGCTCCTTCCGGTCCTGCTCTCTGTCTGGACCCCACTCGGAAGTGAGGTGCAGAGACCCTATTGTTTAGGGAATTTATGATTTCACCTCCAAGCTAAGCCTTGGGGACAGGACCAGGAAACAAATACCCGGATCTCCCCATTATCTGAAGCCTCTGTGTTTGCAGAGCACAGGCATGTGGGGAGGGGGGGTGCAGGGATAATAGAATGTGAAGATATTCCTGAGGCTCAGCTGTTCTTTCATTCATTCTGCATTTTTGGTGCACCTGTTGGGCTCGCTAGAAATGCTGGTGTGTGTGTGTGTGTGTGTGTGTGTGTGTGTGTGTAGATATGGATCCTGTCCTTAAAAGCTCAGGGAGGAAGGAGGTAGATTGTAAACCAATAATTCCAGTCCCAGAACACAAAGGTAGCGTGGATGTAAAAATAAATAAATAAATAAACAAAGGGCGTATAGCCCTAACATACAACAGACTTCTTAGAATTGATAAGAAAATTTAAAGATAGTGTACTAATGTCTTGTTACTGCTCGCTCTAACAAATTAGCACAGAGCTGGTGGGTTAAGGCAACTCCTAGGGTTCTGGAGGTCAGGAGTCCAAACTGAGTCTCCCTGGGCTCAAATCAAAATGTTGGCAGGTCTGCTTGCCTCCTACAGGCTCTCGGGAAAATCCATTTCCTGGACTTCTCCAGCTTCTAGAGGCTGCCTGTTTTCCTTGGCTTTCGGTCCCTTCCCCCATCTTCAAAGCCAGCTGTATCAGGCGGAGTCTTTCTCATGCTGCGCCCCGTCTCTGACTCGCTCCCTTCTGCCTCCATTTTCCACTTCCGAAGACCCTGGCGGTTCTCTTGGGCTCACCTGGATAATCTGGAGTGATCTTCCCATCGCAAGGTCAGCTGATTGACAACCTCAGTCCCACCCAAAACCTTAATTCCTCTTTGCCATGTGACCTAATATAGTCACAGATTTGGGGATTAGGACACGGCAAATTTAGGGGGGCCATTATTCTGCCCACCACACGTACCAACAGAAAAGAAAGCAATTCACAAGAGAGGTGCAAATAGCACATGAGCCTACGAAAAGACTGTTCCCAATAAGCCAAGAAAATGAAAGTTCACACAGCAATGAGACTCCATGCTCAGCCTCTGGATGGCAAGTGCAGAAAAGGTTAACAGCCTCTAGGGCTGAGTAGGACATGGGGAATGGGCGCTTGTACGGCCTGCTGGCGGGAGAGCAGTAGCTACATTTGGGGGAACGTAATCTGATGGTTGATCAAGCTCAAAATCCACCGACATTTAAATGTTGCTAGCCCACTTACAGGAATTCATTTCCTTTAGAAATAACAATTGTCCCTGCATTTTAAAAATGTCAATGTGTCAGACACTGAGGGCGTAGCCACAGAGGGGACAGCCCAGGCCCCTGCTCTCATGGGGCTGGCGTTCTTGTGGGAGAGGCAGACCACAAAGATACCAAGAAAGAGAGAAACCTGACATGTACTGGCTGGGGACGGGGGCCGTGTATTCCTTTCCCAGGGTTGCGTAACAAATGGCCGCAAACAGAGTGGCTTAAAATAACAGAATGAAATTTTCCCCTGTGGTCCTGGAAGCCAGAAGTTCAAAATCAAGGTATTGGCAGGCTTGGTTCCTTCTGGAGGCTCTGAGCTTTGAGAATCTGTTCCTTGCTTCTCTTCTTTCTGGTGGCTGCCAGCAAACCCCTGTGTCCCTTGGCTCAGAGATGCATCGCTGCGGTCTGCCATCCCACGGCGTTCTCTTCTCTCTGTGTGTCTCTTTGTGCAAACCTCTCTTTTTATATGGACACCAGTCACTGGGTTAGGGTTCATCCTCGCCCAGCATGACCTCATCTTAACTTGACCACACCTGCCAAGATGGTTTCCAAATAAGGGCACATTCACAGGTCTTAAGAGTTACTTCAATACATCTTTTTACAGGACACAATTCAACCTCCGACAGGTTACAAAGAGAACTGATAGAAGATGAGAAGATGAGAGTGAAGGTGGCTACTTGAACTTGGATGAGCAGGAAAGCCTCTCAGAGGAGGGGACATTGAACCCAAGCTTTGAGTGGCAAGGAAGAAGTCATTGTATATCAAGGAGAGGAAACAGCTTGGCCTCCAGGCAGGATTGGGCATGGCCAGTTCAAGTTTCCCCGCCCCCATCCCCAGCCACCCCACACTCGGTCAGGCAGCAGAGCTCGAGCTAGAGGGCATGGGAGGGTGTTCCAAGGGTGAGTGCAGAGAAGGTGCAGGGCCAGATCATGCAGCCCTCGAAGCTCAGGAGCTCAGGGAAAGGAGTTTGCATTTTATCTTGGAGGAGGTGTGTGACATGATCTGAGCTGTTTGTTAAAGACTGCAGCGTGTGATATATGTACGAGGGTGTTTATTCCCCTCCCCACTGTTTGCAAAGCACTGGAAATAACCTGCGTGTAAATTCACAGGGGACTAGATGAACAAACTAGGTTACGTTCATTCTGAGGATTATGAGTTCGAGCTATCCATATTCACCTGCAAAGATGTTCTTGACGTAGGAAGTAAATACGTAAGGTATCTAGTATCTCTGTGTGTCTTAAGGTTTTTTTTAACATTTAATTTAATTTTCTTTTTTTTTTTTTAAAGTCATCTCTACATCCAACCTGGGGATTGAAACTCACGACCCTGAGATCAAGAGTCATGTGTTCTTCTGACTGAGCCAGGCAGGTGCTCCAGTATGTGTGTGTGTGCGTTTTCTCCTTCTTCTTCTTCTTCTTTTTCTTCTTCTTCTTCTTCTTCTTCTTCTTCTTCTTCTTCTTCTCCTTCTCCTTCTCCTTCTCCTTCTCCTTCTCCTTCTACAGGTTTCTTTTTGTTGTTGTTGTTTTTAATACTTATTTATTTTTGAGAGAGAAGGAGATAGAGTCCGAGTTGGGGAAGGGCAAAAAGAGAGGGAGACACAGAATCTGAAGCAGGCTCCAGGCTCCGAGCTATCTGCACAGAGCCTGATGTGGCGCTTGAACCCACAAACTGCGAGATCGTGACCCCAGCTGATGTCGGATGCTTAACCAACTGAGCCACCCAGGCACCCTTGTGTGTGTGTGTGTGTGTGTGTGTGTGTGTGTGTGTGTGTCTTTTCAAGGCAGCAAAAGCCATCTGTGATGCTTGAATGCAATGTGGGCACAGGACGCAGAGGTGAGCCTTGAGTTGATTTGGGCTCTTCCAACCAAACCTTTGCTACCACTGGATGTCCCTAAAGGCTCTGGTTTATAACACCTGGCTTTGGTCATAACCCTCTTCTAATGTGGCACAGCTCATTTATGAGGCTCTCTGTTCTCCTGAACACGTGTAGAACCATAGGATGCTGGGGGACGAGTGGCTTTTAGAGGTATCCTTGTCTAGCCCCCCATTTTACAGATAGAGGAGCAGAGGTCCGGAGAGAATGATCATCCAGCAAGCCTGTGGCAGCAGCAGGATCCAAATCCAGACAAGCTCTTGAGTTTATTGCTCTGGCCCTGCCGGAATGCTGTCTTTGGCACATGGGTTTTCTAGGTGCTTGGCCTACAGAGGTCCAGAGCATCCATGCACGCACACACGCACCAGCAGAGTCCAGCTTTCAAAGCTGGGGACACAATCTGATTCCTATCTCTGGAGCCCAAGAGTTTGCAAGGACTCATTTTGGATAGCTTTGTTCTAGGAAGTTAGCTTGTTTGTTTTGTCCACCACCTTCCCCCAGAGGCTGCTCTGTGACAAGCGCCTACCTTTCACGGGTCCCCTCCTTCCACCTGGCCTCTCTAGGACTGGTTCCTCCCAGAAGCTGGCCTCGACCTCAGAGCCTACCATGGAATCTTTTGTGGCCTCCTGTGCATGCACTGGGGCCTGTCCTCCCTTCCTTTGGGATTCTACATGCTCATAAAATCTTTGTTGGCTTATTGACCCCGAAAGTGAAATGACTCTGAAGCTCTATTCTCTGAGAGATCCAGGCTGTAGCCCAATTAGGGCTACAGACTTCTCTGGACTTTCCCAGTTTCAAGTAGGGTGCTGCATATCCATGTTCGGGTGGCTCATTGGTGGTAAAGGTCAGGTAAAAATCTTAGGACACCTATAAAAATTGGGTGGCAGAACAGGAAGGGCTTTGTGTAATAGGCCCCAGCTGGAAATAACCCACATGTCCATGACTGTAGAGCGGATACGTACATCAAGATGTGGTTACTCAGTGGAATAATCCTCAGCACCGAGAACCAATGACCTGAACAACAGGCAAAGCGCGATTTAATCTCAAAAACTGTTACAGTAAATGAAAGAAGCTGAACTCCAAAGAACACATAGATATGATTCCATTTACTTCAAGTTTAAAGCCTAGAGAAATTAAGCTATTGTATTTAAGGTCACATGCTTAGTTGGCGGCATAAAATTATAAAGAAAAGACACAGGTTCTCATACTGGCTAACTTGGAGGGGAAGGGAGGCAATGCATGGGAAGGGCTTTGGGGACCTGCAATCCTAAGCATGAGCAGCCCCTCTGCTTCCAGCCTTTTAACTATTCCAGGAGCTACAGAATGCTTTCTAAATTCAGATCCAAAGAAAAGAGCATCTAACTGAACTCTGCTGGGAACCAGTCACCTGACCATTGGCTGCTCTGGGTCAGGCCCTCTCTGTCCAACACCTCTGGCTCACGGCTGGGGGAGCAGGTGAGGAAGGGCAGCCTCTGCTCAAACCCTGGTGGCACTGGTAGAGCCGCTGAGGGGGTCTAGTTTCTCAGGGAGGGGACAAGACAGTCCCTCCAACAAAAGGAGAGGACGATGTGGGGCTAGACTCGTAGGTGGAGGGAGACGTGGACAAAGGGACATCAATTATCTCAGGCCCTGGCAGGAACGAGAACCCTGAAGTAGACCAGAAGAACGGGAGATGCCAGCTGCCCTGGCTGTGCTTGGCTGCTTTGGGCTGCCCAGGACTTTGGGGTCCCCACCACCAGGTAGAGCTGGCTCCTAGGCCCCGGTCACATCCACAGAGGAAGCCAGGTCCCTCCCTTTGCTTGTGTTGGCAGCTGTCTGCAGCGGCCGGGCCCCTGACCCTTCCTGCGGGAGCACGTCTGTGGGAGCACGTCAGCAGGTTAGCTAATACTGGCATCTCCCCCAAGAACTGTCATTGGTTTGTTTTAAAAATATTTCTCTTGTCTTTGCCTTGCCAGCATCTCCCCTCCCACACCCTCCCCCCTTCCCTGAGAGTCCGCTGAGGGGTCAACGGTTTTCCCCATAAATCCCGCTCCCCACTCCCAAGGGGCTCTCCATGCCCCCTATCCACTTGCAGGCGCCATCACCCTGGGCCCCGCTCTGCAGCCCACAGGGCCCCCGCAGTACCTGCATCTCTCTGAGCTTCCAAACTGCTAGGGGCGGAGCCAGGCCCCCTTGGAAGAGAGGTTGACAGCAGCCGCCATGTGATCATGGCTGAGCCCCTTCTGCCAACACAAAATCTTGTGTCATATTCACAAACCCCTGCCGGGAGTAACTTCCTCTCCTAGTTTTGCAGCGGAGGCTTGGCGGTGGTGGTGGGGTGCTTGCAGGGGCTGGGGACATCAAGCAACCCCCCCAGGTCCAGGAGGACATATTTCGTAGAGCCGGAGCTGGACCCCGTTCCTGCCCGAGTTCAAGGCCCTGAGCCTGTCTGCTCTGTGAACCTCCGAAGCATGTTCCTTTAGGCTTATCCGCTCACCTGTTTCCAAGGGGCAGACCTTGCTGTTATCATCCTCTTTTTATGGAAGAAAGACTAGAGAGGTTGGATGACTAAGACCGCACTGGGCCCTCGAGTTTCAAACCCAGAGCCTTGGCTGCTGCGATGTCTCCATCTTGGCTGCTCTGTTTTTCTAGGACCAAGCACTGCCCCGAATTCTGCCTTCCTTCTGTGTGATCTGACTCCACTATGAACAAACTTATCCATCATCCACCCATTCACCCAGCTATCCATCCATCTGCCTAGTATCTGTCTGTCTATCCATCTGTCTGTCTATCTATCATCTATCTATCTATCTATCTATCTATCTATCTATCTATCTATCTATCTGTCTATCCATCCATCCATCCATCTGTCCATCCGTCCATCCATCCATCTATCCATCCATCCACCCATCCATCCATCCATCCATCCACCTAGTCATCTATCTATCTATCTATCTATCTATCTATCTATCTATCTATCTATCATCTATCTATCCATCCATCCATCCATCCATCCATCCATCCATCCATCCATCATCTATTCTATCTATCTATCTATCTATCTATCTATCTATCTATCTATCTATCTATCATCTATCTATCTACCTGTCTCATAGCCTGTGTCATCAAATACCTCACAATCCAGTGGACAAAGATAAGCATGCTTGCACGCACAGGTGCACACACACACACACACACATGAATGTGAACATATTTATGTAAATAATCACTTAGAGTCACGCTTCAGATACTGCTGGAGAGAAGTGTGTGTGCTGTGCCACCAGACTTTGAACTTACACCCAGTGATGGGGCATCAGAGAAGCTCCTTCAGCAACCCTGTCCTGGCTCTCCCTCTGGCCAGACTGAGCGCCTCACGACCAGGAAGACTGGAGAAAAACAGATGTGCTAGAGTCCTTAAGGAGCACCCATCTTTAAGACAGAATCTCTGATCTGAGCTGGGTTTGTGGGAAGGAGCGAGGAGGCCGGGCCAGCAGCAGGGCCCTGCATTTCCCAGGGACAGGCTGAGAATGTGTCTGCCAGGGGCCATCTCAGCCTGCCCTTTGCTCACCCTGTGGCTTAGGAAAAGATCACAGCATCTCTGGGCTTCTGCAGAATGACACAACTTAACAGCAGCTGTTACCAGAAGAGCTGGGGCTCCTGAGCCTGGGGCAGGGGATCACTTCCCTTCCCTGCGTGGCCAAAATGCAGGAGGGCAAGGCACCCTGTCCTTGTCATGGGCTTTACTGCAGCCAGGAGGTTAGTACTAGCCCTGCAGCTTGTTAAGCCTTCCTTTCCATGAAGAAGGAGGAACTGCATGCCACTGTGTCTCCCTTTCCCCCGGCTCTGCACCGGGGACCCGACTCGTTTCTGCATCACTTTCACCCACGCTGCACCCTCTCTCTGCTAGAAGCGGTACCCAGGTGCCATGTCCCACGATGGGAGGGAGTTTCCTCACCAGGGGTGACTTAGAGAGGGAACCCACTGCCACAGGGGCCTGGCTCAGTACTGCTGGGTTCTCTGATCAGAGATAAGCATCAGGAGAGTCTGGATTCAATGGCGGGGGGGACTGACTCCCCCCCCACTCCCTTGAGGAAGGAGCTGCAAAGTCACTGCAAGGACTTGGAGAGGGGGAGGAGTTATTGTTTCCGTTGGTGTTTGCAGTCTACCTCGGACACCACTAAGGGCTCTGGGCCAAGACCCACTGTTCGTCCTGCGTGCCCTGGGGGGTGGGAACCAAGAAGTGTTACAGGAAGAGAGGGTCAGGTGGGATTGCCCCAGGTTCTGCCGACCCCAATCCAGATTTCTCAGAATGGGGTCAGCAGCTTCTTGAGAGGTTTTTTTTTTTAATTTCATTTTGCTATTAATCTAAAAACACATCTGGATGCGTGCTGCATAGCCACATACTTGCTAGCTCCCCGTCTCACTGAGGATTTCAACTCGGGCTTATTTTTTTCTAATCCATGGTGCAGGGGCCGAGCAGCAAAATTTTGATGGTCACTGGAGATTGACTAAAGAGGCATCCAGATGCTTATCAAGGCCCAGGGCATGAACATGGCTTCTCCGGGGCGGTTCAGGACACCAGGCAGAGGGAAACTGAGTCAAGACATGACAGAGCTGAACTGGGGGAACAGAACCTTCTCCCAGCAGCTAGGAGGGCTTCTACATCATCAGTGGCAATTCATCTCTGCCAACTCGCCACCTGCTGTCTTGAGGGAGTGCCACCCGTGTCTGGAGGCGACACGGGGCGGGCAGTGAGGAGACATGCCTGGGTAGAATCAGTTTCTGAAGGGGACCGAGGGTGGAAGCTGGGTCTCCAGAATATCTGAGTCCCAAGAAGCCTGAGCAAATGAGGACTCTGTTACTAACAGCAGCTACCTTTGCCTCAGTGCCGGGCAAACACCGCTAGTCAGTCCTCCAATACTCAGCAAGAGATGCATTGCTATGTCTACTTAACAGATGAAGACAGTGGTTCAGAGAGGTTAGGTAAGCTGCTCAAGGCCACACAGCATTCTACCAACTCTGTCCTATTCCATAGCCAGGACTCTGCCAGTTTCACCTCGGCCCCCTCTACTGGGTTGCTTCTGTCTTGGGTGGAGCAGCCCCCAACCCAGGACTTCCCAGGGGCCCAGGCGAGAAGCAGATGCATTTGCCTCACCTTTACCCTTGCGGGCCTGCCAGGCAACCCCACTCATAATTAGCTAATTAAGTCTCCGAGTAAACACCGGAGAAGTCCAACCTGTTTTTTTTATCGTTTCAGGAAAACAAAGTCACAGGAGCTTTCCAGTAAGTTCAGAGAGTTTCTGGCTCGGTAGTGAGTAAACAAGGACAAGTGACTTGGGTCCCATCCCTCCCCCTTGCCACCCCCTCCTGCCTTCCCCACGTCAGTCACGGAACCAGCTCACTGTTTGTTCTGAGTGCTTCGCCGTGACCTGAGGGTTGGCCGGGGCAGCCGGTTTCCTGGGGTCTCTGTGTTTCCGGGAGGCCTCCGGCCAGGAAACACTTCAGAGTTCAGAAATGCCAGTCATGGTGTTTGTCACACTTGAGGCCAGGCTCCACCGGCCACAGTGGGTGGGGGCAGGCAAGGCCTGGGGTTGAGGAAGTTTCTGGATCTCCACAGATGGGGACTCCTCACTATACAGTGGTTCCTCCTGCTGGGACAGAGCCTTTAGCACCAAAGGGGATGCTCAGGGGGCTGGAGACTGGGGAGGGGCTGGCACTCTTCAGGGCTGGCACTGCAGGGAGCTCTCAGTCTACAGCTTCATTCCTTGGCCAAGTTAGAGGAGAGCTCTTCTGAGAGTGTCCTCAGAGAAGATGGCGGCCGTGGCCGCATACCTGGGGCACCCCCCCGCCGGGGCACTCGTCACCCCATGTTGGCACTGTCTGTAGACTTCCTGCCTCCCACCCGACCGTGGGCATCCCCACATATGAATTGGCCCTAGACCACCCCCACGCCTGGCAGCTTGAAGGCAGGAGGGGCCCAGAATATTCTGCCGTGTGACCACGTGAGCGTGGCTGGAGACATCTGTGCAAAGGGCACAGGGGCAGGGGTCAGGAGAGCAGATTCTGGCCCTTCCTTGGTCGCTGGCTTGAAGGCTGGCCTCACGCAAAGCATTTTACCTTCCCGGCCCTCACTTCTCCCAGCCTTGAAATGGGGGACTGAACGACTGGGAAGTTCCTCTACATTTCTGACAGTATGCGTGTCAGTCAGGGGTTCAACCACAGAACCACCAGAGCAAAACCAGTGGAAGAGTGCAAGATGTTAGATAAACAGACAAGTGATGGATACACAGGCAGATCATTTATTCTGGAAAATTGGCTTGCACCGACGCTGGGAGCTGATGGTCTCCAGGTATGATGTTGGAGCTTGATGTCTACAAGGCAGCAGTCAGAGGGGAGCTTGTGAGCAGGCTGGCGCCCCAAGAGCGTGGGCTCTGGAGCCCCCCAAGGATGGGACCGAAACCCGAGCCCATTCTCACTGCCTCTGACCTCGGAGACAAGGGAATCCTGCAGAAGCTGGGAGACCTCCTCTAAAGGAGGCAGGGAAGGGAAGTCAGCAGATCAGCACTGCACAAATTTACCACGCTTGCTGTGGACTGACTGCCGCCTCCTTCCTTCCACCAGCCGCACTCTGCCAGGACAACCTCCTCTGTGGCCACCCCCTGGCACAAACACACAAGAAAAGGAACTCTGGGGCCATGGAGTTCAACCTGGCCCAGCTGATCCATTACACAGCTACTGCGGCATGATTAGAATTCAGTTCTTCAGTCAAAACTCATTAAAAGACAATCTGCAAGAAAATCATCCTGAAATTTTCGTAGCAAACTGAGACCATCTGCGAAGTAATGCCTGGTCTTCCAATGCATAGGAAGACCGAGGTCATTAATTCAGCTTGAGGATCGTCAGGTCCCCCTTGGGGATGACGTCGGGTCTCCCCCTTTTCTTCTGGGCACGCAGTGCCACACAGGGTGTGATCCAAGAGGGGCTGACAGAGAGAGGTAGCATGGCTTCCTTTCCTCGCCAAAGCTGGTGTTTGTTGAACGCTCACTCTATGCAAGCTCTGCTCATTTTCTCCGCACACCGACACTTTGAGAGAGAGATTTACATTAGGCGCATTTTACATATGGGGAAACTGAGGCACGGGGAGTTTAAGTCATTTGCCCAAGATTATATAGCCAGCAGGTAGTAGAGCCAAGATTTGAACCTGGGCAGCTTGCCTCCAGTGCCTGAGGCTTGACCAGTGCTTGAGATTGCCCAGGCAGTGCTTGGCATATCATCGGATTTGTCTTAAGGGGGACTCAGAGGTTGTGGGCAGAAGCCCAAGGGGCCAGAAGTGTGCACACAGTCATGGTTGGCCCTGCCAACAAGGGATCAGAAATGTATATGTTTTTACCTCAGCTTGCTGTGTGTCGAAGATTGCTGACTCCCAGTGCCCCTTACCTACTTCCTCAGTAACAGAACTCCCAGTTTTTAGCAGGGCACATGGTCACCTGATACACAGATCGTTGCCCGGCCCCCTTTACAGATGGACAAAGGTGAGGCCATGTGGCTTCACGTGGATAGCAGGAAGTTAATTGAAGTGTGCAAATCCAATGCATTCTTATAGAGGAGGGCCAAACTCTTTTTCTATCAGTTCTTGCCTATGACAGTGGAGCTGAAACGAGATATAACAGTCGGAGCTCCAGCAGCTATTTTGGGCCCTGAGAATCACCTTGGAAATGGAAAGCACACGTGGTAGAGCAACAAGATAGAAGGAATATAGGTCTCTGAGACTGAGGGTATAAAGCATCACACCATTCCTGGCCTAACTCCTGGATTCTAAGAACACGAGGGAGAAAGAAACTATTTTGTTTGAGCTCTTGCTACCCAGAGTATGTTCCAGCAGCTAGTGGCACTGGCGTCTCCCAGGAGCTTGTTCGAAATGTATCTTCTTGGGGCGCCAGCCTGGCTGATTCGGTGGAGCATACAACCCTTGATCTTGGGGTTGGGCGGTAGATTACTTAAAGAGAAAATCTTTAAAAAAAAAAAAATGGAAGAAATGTACAATCTGTTCCACCCAGACCTACTCAAGCAACAACCTCAGTTTAAAAAGATCCCCATGTGGTCTGTATGCCTGTGAAAGCTAGAGAGATATGGGTTGAAGCTACGTGTAGTGGCTGTGCCTAATGTGGACCAGTTGTAGCTGTGCTGGCATTCCTGTTACTGGCATCTTGAACTCCCGTTTTCAGGATAAGGAGGCAATGGCTTCTGGGGAAGACGTCCATGACCAATGGAGGGGCATCCTCCAAAATGCCTCATCCCAATCTTGCCATGAAGAGCTCCGTGTAAAGAAGGGACCCATCAAAAATATTGGGAGGGGAGGGGCGCCTGGGTGGCTTGGTCGGTTGAGCGTCCGACTTTCGCTTAGGTCATGATCTCGCGGTTCGTGGGTTCGAGCCCCGCGTCGGGCTCTGTGCTGACTGCCAGCTCAGAGCCTGGAGCCTGTTTCAGTCTGTGACTCCCTCTCTCTCTGGCCCTCCTCTGCTCACGCTGTCTCTCTCCTAAAAAAAAAAAAAAAATATTGGGAGGGGGGCGCCTGGGTGGCTGGTCGGACAAGCCTCCGACTCTTGATTTCAGTTCTGGTCATGGTCCCAGGGTGGTGAGATAGAGCCCCAAGTCAGGCTCCAGGCTAAGCACGGAGTCTGCTTAGGATTCTCTCTCTCTCCTTCTGCTCCTCCCCCCACCCCCGCTCGCATGTACTTTCTCTCTTCCTCTCTCTAAAAACAAAAAAAAGTACTGGGAGAGTCAGAACTCTGAAACCTGTGTGCTCATATCTGCGCGTACATGTGTTTGTACTTGCGAGTGAGCCGTGTGGGCTTGCGGGGTCTGCAGACAGGCTGAAGGGGCCGATGGAGTGGGTCCAGTCACCGGTTACTGATGCATCTGTAAGAGAAACAGAGGATGACAGGAGTGGGGAGGCATCCAGCCTATGGAGAAATACGATTAGAGCCACATTGGCTCTGTGATATGTGCCTAATTGCAAGAATTCTGTGAAGTCAGGCATCTGGGAAGGTGCCATCATGAGAAACAGACCTTGGGACATAAGAAAGAGAAGGCTGGAAGCCATGTGGGCCGAGGGGGCCGTTGCCCAAGCCTGGCTCGTTCCAGGGTATGGGCTTGGCCACCCGCCTGTACCAACCAGGCACGGTGACATCTGGGGGAAGGTGGCTGACATCCGGGCAAAGCCCTGGAGCGTGGTTTATGAGGCCTGCTGGATGTTTCCATTGTCACTCCGTGTTGTCGACATCTTTCTTGCCTATCCCTGGTGTCCCTGGGAGGGATTCCTTCACGCCTGATGGCCAGAAGGCCATCCAGTTCCGAGAACTGTGGGGGGTGGTGAAGATTGATGCTGTTTATTTTCTTGCTGCTGGAGGCTATGCCCTGCCGTCACCTCCCCCCTCTCTAGGAAGGGAGGGTATCGGCCAGGGACGGAGACGCAATGTCACGTGACCCGCATGACTGGCATGGCAGCCGACCCGGGGGCAGGGGGGTGTTCAGGGATGGCTGTTTGTTTCATGGGCCAGTGCACGCTCTTTTGGTGGGCAAATGTCCCTTGGACTCTGGCCCAGAAAAGCACCGTGTAGAGAGGAAAGGTCTCTGGGGACCTTCCTGGGCAGGAAGGGAGTCAGACTTGTCAACAGTTACGGTAGTTTTCTGCCATAGAGGAAGTAGCCGTGTGACTTGGGGCCACTTACTGAACCCCTCTGCACCTCGGTGTCTTCTCGATGGTAATGTCTCCTGATACAGCTGTTGTGAGGATGACAGGAATGAACGTCTAATATCCTGGTTACATTCGGCTCGTTCGTGCGGTCTGGCAAAGGGCCCAGGGAAGGTCACGGTTCACAGGGAGGCTGAGGGTAAGCGGGAGTGTGCCAAGTGGAGATGAGGAAGAGCATTCTGGGCCCAGAGGACGGGTGCCGGCCAAGTCACCGAAAAACAGAGCTCTGCAGTGGGCAGAATTCATCCGTGGCTGGAAGGAGAGCGGGCAACGCCAGCAAAGAAGGCTGGGCCTTCTCTGGAACGTGCCTCACATGCCGGCCCAGCCTGTAGCCGCCTGGCCACCTTCCTCCGCGCTGGGGCTTGTCTGGGACCTCCCCGACGGTCCAAGCTGCTCTGTCCCTGTGTTTTCTTAGACCGAAAGCCCCAGAGGGCACGGTCTGGCCGACCCCTCACGGTCCGGTCCTCAGCTACGGCACAGGACCTTTACGCAGGAGATTCTCACGAAGTTCTGTCGACCAAATCAGTGACTGTCAGCCTTGGTGCCGGAGACTCCTGCCTGCTGACTCTTTGAGTCGCCCTGAGCCTCAGCGTTTCTGGGGGACTCAGTGTCCCTTGTATGAAGCTTCCCAAGGCAGCTCCGGGCTCTCTCTGACCTCCTGCACCATACCCACTCCTATCCTGGGCTTGGCCTAGGCCGGCTCGGAGCCCTTCCTTGTGTGGGTCCCGCAGGGAGTGGAGGGCTGGCCCCAGGACCGAGGCAGAGCTGGGGAAAAGCCTGTCTGTGTACCGACTCCTTCCCCACCTCCAACGAAGCTGAAAGACAGAAGTAACAGAAGCTACTCTGCCTTTCCCGGCAGATCAACAACCTGACTGATGTCACCGGGTTTAAATGCAGGAGGCCTTGCTTCCCTCCCCACCCACTGACCACAGGTGGCCATGGCCCCAGCGCTGGCCGTGACGTCGGGGGCATTGGGCCATGTGGCCTGAGCAAAGGCCAACAAGAGCCTCAGACTTCTCCCCACCTGCCAACCTCTGACCTGGGCCCGGGCTTCCTGGGTCAGGTGGCTCGTTGGGTTTCCCGAGCCCACTTCTGGGGGACCGGTGGCCCATGGCGAAGACAAGAGCCCTAGCTCAAGTAACCGGCCCTGGAAGTGGCAGCCACGCCCGGCTCATTTGCTTGCCTGTGATGGACAGGCACGTTCGGGCTGTGAGCGCCTGGTGGTCTCAGGACAGGGCTTCACCATCTGGTCGCTGTCACCAGGGGTGGGAGGGCTGTCATCGGGCTGTGAGTCAGCGTCACTCATTTCCTCTCAGCCCCGACTGTGGGACCCGGATCATAGGCAGTGCTGTGGCGGGGAGAGGTGGCGGCGGGGGGGGAAGGGAGCTGGGACCCTGGCACCCACTCTCCGTAGTGTCACCCAAGGACCATGGGAGGCACTGTCCACCTGCGATGGCTGCCTTCTAGATTATCCAAGGGGGAGTTTACTTAGGAGGGTCAATTCGGAGAGCTTAGGCTCTGTAACTCACTGCTGAGCGCAGGCCAGCTTGGTTGAATCCTGAACAACGTGGCAAGCAGATCAAATAATTGTCGGTGGTGAAAAGATATTTAAGGGGCGCCTGGGGGGCTCAGTCGGTTAAATGTCCATCTTCAACTCAGGTCACGATCTCAAGGTCCATGAGGTCCAGCCCTGCGTCAGACTGTGCTGACAGCTCAGAGCCTGGAGCCTGCCTCACATTCTGTGTCTTCCTGTCTCTCTCTGCTCCTCTCCCACTCATACTCTCACTCTCCCTCCTCTCCCAATCTCTCTCTCTCTCAGAAATAAATAAACATTTTAAAAATCATTTAAACCCTCCATGCATCTGAGATGATGCATGACCTTGGAGGATCTTAAGTTGGGAGAGGATGTGGCCTCTTCTGAGATGCATACTCCCTCCTGCCTTACCCACTCCGACTCTGGAACACGGCTGCCCTAAGAATGGGGGCAGGAGAGAAGGGCAGAGGGGAGGAGTTGCCCCCAAGAACCTGAACCTAGGTTCTGGAGGCCTCCCACTGTGGTCTGTGCCTGGCAGTAAGCTGCCGAGGTGGCCTTCAGCCTAATGCATGGTGTTTCCCGAGGACTGCTCCCCTTCCCTCACAGGAATTGGCTCCCATGATTGTGGAAGCCAAGGTGTCCCATGATCTGCAAGCTGGAGACCCGGGAAAGCTGCTGGTGTAGTTCAGTTCAAGTCTGAAGGCCCGAGAACCAGGAGTTCTGAGGTGGCAGCTCAAGCAGAAAGAGCACATGTGCCCTTCCTCCGCCATTTTGTTCTATTCAGGCCCTCAGTGAATTGGATGACACCCACTGGCGTTGGTGAGAGTGGTCTTTTTACTCAGTCCACCCATTCAAATATTAATCTCTTCTGGAAATGCCCTCAGACACACCCGGAAATAACATTTTAACAGCTCTCTGGGCGACCCATGTAAAATCAAGCCTTACAAGGGGCAACCTCCTTCTCCATGGGGAGGGGAGGGAAAACCATTCTATTGCAAACCCTTCCTCCCACAAAGCCACAGCCCTGGATTCTGCCCCCTTCCCCCTTACCTGGCCTTCTCCTCATATGACAGGGGTGAGCTGAGGGTGGCGTGTGATGGTCGTAGGCCCAGAGCTTCCAGTCGTGGGTCAACCCTGACAGCAAGATTCTGGCCTCAGTTAATTGGCTGCTCTCTTTAAGCTGTGAGGTCCCTACCATGTGTGGAGTCTGGTCACCAGTTCTTGAGGGATAAGGAAAGACCCCTTCGGCAGAGTGTTCACCAAGGTTTGCCGAGCCACCAAGCGAAAAGCTATAACAGAAAGTACCGTAGACAGTTAACTTCACATTATACCAGGTATTATGATGGGAAAAGGTAGGGTTCAGTAGGCAGAGAGAGAAAGGTTAGGACCTGAATCCCAGGTGGGGAAAAACATGTATTTTGGAACATTGCTGGGAGCATCTGACCACAGCAAAACTCTCAGGAATAAGGGTCCTCTTAAGAATATAACAGACATCACCCACTCCCCTCAGGTTTCCTCGGGAATTTGATGAAAGACCTAACTAAAGATAAGTATTAGACCATCAAATATATGACCCACAAGGAACAGTATGGGCAGAGATCATCTCTCATACAATGGAAATGAGCCGATCAGGAATGGATAGCCCAGCACCTAGAGTAATCCAGCCAAGAAGGGTGGGACCTGAAAAGGAACACGGGGAGAGGGAGGTGGGGGAGTGCTGACCAGAACCTCATAAGACAAGGACACTCCCCTACAGTAATGGGTATTCACTTCCGAATGTCCCCTCTCTGCAGAGAGCTTTCCTACTACTCTTCCTTTCTGAACTTACATTCTAATCACCTTGTGCCTGCTGCTCATTTTGTGTCCACCTCTTCATTCTTCCAAGCAGGGAGACAACGACACCCGGGTTTGGAGGTAAAAAATCCTGCAATAGTATAATAGAAAATATAGATGGGCCTCGGCTCCTGGTGCCGAGCTCCTGAAACCCTCATAATTTCCTGGGTGTTAGGAAGTGTCACAGCTCTAATGAGGAGACTTGGGGTAGGCTCTTAGATCAGGGCTGGTCACCAGAAGGAAGAAGCCATGGTTAGGAGCTCAGCATTTTCAGCCCGCCCTCCTCCCCCCGAATTCTGTTGCTAAGGGAGAAGGGCTAATGATTGATCATGCCCACACGTGATGAAGCCTCTACAAAATCCCCAGAGTAGAAGGTTCGGAGAGCTGCTTGGCTGGTGAACCATGGAGTTGCTGGGAAGGCGGTGTGGCTGGAGGGGACATGGAAACCTGGCACCTCTTCCCATATCCCTGCCCCAGCCCTGCCTTCCGTCTGGGTGTTCATCTGTATCTCTTCTCATATCCTTTTGTAGTAGACTAGTGAAAGCAAGTCAGTGTTTCTGAGTTCGGGGAGCCACCCTAGCACATTATTCAAACCCAAGGAAGGGGGGTCATTGGAACCCCCAATCTACAGCTGGTGGGTCAGAAGCACATATGATAAGCTGGCCTGGCACCTAGCATTGGAAGTGTGTGTTGGGGGGGGGTGGCTTGTAGGACCCAGCCCTGAACCTGTGGGATCTGACATCACCTCTGGGTAGACAGTGGCAGACTTGAGCTAAATTGTAGGACGCCCAGCCTGTGTCTCAGAGAATTGCTCATTGGGGGAATAACCTCCTCCCGTTAGTGACCGGAAGGGTTGAAGTGAAACGAGCTGTGTGAGTAGTGAAGCAGAAACAGGGACCAGAGACATAGTAGGGGGACACAGGGGGAGCAAAACTGGCTTTAAAAAAAATACTTACATAGCATTTTATTATTTATTTACTTACTTATTTAAATTAGAAAGAGCCGGCGTGCACCCTTGGGAGTTGGGGAGGGGCAGAGAGAGAGAATGAGAATCATAAGCAGGCTTCACACTCAGTGCGCAGATGCGGGGCTCAATTCCACAACTCTGGGGTCACGACCTGAGCTGAAATCAGGAGTCCGATGCTCAACCGACGGTGCATCCCAGGCTTCCCCAAACTGGGTTTTTCCTAAATACTGGGAGGAAGCTAAGTTTTCAAAGGACTACCACAGACACTTTTCCTTTCGATCTTCTTAATAGGCTGGTGAGGTAAAGTGTAAATGCTACAGTCGGTCCTTCAGCAGACTTGCTCTGTGAGTTAGCAGCTAATTAGCTTGTTTGAGCCTCAGTGTCCTCCTCTGTAAAATCAGGGATAATAGAAGCTACCTCACCAGAGTGCTGGGAGAATTAGGTTTTAAAAGGTGGGCGAAGTACTCAGCATAGAATCTTGCCAACACAGCACAGAGGTACCACCTGCTCCACCCAGGGCCAGGCCGACCTGAATAGGAGGCGGGAGGGAGGAGGAAGAGAGCAAGGAAGAGAGGCAAGGTGGTGGAGCATGGGCTCTGGAATCAGGCCCCGTGGACGCAGAATCCTCTCTGTCACTTATTCGCTGTGTGATCTTATGTGAGTCACTTAACTTCCCTAATCACTTCCGTCCAGTGGGTATAATGGGGGCTCTTCCCCAAACCCACATCCCCTTTGGTTTGACCCATGTCACTCAAAGACACCACCCTCCACCAGCTGCTCCTGACAGCATGTGGGAGTCGCCTTTGAAGTCTCTTCTTCTTCTTCACTTTCCAAGTCTGGTCTATCAGCATGTTCTTGCCGATTCTATTTCTAAGCATCTTTCACAACAACGGGTTTGGGAGCAGGTGGGGTGTAGCAACATGGGGTCTTTCCCACAGCAGATACGCTGAATTCAACATGGAGCCTGGGCAAATGGTGGTAGTTCTCACCTTCTTGTGGCTGGTTGATGGGAACCTGGCCTACAGTGAAATGGCAGACATTCCTTGTAAAGTGATAGTTCAGGAGGGAATGCATCAAGCATGAGTCCTCTCCTAATTTCTCCCCCCAAGAGGACACTCCTTGCACCAGAAATCCCTCGGTGAGGGGAGTACTGGCATCTTTGGAAAGTGCTGTCATGGCTGCTCTCTGAAGGCCAGAGATGCGGGTCAGAGATGGTGTGGTTTCAAGGACGGGGGACCCCGAGGGGCACAAGCCAGGCAATGGCACTCGAGCACCAGCAACTGCAGGGGTGGTGACTGTTAGAGAGGGTTGGGCTAGAGCGCGATGGTGGTCTGACCCACGGGGATCTTGGTTATGCCTCTTTGATTTTAGGGACCTTGGGACTGAAATAGAGGTCATCTACGGAGCCCTCTCAGATCTGGCTTAAGATATCATGATAGAGAATCCACAGCTTCTTAACCAATTCTGAGACCCGATTCAATTCGTAGACCCAGACCCCATGAAAAGAACCCATTATCCTGTGGTGTGAATCTTCCTTCTAGCCTACTCCAGTGATCTGGGCCCCTTAGCAGATAATTCTGCATCGAAGAAAAGATGGGATTGAACATTGGCTCTGAGCTAAGGCTTCTTCCTGAAAACTCCAAACATTGTTGTGGTCTACCAGCTAGAGGGTTTTGAGGCCAATGTGATAGATTTGACTCAACTCCACCTCAGCGAAGGCAATGGGAACCCAAGCCCGTCTCGTGTTTATTTGCCAAGGTTTTGAGTAAGTAGTATGATCGGACATACTTAGGAGCTGACCAAGTCTGCACTCTGACTGCTTGGTTTGTGCAATAATGGCTATTACAGTAGCTAAGGACCAAACGGAAGCTTCTGGAATTCTACCTCTTTATCAAAGTTATTAGCCCATACAGTTCCACATCCTCGGGGAATTTCAGATATTAGTGCTAACATCAAACACTTGAAAACAATGCAGCAATAGTGCAGTCGTATTCTGCTGTCATAAGGCTTGCCTGTTTAGATGGTACTGAAGACAGTTTGAACTTGGAGACTAACTACAGATGATTACAAGCTCATGTAAGTGGCATCTTCCATTTCAGCTGTTATTTTACACGAGGCATCTTTATAAATCACACAGCCCATGGCATCACTGTTGGCAAATCTTTTTTTTTCCTTCCAAATCCCTATGAGCATAAAGGCATCAGGAGTTCTGTAGTTTATCTTTCACCTGAAAAGGACAGCAATATATCTTCATGATCTGCTCTCTGGATTATAGCTGTCTTCCGGCTCTGTGACACAATGCTCTGAGTGTCTTGTCACCTCACATGATGCAATGCTAGCCTAGTACGTTGCTGACGTCAAGCTAGCAGGTCATGGAAAGTAGAAAATAACTGGTGTTTGCATGCTTTTGGTACATGTGTTTGTGTATGTGTGCTATAAGACAGGCAATAGTTCCCACAGAAACACAAGGGCCTGGCCACATCACTTGTATTTCTGGGGTTCTGATGTCTGGGACATATTGGGGTATTTGCTCCAGAGTGAAGGAGAAACTGACTCATTGATCCCCTCCTGCAAAGAAGGAGGTAGGATGCTTTGTGACCTCCTTTGGGCTTTGGAAGGAACATAGAAATAACCAAACATAACGTTGGATTGAGGTTTTCGGATACATTTACTGAGTAAGTCAGAAGATTCCCAGTTCTGAGCGGGGCTCAGAGCAAGAGAAGGCTCTTAAGCTGGTCCAGACTATGATGCAAGCCGCTCTGCTCTTTGGGCTTTATAATCCAATAGATCTCATGGTGTTAAGTTTCTTTAGTAAATCATTGCTTAGAGAATCAGCAGAAGCCCTAAGATTTGGAAATAAAGTTGTGATTTGTTCAGCAAACTATTCTCTTTTGGGGGACCCGGTAGAGAAATGGTATACCTAACCAGAAGGTGTCACATGATCACGCATCCTGTGTTTCCTTCTTATTCTTTTTAAATTTTTTTAAATGTTTATTTTTGAGAGAGACGCACAGAGTGCAAGCAGGGGAGGAGCAGAGAGAGGCAGACACAGAATCCAAAGCATGCTCAGCTCTGAGCTGTCAGCATAGAGCCCGACGCGGGGCTTGAGCCCACCAACCACAAGATCATGACCTGAGCCAAAGTCAGACGCTTAACCAACTGAGCCACCCAGGCGCCCCGTGTATTTCCTTCTATTAGCTGGGTGTTATCTGCTCCACCAAACCATAAAATTGAGCGTGACTTGCAACATTCCATCACTACGTAAAAGGCGTATGGAGAGCCCTGGGCCTATGCAGGTCCTGAAGATCAGGGGTGTGCCTAGCATATTTGATGCCCAGAGTCAGAGGTGTCCCGGTAAATGTTTAACATCCACCCTCTCAGGCAGGGAACAGGGGAGACCCGATATGTCATGCTTGCAGATTTCTGTGGTGTAACCACAACCACTATGACTGATTTCAAGCTGTCCACATGACATCACTGAACACAGAAGTGGGAAAAAATTTCATGATTGAATCTCATGAGCCAGGGTAAGCTGGCTCCAGGCCATGAGTGCCCAGAGTAGGTCATTTTTTTCAAATTCCCTTCCTCTAGGCGATAAGATTTTCTGAAAATCTTCATGAAATGAAATGAATAATAAAAGCCAGAAAAGAAGCAGAGAGAGTGAAAATGTTCTTTTTTTGTAATCATGCTGGTAAAGGTTTTTTTTCAGTAAAAAGGAGAATTAATATACAGTAAAAGAAAAGGAGGAAAGGGGTCAGACATATGATTTCTGGGCAGGCATTTAAGGAGCTTAGAAGTCCCCACTTGATCCTAACCAGGAAAAAGCTGGACCAGCTGAAAAATGAACAAGTCTTCTTAAATTTGTCAGAGAAGTGAGGTCACGGGGTGAAGTGTTAGCCCCAGAACTGGAGAGGCTGACAGGCAGACCCCAGGAATCTCAACTCACCTGAAAAGAAGCCATGAGCTGGAAACCAGAGCCAGCACAGGGCAGCCAATGTACCTGGAGAATTTCTGGAAACTCAGAGTGGGGATAAAAACTCCAGGAAGACCCAGTCATGGGATTTTACCTTCAGGGCTCTACCAGGTCCTCACGGAGAATATTGGAGAAAAATCCCCTGGGGTTTCCAACAAGGAGAGGGGAAAGGAGCCATCTTGCAAGGAGCCAGAACAGGGGCGCCCAGGTGGCTCAGTTGGTTGAGTGTCCGACATTGGCTCAGGCCATGATCTCATGGTTCGTGAGCTCGAGCCCCGCATCCAGCTTGAAAAAACTCACTTCAGATCCTCTGTCCTCCTCTCTCTCTGCCCCTCCCTCCCTCAAAATGAAATAAAACATGAAAAACAAAGAGACTAGAACATCCTATTCTTCTTAACAAGACCTGCCATTAGGAAACACTTTCAACAAAGAAGAAGCTTCTTTTTATCAGAGGTCATCTCCCAAGATCTTCTTGGTTGGGCTTGAGATATCATGATAGAGAATCATGGCTTCCTAACCAATTCTGAGATCTGATTCAATTCATAGACCCAGAACCCAGGTAAAGAACCATTATCTTTAAAGCAGGAGAATGGAAAAGAGGAGAAAAGAAATACATTAATATTTTTATATCATATCTGTGTAGTTTTTACTTTTTGAAAAAGGGAGTGACAGAGAACGTGAGTTTCTAGTTTTGATCTTTCTGCAGTTTGTCGACGACCTCATAAAATTGATCTTCAAATATTAATAGTCAGGGGAGAACACAGTCAGATTTGACAATCTATCTTTGCTCATAGCCAATCAAAGAACATGTTTTATTAATCATCATTCCAAAAATGTCTTACATGTGAAGCAACAGATAAACAAACAGTGTTTGAAATAAAGTTTTATTGGAACACAGCCACACATATTTATTTACAATTTATTTGTGGCTACTTTTATGTTGCAACAGTAGGGCTGAGTTGGGGCAGACTCCATTGCCTGCATGCCTGGAATATTTATTATCTGGCCCTTTAAGAAAAAGTTTGCCAACCTTGACCTAAAGGATTAAAATAAAATGCTATTGTATTTAAAGTGTATAAAATTTGAATATATTTTAATCAAAAACTATAAGTTATGATCAATAGAACTAAAAAATTTAATTTATATGTTTTCAAAAAAGTCTTTTTTTCTCTAAAATACTCAAAATCATCTATTATAATTGACGGACAATGTACAATGATAATGACTCTTAAAATCACAAATCAAAATTGTTCACATAAAGATGAAATTTTTACTTTAACTTAATTTTTGGAAAACTCAAGTCTATCACTAAATATTTTTATAAAGTGAAAATTATCCACAATTCTGACATTCTATGATTATCTAGTCATCAATATAAAGAATTAATGTTGGGGCGCCTTGGTGACTCGCTCAGATGGTTAAGCTTCCGAATTCGGCTCAGGTCATGATCTCACAGCTTGTGAGTTGGAGTCCTGTGTGTTGGGCTCGGTGCTGACAGCTCGGAGCCTGGAGACTGCTACGGATTCTGTGTCTCCCTCTCTCTCTGCCCCTCCCCTGACCATGCACTCTCTCTCAAAAATAAATAAACATTAAAAAAATTGGTGTTATAATTCATCATGTAATGTCTAATATAGATGCACATATAAATTGAAGAGCAAAATGAATTATTTAAAAAATGTTTTAAGCCCAGACACAGGGCTTGACCTCATGAACCGCGAGATCATGAGCTGAGCCGAAATCCAGTGCTTAACCAACTGAGCCACCCAGGCACTTCTCAAAATGAATGGTTTAATATGCTAAAATATTTCTCAGTCACTCGTGCAAAATGTCAACTCTGCTGTTGTGAGAAATACGCTTATTATCATGTACCTTCCGCATCCTGAATTGAACAGGAAGAGTGGAGTATGCCTGAAACTAACGCATGGCATGTTAACTAAGCAGAATTAAAACAAAAATTTAAAAAAAAAAAAAAAGGAAAGAAAACAGATGCTCAACAATATTAAGGAAGAATACTTGATTACCGAGAAGATGCTATTGAAATACATTGCATTCATGCTGAAAGCATCAAACAAGTTCAATAATTTTATTTTCTCTTAGATAAGAGTTGCCACTGCTCCAACCTTCCTCACATTTGGAAGCAGTGTCCGTCTCTGACGTGAGCAGAGACAGTCCTTCTCACATTCAGATACCTTTCGCTTTGGAAGACGTGGGACGAGATGCAGAAAGGGATTTCCCTGGGGCCTGAGTGGTGTCGACCTTGGGGATGGATGTTTACAGCGATGGGCAGTGATCTGCTAGCAGTGAGCTCTGGATTCTGTGTGTTGTCCAATTAGTAAGCTTGGGTGTGTGTGGGGGGGAGAGGTGGGGGGGTGTCTATAAGATGTGGGTCCCTCTGAAGCATGGCAGCGTCTCTTGCTGGGTATACGGGTGGTATGTACCACTACCCATCTACCAAAATCCATGGGCTGCCGGCAGCTATGACTGTCGTGCGGGGCCTGACGCTGAGAAATGATGGAAGAAAGGATAGACATTGGACCCAAGCTGCCCAGTCATGCTCTCTCTGTCTCAAGAATTTGGAAACGTGGGGCACCTGGGTGGCCTAGTTGGTTAAGCATCTGACTTCAGCTCTGGTCATGATCTCACGGTTCATGAGTTCAAGCCCTGTGTCAGGCTCTGTGCTGACAACTCAAAGCCTGGAGCCTGCTTGGGATTCTGTGTCTCCCTCTCTCTCTGCCTCTCGCTTGTGCTCTCTCTGTCTTTCAAAAATAAATAAATGTTAAAAAATTAAAAAGAAAAGAATTTGGAAATGTAACCAAGACACTAGAAAACAAATCAAGTTAACGACAGAGTTCTGGATGGAGGCCATGAACGCCAAGCTTTGGGGTCTTCAGACCAATCTGGGGCAATGCTGGTCTGCTCCTCCTGCTGGGATTGTCAGTTCTTTCCTCGGATTCCACCAGGCTTCTCGATACCCTTCTAATGATTTCCCCCTTTGGCTGGTTTGCTTTCTGTTACTTGAAATCAAACGAACTCTTAAGACATCCTGTAAGGGGCTACCCACAGGCCCAAATTATACAGCTGGGCCAGCCTGTGCAGAAAGCCTCTCTCCAGACTATTTTCTGAGGACACAGTGCGGTCTAATAACAGCAGTCTGTGCCACCAACACTTTGTAAGGCGCTCGGTCAGATAGACCCGACATTGCCTGACCTTGAGCAAGTTACTTAACTGCTGCGAGCTTCTGTTTCTCCCTCTGTAAAGTGTCATTGTCCATCAGAGGGGCGAAACACCTGGACACGGTCAAGCCAGAGAGCGTCTTTGGAAGAATGAGAAAAAAATAGCTCTCCGGGCACAGGGCTTGGTGAGATCTGAGCCTCCTGGCCTCAGCTAGATACTTTGGTGATGGGCACGGTCTGCATGTTGACGTGACCCGGGGTCCTGGCAGCCAGCCGTGAGGCCAGGTACACGGAGCCCCTATGGGCAGCGCCTGTAGCTCCCTTTTCCTTTTCCTTCTCGAGTCTTGGCCCACCCACAAACGGCACAATTTGGAAGATGTGAGGGTGAGGCCAAAAGAGATGACATGATCGTAGGGAGGGATGCCACGCAAAATCTCCTGGCAGCTGGGCTGAACTCCGTGTCACGCTGACCACCCCTCCCCCCCGCCCCGTCTGTGTGCCTGTGGGCCTTGGGGAGAAATCAAAAAGGTGCTCCCTGATTTTGGCAATCCTTAATTCCCTCATTCGGCCAGCTTGGGCAAATACCTGTGTCCAGGCTGGCTTTCCAGCTGGGGTGGGGGTAGGGGGAGCCAGATGTGTAACCAGCCCTTCTGAAAGGTGGAATCTGGGCTGGGTGGGGAGGAGTGCCAGACCGGCTCCCGGGGAAACAGTGTGACATCACAAGAGAAGGCTCTGGGCCTCTCCCAGGCTCACTAGCTTCCCCACTGCATTCCCTCAATGCAGCCTTACCCCAACTCTGTGAGGTAAGCAACGGGGAGCTATTGGCGCCATCTTATAGCTGAAATACTGAGGCTCCAAAGATGAAAGGGACCGACCCCTCATCTCTGAAGGTGAGACCAGAACTTAATCTCCGTGACTCCTGGGCTTGGCTTCCAATTGGAGGCTGAGGGCAGACGCAGGCCATCTACTTCCCTACGGGCCTCCTCCATGTCCCGCGTCAAGGCCAGGCCACTTACGCCTCCTGTAGGATGGCAAAACCCACGGGGCCCCATTCTAGGCACTTCCTTCTGCAGCCTTCTCTCTCTTGACGCGGGAAGAGGGCCCTGGCTTATCCCGGATGGTTTATGTCCTCTGCATGCTGACTAAGCGTGTGGGTTGGGACACGAGTGGCCAGCAGAATTCGAATTCGTGTTTAGGGGGAGCTAGGAAGCCTCCCACTCCCAAGGGCCGAAATTTGCTCCCCAGGCAGATCTCCTGGAGCTCTGCATGGAGATATTGGACAAGAGACCAGTTTTTATTTTATTTATTTATTTTTAATGTTTTGGTTATTTTTTGAGAGAGAGAAAGAGAGAATGTAACCAGTAGAGGGGCAGAGAGAGGCAGGGACAGAGGATGGGAAGCGGGCTCTGTGCTAACAGGCTGACAGCAGTGAGTCCGATGCGGGGCTCGAACTCATGAACCAGGAAATAATGACCTGAGCTGAAGTCAGACGCTTAACCCACTGAGCCATCCAGGCTCCCTGAGACCAGTTTTTAATAAAGTAGTTCTTTCTTAGTTTCCTGTTTGCCCCATGCTGCGGGTGGGGTCCCCGGGAAGCAGACGGAGATGGAGATTTGCCTGGGGGGGCCCTGGGGAGACACACCTACAGAAGGGAAGGGAAGACAGAGTGGGCGCAGCAGGGTCCAGGGGCCGGGTAGTAGTAGGGGCCTCTGCTCACCCTGGAGGGGGCTCTGAAGATAGGGCCCAGCCTTTGTATCCTGTGTCACGCATCCGTCACCGGCCCTGAGGAAGGGGGGTGGCGGGGAGGGTGGTCTCCCGCTGAAGGGGCAGAACAGAGAGAGCTGACTAAGGAGCCACCCCAGAGACCGGAACGGATCTACTTCGCTACTGTGTTTCTTTGTACCTCCCTGCTGAGGCCCTCAGGCACAGCAGGTTGATTGGCTGAGCGGGATCCATCTCTGTCCTTTCCTACAGTGGGCCCGGGGCTCCGTGAGGGGGTTCACGGGGTCCTTCCATAGTGGGGAGCCCTGCCTGGGGAGGCAGGGACCGGTTGGGGACAGGCCTAGGTCAGGAGGAGTCGTGGGGAAGATGAAGCCGCATCTTTCAGGAAGGACAGCAAGGGACACCTCCAGCCTTCAGTGTCCCCCCAGGGAGGACCCGGTGTGCCCCGTAGGGATCGCAGAAGATGGCAGAGGACCCATGCCCGGGAGGGAGCCGAGCGGCGATGGCTGCGGTGGTTTGGGGCCAGCCTTCGGAAGGAGAAGGAGCCCCCCCATTTCCTCTGGCGCAGGGCTTTCCACAGCGGAAAAAAGGTTCGGGATGGTGGAGAGCACCTGCTTGCCTTTGGGGTCCCTCCGTGACTCAGAGCATTTTCCAGCTCGCTGAACTGGGGCCCTGCTGTGTGAGGTTTTCTCCTGAGCTCTGGCAGATGCATACTGAATGGGGAATTTAATCCATATGCTGATGATTCCTTTACCCTGAACTCATCTGCGGGTGGCTCCTAAGAGCCCTTTGATGTCCAGCAGGACTAGGAGCCTTTTTATGAGATGTTTTATGCTCTCCCCACCCACTCCCACCCTGCCCGCTACTCCCCGTGTATGTTGAAGGAACGGAAGTTGTGTTTTTTGGAGTCTAAATGGACTCAGACTTTGAAAGGTTCAAGTTCTAAATTCTAAGCGCGTGGGGATTCCCAGGGGCTGCAGGCTCGGCAAACTTTTCCCGTCCAGCCAGGGCCCTTGCAGCACAACTCAGAGGCCTGATTTGCACCGGATCCCAGGCGGGGGCGGTCCGACCTGGGAGGACCCGGAATGCGGGGCGGCGGTTCGTGCTCCCTGAGGCGCAGGCCAGGGGCTGCCTCGGCCAGAAGCCACATCACCCATGTGCTCATTCCACTGGGCTAAGGCCTTTTGTCTCCAAATCTAGCAGCATTGCGAGTATTCATGATCTGGGCAGTCAGGCATCAAGGCACTACTGTGGGGTCACTTTGAGCCGGGAGGCTATCTCAGGTGGTGGGACTCAGGGTGGTGAGCTGTCAAGCCAGGAGAGGGGTCCCAGGTGGGCGAGAGAGTGCTAGAGACTAAAAGCTGGCTCCTGGGACTCCTGCCTTGCTCTCCTCTCCTAGGGGTCTGGATGGGATTTGCAGAGCACGGGGGTTGGGGGGTGGGGTGCTGGCTGACTCAGGCAGCAGCAGATGGAGGCTCTACACTAGAGGGACTGTGTTCAGGAGAAAGGGCGGGTCTCCAGAATCATGCACCGACGTGCGCATGTGTGTGCATGTGGGTTGGGGCACAGGGCAGTTTCCCGAACTGTGGGCATGGGCTGAAGTTGCTTTTCATAGCCGCCTGGCACTCTGACCTTGGCGAGGGGTAGCTATTAAATGCGGGGACCCAGTGAACCAGGAGAGCAGAGGCTGAGCGCGAACAGGGAGCAGAGAAGGGAGAGATTGGGTTCAAAATGTGGAGGCGGAGGGGTTCTCTTGGGATATGAGGGTGAAGGACACGGGAGGGGGGAGAGAAACCAGAGATGAGATGAGCAGTAGGTATTGGGGGGGTGCTTTTGTGACGGAGAAGGTGTCCTTTGCTTCTGCTACCTGTGCCTTTAGTGACACTGAGGGAGATTTCACCTGTCGTGGAGGAGAGGAGGGGGGTTTGGAGCCGCTAACTGCACCCCCACCTGGTTTGTGCTTTCCAGTGGCAACGCCAGCCTGCGCTGTGTCTTGTGGGTACATCTGGCTCAGAGTGCTTGGGGATGTTAACAGTCTTGTGACTCCTGTGAAATGTGTCCCCACCATTTCGCGATCTCACGGTTCATGGGTTTGAGCCCTGCGTCAGCCTCTGTGCTGACAGTGTGGAGCCTGGAGCCTGCTTCCGATGCTGTGTGTCCCTCTCTCTCTGCCCCTCCCCTGCTCGTGCTGTTTCCCTCTCTCTCAAAAATAAATTCACATTAAAAAAAAAAATGGAGGTTCACAGACATTGTGTGACTTGCCCAAGGTCACACAGTGAGCCAGAGGCAGGATTGGGGCTCGAACTGCCAGGATTTGCTGCTGCACCCCACTTCCTGGATGAGCCTCCTCACGATCTCCCCAGGGTGTTTCAGGACTGCTCCGTGGGGTGAATCTGCACACAGAGCGCAGACACTCCTCTTAGGAGGATGAGTCCACTGGCTCCTGTGGGCCAACCAGGGGACAGACACAGATGCCAAGACAGGCTGGGGACATGGGGAGAGGTGAGCACACCGCAGGGTCCCTGAACTCAGGCTGGGCAGAACGGATGGGGGACGGGAGTCTGGGAATGCTTCCTGCAGGAGGGGCCGCTGGGCTGAGGGAAACGGGGAGAGATGCCAGAGGGAACAGCAGAGCCGAGGCGGGAGGTGGAAAGAGCACCGCGTGGGAGATCACAGGTGTGAGCAGGTTGGTGTCGTAAAGGTGAAGCTCAAGGGCGGGGGGAGTGAACCAGGGAGCTAAGGAGACGAGACAGCTTCTTCCCTGGGAAGGGGGAGCCTTCTGTCTGCTAGGATCTGGACTTTGTCTTGGAAACAGAGCAGACTTGTTTCAACATGGCAAGGTTTGCATCTAGAATGATCTTTCCTCCAGGAGAAAAGCAGGTGGGAAGAGGGAAAGGCTGAGGCAGGAGGCGGGTGAGAAGGCTCCTGGAGTAACACTTCCTGCCCCCAACCAGAGGTGAGGGTCTCAGTGGGGACAGAGAAGGGACAGGATGTGCTGCATATGAGTGGGGATGGAAGGTGGGCGTCCGGATGACTCCCAGATGGAGACCCTGGTTGGGGAGGTGGCCGTGGCCATGGATTTATGGCCCAGGCCAGGGAACACTTCCCGTGGACACCTGCACAGGAAGGGGGCGGCGGTGGGGAGGGTCTGAAGATGAAGAGAGACCCCTTTGGGAGACACATATGTGGCATTTGTCTGCATACGGGTGGGAATTAAAATCCTGAGTTGGCCCACTATGGTCTGGAAGAGAGGGTGGAGGCCATCCAAGGAAGCTCAGGATGGGGGAGTGGGTGGGGTCTGGCTGGGCCTTGAAGGTGGGGACCTGTCACTGAGAGAGACTGGGGCCCTTGAGGGTGTCTCCCTGCCAGCCCAGCCCCAGGCACAGCACAGCTGAGTGAACATTTCCTGAAACTAAGAGAGAGGGAGGGACAGGGAGAGAGGGGGACGGGGAGGCTAACTGCCCACACACCGGTCCTTCCCAGGAAGGGTGCTGTATCCTACACAACTCTTCCCGCCAGGTTGTCCGGAGGTCTCCAGGCTTGGAAGCCACTGCCTCTATTTGCTGAGCACCTTAGGGGCTGTCTCAGGCCTTGAGGAAGGAGGCAGCTGAGACAGAGAGACACCCAGTGGCTGGCATCACTGCGGCCAACCGAAGACTCCACGTCTAGGTCTGAAAGGGATTTTTGCCCCTTGGGAATTTGGGGCTTTTACCCAGAGTCAAGGGCTTACTGAAGGGAGTAAAGCTCCAGCGAGCTTTAGGGCCACTTCCCCGCCCTGTGGACTGCAGCCCCGTGGACTGGGTAGAAAGGAAGAGCTCATGGAAAAGAGATGGGCCATGTCCAGTCCAGACTGGTGGCCCATTGGCAGATGCTGAGGCCGGACGTGTTTTGGAGACTCAGGCCCCAGTAAGAACCGGGGCAGCTGCTAGAATCGGGCACTGAGGATGCTGGAACTGGGTCTTGCCTGGCATGGCCACGGAAACACATGTCCTTTAGGGCCCCAACATGTGCCACATGGGCAGGCTGGAAGCCCCAGAGAGATAGACTTTGTAGCCAATCAGGCTTCGTCCTGCCTTGCTTTTATTTTTAATGTTTATTTATTCACTTTGAGAGAGAGAGAATGCACGAGCAGGGTAGCGGGGCAGTGGGTGGGGGTAGGGGGGCAGAGAGAGAGAATTGTTAGCAGGCTCCATGCTCAGTGCGGAGCCTGACACAGGGCTCTGTCTCATGACTGCGAGCTCATGACCTGAGCCGAAATCAAGCACTGAGCGCTCAACTGACAGAGCCACCCAGGTGCTCCTGTTTTGCCTCATTTTTGGCAAAAGATGATTTGGGCATGTCCGCCAGGCACAAATGACCCTCCCACATCCGCTAACCCCTCTACACATCAGTTGCTAAAAACCAGGCACAATCTTAGGTTTCAAACACGGCAGCAAAATTCAAAGTGTTGCATCACAACAACGCATCAGCCGACTTCAGCCAACAGAGAGGATGGCTTGGTCTCTCGGGAGTGAGTCTCATTACGGCGGGTGCTTGTTTCAGGAGCCTGAGTAGAGGAGGCGACTATGGGACTCCCAGGCCAGGGTCTGCTCGCCCACGGAAGCACCATGAACGGTGTGGTTGAACAGCCCAGTCCTTGGAGGAACCTGATCCGCTCTACTGCTCGTCCCAAAGTGAGAGCTTGGGCATGCTGCTCCGTTTCCTCCTCTGTCAAATGGGCATGAAAATCCCCGGGTCGACTATCTTCCAGTGGGTCAACAAAGCTCACAGATGAAACACTAATGTGGAAATTAAAACAAGTTTTGGCTTCCAGCTTCCCTCGGCCTGAGGTGGAAATCTTGGAATGCTGGAGCATTCATTGCCCATCTAGGGGGCTGCTCTAATGCCTTCCCGAGTGGCTCTTAAAAAATCAAAGGACTTTGTAGCCAGGCATCGGAAAGGCCAGCCCTATTTCAGCCCTGAGCTGGGAGCAGACATGATGGGGAAAACGAATTCTGAAAGCATATAAATTCTTCCACACACCACCCCCCACGCAAGGGTCATGTGACTTTCCATCAACAGTGGCTAATGATGTGGGGAGACAGGACCCTGGAGGGAGCCCCTTCCTGCCTCTTCCCAGGTACCCATTCCTCATGGCAGGGGGGAGGACTTCGGGGGTCCCAGGGAAGTTGCTGGCCTGTAAAACACCGAGAAGATTCCTTGACGGAAATGGATGCCATCCAAGAGGGTGGGGCTTTTCCCTCACTGACCATCCAGAAAAACTCCCGTTTTTACTGGGAGCACGGGAGAGGCCCACAGCTGCTGGGGCTGGGCCTGCTAGAGAGGCCGAGGCCCTGAATTCTGAGCCGAGGCCAACTGATTTTTATTCCTTCCTGTGGGCGCTCCTTTCACAAATGGTTATGGAGCCCAAACTGAGAAGAGGCCTGCGCTCTATGCCAGCATCAGCCTGGAGGATGAGGCATCCAGTCCGTCTGGCTCCTGCCGCATGAGTTCCTTTGGCTACCTATTTATTGCCCTGCCCCCGCAGGGGTCCCCATGCGACAGTGTTCAGTAGCCTCGTGTTGTCACAGGTGCGCGTTGCTGTGGAACCCATGGGCCTAGCCGGACGAGAACCAGGTTTCCAGTCTTCCTTGACCTCGGTGTATCTGGGGCCCGGAAGGTTCTGGAACACTGTGGCTCTGAAGGCCCCTTGTCGTGCTTTCTGTCCCTTCCCCAACAGCCCTGTTCCTCACTGGCAAGACTTGGGTTTGCTTGTGTTCCTGTCCCTTCCAACTGCGGTTCAAAGGGACAGCCTAACTATTCCAAGCCAAACACGGGCATTCCATGCTCCTTGTCAGTGATTGGTGTCGAGGTATGTGGCTCAGTTCTGGCCAATAAGATGTGAAGGTAAATAAGCTGGGGGAGGAGGTTTTGGAGAAGGTTTCCCGCTGACTACAAGAGACACCTAAGAAGAGGTGGCCTCTGCCTCTCTTGCTGGGGTTGTGTGGGTGTGTGACGCCTGGAGTATTGGTAGCCGTGTTAAGGCCATGAGGCGAGCTAGTCTGAAGACAGAGGTAATGTACTGAGGGAGAACAATGCTGGAACATGAAAGGGATCTGCTTCCAATAGCTCAGTGCCCCCTGGTCCAGGCAACGGCATGCTTGCTACTCCTCTGCACGGCCTTCATGGCCGATCAGTGACCAGCATCCGTTCTACTGCCTTTTCCAGAGGCTGGGGAGGGAGGGACCAAGTTCACATTGGGACATGTTGGGTGTGAGGCTCCAATGGGGGACCTGGAGAGTAGAGGTCAGGGGTCCTTGAGGATGCAGGGCTGGGGACCAGGGCTTGGGCTGGGGTCACCATGGTGGTTCTCTGATCCTCATGGAGGGCCCACTGCATTCCAGGCCCAGGGCAGGGTTCACGCTGCATACGGGCGGTAAGAAGAGCACGGGAATGAGAACGAAGTGTGAGGAGGGAGGCTCCGCACGTGCCCCGCTCCGCCCACAGGGAAAGACCGGCAGAGAAAGGAAGACACACGCCCACACCCACCCATCCACCTCCTCCCCATGCACCCAGGCTATCATTGATGACTTCCAGTCCCACACAGAATTAAAGCTGTCGCTTCCCCGGGACCCCAGGATCTGGCCCATCACTCGTCCCCACCTCCCACGTGGAGCCACATGGCCATCTCGCTGTTCCTTGATCTGGTAAAGCACATTCCCAGCGCCCTGGGCTTTGCACTTGCTGTTCCCTCTGTCTAGAGCAGCCCGCAGCAGGCGGGCGAGGGCTCGGTGGCTCACTTCATCAGCATCTCAGGCTCTGGCCGTCTTCTGCGAGAGGACTCTCTTGACCACATTATTTAAAACATCACCCTTGGCGTTAACCTCCATCCCTTATATCCATTGTCCCCCATATGACCTGATATCTCACCACCAAACTGCACATTTTTCCTTTGGGGTCTGTCTCCTCTGCCAGGTGTCGTCTTTCTGAAGACAGGTTTGTGGTCTTCTCTGTCATGGCACATAGTAAAGGCTCACACCCTATCACTGGGGTGTCCCGTGGCAGGGAGGTGGTGGCATGCCGGCTGCTCTGGCCTCGAGAAGTGTTCTCAGCGTGTTAAGTGAAAACAAAAGCAAGAATTGTCGGCGGGGGTTCCCCATTGGAGCGTGTCTTTCAGTCCCATCTGGGTGTTCTCACAGATGCAGATGCACCCCTGCACGGAGAGCAGCGAGTGAACCGTCACCAGAAAATAGCTCTGGGGAGGTGGCCAGAGCTCGAGGGGCGACGTTCCATCTTTCTTACTTGTTTCATTATTGTAGACTTTTATTTTATTTTATTTTATTTTATTTTATTTTATTTTATTNGACTGAGCCACCCAGGTGCCCCTGTAGACTTTTATTTTTTTATTTATTTATTTTGAGAGTGTGTGCACTCGTACTCGGGGGGAGGGGCAGAGAGAACGGGAGAGAGAGAGAGAATCCCAAGTAGCCCCTGCACCGACAGTGCGGGCCACAACGCAGGGCTCCATCTCATGGACTGTGAGATCATGACCTGCGCTGAAATCAAGAGTCGGGCGCTTAGCTGACTCAGCCCCCCGGGCACCCCTCTTTCTTGTAGACTTTTGACAACTAAGTACATTCCGATTGTAATTTTTAGATAAAGAGCAAGTAACATCATGAAAGAGGGGGTGCAGCTGGGGAGGGTGGAGATGGGGAGGCGGGGGGCCAGGGCCAGCAGTGGAAGGGGCCGCCAGGGGGGCTGGGCCTCCGCAGCCCCTCACAGAACGCGTGGCAGCTTCTGCCTCTCCCGTTCTGTGGGGTAGGGAGGCATCCAGTCTGCCCCCCCGACACGAGGTGGCAGGCGAGTGCAGCCTCCTCCTCTCCCCAGCGACTGCAGCCTCCTCTTCTAGGAGGCCAGGGCCCCCTTCTTCTCACAGAAGTGTCCCCGGCCCCTGACCCATAGGCATGTGACCCATAGAGACCGGTACGGCACGTCCAGGCAACAGGTAGAGATGTGCGTCTGCAGTTGAGGGGAAACCCCGCTGCAGGCAGACCTTCCCTGGGGAATGGAGAGCCTTGAGCCAGTCAAGGCGGGGGAGTGGGTGTAGAGAGGCGCAGGGGCCCGGGGCGGCTGCAAGAATGCTAAGAGTGGTCATCGCCGGCACTGCCGCACTGAGCGCAGGGGGTGGCCTCCGGGAGCTCTCCAGGCCTCCGGCCGGGAGTCCAGATAGCACACCTCCCCACTGGTCACTCCACTCCTGTTTCTACGCCAGACCTCATACCTCATCCTTGCATTACTGGCTCCTGGCAACAGCAGATGCAGTGATGATTTAAGATAGCAAAGCGGTTTTGTCTATTTTTGCCTCTGACCTTGGTCCTTGAGCTCACAGAGCTGGCCAGCAGGAGGCATGAAAGGCTGGAAGGACCTGGGAACAACCGCGGGAAGTCAGAGGCCCAGGAGGCCCAGCTTGGTGGCCCACGCCTGCCCTCGGGGCTGGCCTGGGCATGGAGCTCGGGGCGGCTGTGCCCACACCCAGCAAAGGCTGAGAAGGGGGAGGAGGGGNACATTGTTTGCAACTGGAAGGTTCTGTTCCTCTGGGTCAGTCCCCTCATTTTACCCTCAGAGCCCCACATTGGTGGGCACCACCACTCTCCCGTTAGTGGCGGAGGGATCAGAGGCCCAGAGCGCCAGGAAGGGGACAGCCAGGCTCTGGGGCAGGTCTGTCTGACGTCGATTCTCCACTGTATGGCCAGCAGACAGTTCAAAGCTTCCCATATTTGGTAAAGTGTCTACACTTAAATGTTTCTTCTACACGTTTTCACTTAGACCTCGTCCAATGAGTTGGGCATTATTGGCTCCATGTCACAGACAAGGAAACAGAGGCCTAGGAAGATCAGTTAAGGTCACCCAGATGGTAGGGTCCAAATCTGGGACTCTGACCCGTCACCCCTCACTCAGACTGCTGCCTCTCTTGACACAGCCCACCAATACCCCCCTCCCCAGGGAAGGGCATGGGAACTGAGCACTGCCAAACAGGTCTCCCCTTAAGATGGCACCCACCCCCTTTCCTCGTTTTACCATATTTAGTGAAATCTACAATGTCATTTTTTTATTAAAAAATTATTTTCCTTTAAGATTTTTTAAAGTTCAATGATTTATTTAAATTTTTATTTGATTTAATTTTTTAATGTACATCCAAGTGAGCTAGCATATAGCGCAACAATGATTTCGGGAGTAGATTCCTAAATGCCCCTGACTCATTTAGCCCATCGGCCCTCCCACAAACCCTCCAGCAACCCTCTGTTTGTTCTTCATATTTAAGAGTCTCTTATGTTTTTGTCCCCCTCCCTATTTTTATTTTCTTTTTGCTTCCCTTCTCTTATGGTCATCTGTTTTGTATCTTCAAGTCCTCAAAGGAGTGAAGTCATATGATACTTGTCTTTCTCTGACTAATTCCGCTTAGCATTATACCCTCTAGTTCCATCCACATAGTTGTAAATAGCAAGATTTCATTCTTTTTTATTGCCAAGTAATACTCCATTGTGTATATATACCACAGCTTCTTTATCCATTCATCTGTCGATGGACATTTGGGCTCTTTCCATACTTTGGCTATCGATGACAAAGGGACCTTTGTACCCTGGGTCCATCTTAAAATCTTTGTCAGGCCAAGAGGCTGTTGTGACTTTGTCGTGACTTTCCCAGGCACGCACATCAAGGTGAGTGGATGGGTGTTGAGTGGTTCAGGAGAAAATTCTGGAACCAGTAGTGGAGAATTCTTAAGAACGGGTGCTGAACCGCCCTGCTTTTGAAGGTGCAGAGGACGAGACCAGATAGAAAATCCCAATTTCAACAGCTCGGGAACCATGAGAGGTTCTGAAGAGTTGGATTCCAAACACGGAGCAGTTCTGGGGCTACACGATCAAGAGGGTCCCCATTTATATCTCACAGAGGGCTGTGTGCGCTTAAGAGCTCCCACAGTTCTGCTGGGTGATGGTGGGCCTGGGAGACACACCCAGGAAGCCACGTGGCCGATGTGCAAACACGCCCTCCCAGGTGTTTCTGTTTCATCCGGAACGAGGTGGGGAAGGATGCCCTCTCACCCACCTGGGCGCCCACAGGTGCAAAGTGGGGGAGGTGGATGGCGGGTCTGAAAGTCTGTAGGGCTGATGATTGGCACCACTTGACTCGGAGCCAAAGCAGAGAGGGAGTTGAAGCCTGGGAGAGCCCGGAAGCTGTGCCTCGGACGAGCTGGTACCCACCGCTCTCCAGGGGCGTGGCTCCCTGCTCTGCTCCCAGGGCCCCACCCGGAAGCCAGCGCACCGCAGGCACCCAGTTGGTGACTGCTGCCCAAATGAAAACTGCTCTCATTTCGGGTCTCTACAGCACAGGCTTGAATTGTGCATCTGGACTTGACTGAGCCTCACAGGGGGTCTGAGTTTCCTCATCTGCATGTAGAGCGAGGATAAGATGTCTCCATCCCAGAGTCATCGGGACCGCGAATGAGATGTACAGGTGGCCAGCGACTGCCTGATGGGAATGGCTGGGAAAAATTCTGAAGAGAAAAACTGCTTTCCATGGTTTTTTGTGCACTGGTCTCCGATAGAGCCCAAATCCCAACTCTTGGTCACAACAAGATTGGGAAAAGCGTGAGGGGGTCAGGTAGCCCCATCCTCTGTGCAAGGACAATTGTCCCTGCTGTCCTGCAGCTGGGCACCAGGGCTTCTCATGGAAACGGCAGTGTTCTCGTCCTCACTCCGGGGAGGTCTTCAGCAACCCCAGCAGGTCTGTGCTCCACCCGTTTCTTGATGGATAAATGAGTCCTTCACCTTGAGAGCAGAACCCCAGAGAAGAGGTTCTCCCTCCCCAGTCCAGGTGTGTGCGCACACGAGCACGTGGGCTCACTCACCTGGCTGGAGTCTTTTTTTGGGTCTGGGACCTAGGACGTCATCTGCTTTTCCACAGCCAGCCATAACTTCTGCTCGAATGTGGGGAACGGTGGGTTTCCTCTCTGTGTTTTCCCCAGCACCCAGCGCAGAAAATGCTCGGGAATCATTAACTGCATGAATGGATGAAACTGACTGGGGAGTACCTGGTGTGAAGAAATTCCACACAAGATGAAGATGGTGAACCATGAGTACTAGTTACAATATAGACTGGATGCTGCTATAAAGATGCCAAAATAACGAGATCCATGTTTACTGCTCCTTGCGTGGTGGGCTGACCATAAGCACGTTATGATTAAGAGCATTGTTATGCAGCTCTGTGGTGTCGGGGCCCTAGGCTCTGCTGATCCTAAGAAACAGCTTTCATCTTGAGGCCTAAAGTGGCTGCTCCGGCTCCTGCCATCACACCCACATTCCTACCAGCAGAGAGCAGGAAGGAGAAGTGGAAGGAACTCCTTTTTCCTTTAAGGGCATGGCCCAGGAGTGGCTCCTATCACATCTGACCTGCCAGAACTTAGTCCCTTGCTGCAAAACAAGCTGGGGAAGCGGTCTTTAACCGGGAGGTCATTGCCGAGCATAAGCCCGGAGGGTCATTTACTACAACAAGAAGAGGAGATGGATGTTGGGAGAAACTTGTGTGCTCTGCGCCGTCTCATTTTGAAAAGGTGGACTGGCCTGTTCATCGGTCACGTGTGGGGGCACAGGGGCTTGGAGTGTGAAGCTGGGTGAGGAAAATGGTAGGAGACGCAGAGGTGGATGTTACTGGGGGGTTCAGAGGATGGCGTGGGGTCTCTCAGGGGTAGAGTAGACAGCCCGAGGGCCTCTGGGAAGCACAGAGAGTTGGAGAAAGAGGCAGCGACAGCCAGCCTGTGTCGGGCTCCGGCCCACGTACACCAAAGGGCACGGACAGGGGGCCAGGCCCACAGCCCCCCGGACAGCGATGTGCGTAAGGTAAGCTCTGCCCCCACCCCCCATGGGAGCTGCACGATGCTTACCAGCAGGTCTAAATAAACTACCGGCTTGTACAAAATGACACGTTTTCCAGTGTTTCTTGAAATATCAGGGCTCAGCCTAAGCTGATCTGACTTTCTGAGATAAGGCTTGGCAGGTCCTGGGCCGTGGCTGCAGGCTCTGGTTCACTGGCTCCCCTACCACTCCCTGCCAGGCCCGCTTCCCTCATTCGCTCCCCCTGCCTGTCCGTGTGGAAACAGAGGGGGTGATCTCCGCACCGCCGGAGCCCCGCACGGTGTCACCAGAGGCCCAGCAGAGCACAGACATCCCTGGAAGACAAACGTTAGCTCGTAGCGGCCATGGCTCATTCCTGTGTACGCTGGGCCAGACCTGTGCCCGGGATGAAGGTCAGCAGCCCGTGCAGAGAACCCTCCAACACGCAGAGAGGAACCTCTCTGCTCTGCCCCGGAATGAGGTCCGGAGGGCCGGAGCTGGCGATGGGCACTTCGAAGTCACAGAGGACCTGAGCACCACCATCCTCTGATGAGCCCAGGTCTCTGTGGCCCGGGATGCCCCCCAGGAACGCTCTCCAGTGCGCCAAGCAAGCAGCATGAAGGCAAAGAAGTGCGTAGAGTGTGTGCTTCCTGTCGTTTAAGGAAATTTCCAGAAACGCCACGCAGCCATTATGCCGGGCGGCCCCACGTCCGGCAGAATAGCGGGCTCGTGTTACCAGGAAAGTCAGGAGACTGGGTGGGCTACCAGAAGCCTCTGCCACGGGGCCTTACGCACGTAGCTCATCTCTGCCCCTCGTGGCATGAGTACAGGCTCCGCTGTGCAGAGGGGACGCGGTAGCCCACGGAGGTCCCCATAGGAGTTCCAGGCCTCGGCCTGTGAGTGGCCAAGCGTCAGGGTCCCACATGTGACCCTGTGCTTGGCTCTCCCCAGCGCCGATCTCAGAGAAGACCCGATGCCCGGTCACTGCCTCCCTTCAAGCTTCTTGCCACTGGATGGCATTTCTTCTCCCTCCTCTTCAGGGGTGGGGGTAGGGTGTGCCCCCTGCGGTGGCACAGCACAGCATTGGGACACCGAGGTTCACCCCTACAAGCCCAGGCCTGTGAGGACGGTGCCTCTGCAGTAGAGGAGGAGAGGGGGGAACGATGCGGTCTCCCCCAAGGCGTGGCAGGACCGCTCCCAAGGCCCCAAGGCCGAGGAACCCCCCAAAGCAAAAACAGTTTGATCTCATCCAGCAAGTGGTTACTTATTAGCTCCATTGTTTTCAACATCACCCTTGGCCAGAGCTCGAGAGCGGCCGTATTTTGCAAGCTGCCTTGTGTGTGGGGACGCATCCGGGGTTGATAATGGCTCAGCCCCGGATATTTTGGTTCTTCCCTCTTGAAAGGGAGGATCTTGCTGCCACCCGGCCCTGCCTCGCTCTCCAGATCGGAAACTATGTGACCCTCACGACGGGGTTTCGGTTGGACACCTCGGGCCAGATTTCCGAGCCGAAGGGAACACAGGGCTGTGTCAGGGCCAAGCGCATACTCTGCACAGCTGGCTATGATGTTTCGTCCTGTCCCTTAAAAAACAAAGCTGAAACCCTGCAAAGAATTGCTTTCAAATCAACTATTTGTTGGCACAATGTCCTGTTGGTTAGAAAACATGTTTTTTGTGTTAAAATTAGATTTCCCTGGAAAGAACAATGGCAAAATCAAAGGGGACAAGGGTTTGGCGGGGCGGAAAAGAACAGACTCCTCTGCCCAGAACCCCTCGAGGTCCTGGGAGCGCCAAGCTGCTCGCGGCGCCTGGCTTCCTGGCTTGAGTCAGAGGACCGGGTCTCCTGCTCGTCGCTGGCGGGGAGGTCGCCACCTGGGTCCCTCGGAGGCCGCAGCACAAAGCATCCAGACAGACGTTGCACCGCTCCGGCCTGGCTGACGCACCACCTGAGGGTGCCCCGAGGGCCTGGCACCGCTGGGGTGGCCCTGCCCGCGACGCGCCTCCCCACCCCCGACGCTCACAGGCCTCCTCCAGCCCCAGTGCTGCCCTGCTGGGGGCCGGCACCTCCGTGCGGCCCCAGGCTCTGGCCACAGCTGGGGACACCAGACTTGGAAGCTTGACCCAGGGCGGCTGTCGGCTGTCGGTAGCCTGGCTTGAGAGCGTGGCCCAGAGCCCAGCGTCTGTCCCGCCAAACAGATGCTCTCACTTGGGGCTTTCGGACGCAACACACACAGAGAAGGATCCAGAGAGCAGAGGGAGAGACACACGGAGAGCAGGCAGTGCACAGAGGCCGTGAGGCAGAGGCGCTGGGCAGTGCAGCCTGCTGGAAGGGCGGTGATCCCAAGGACGGGGAGTGGGGGGTGCACACGGAGGTGGTAGGAAGAGCCAGACTGAGGCCGGGCCTCCAAGCTGCTGCCAGGTGGCCAGAGAGCCACTGCATGGAGAACAGATCTGGCAGCTGCTCCCTGGGATAGGATGCACCCCACGTGCCCCGGAGACGCCCGCTCAGCTGTAACATTCATATAGGCTTCAGGGGACATCTTCCGGACTTGGGGGCAGCAGGCATGTACCCAAAGGATAGCTCTTTTTTTATTTTTTCAGAGTTGTAGTCCATTCCCCACCTCTTCCAGGAAGCCCTCCCTGACTACCTCTTCACCCATAGTCCTCAGCCCACAGAACTTGTCCCTGAGGATACCTAGCCTCCTGTTAGAGCCTAGCTCTTCACCTCTGTGCTCCATCTCCCACCTTGGCCACAAGCTGTCCAAAGACGGTGACTTCTCTGGGTGTCTCTAAGTCCCTACAGCACCGAGTGAGGCCTGGAGTGCGACTAAGGATCAGGATGTACTAGTCGGTGGCCTGGAGGCTTCACCCGCATAGCCCATGATGGAGTCATATCTGCACTCGGCCCCACATGTGCCCCTGAGCAGGGGACGTCAGCCCTAATGGCCTTCTATGACAGAGATGAGGGCTCTCTAGGCCTTTGCCCTTGGCAGAACCGGGGGGGTGGCATTGGCCCTGGCCTTAGGAAAGGAGACAGGTGGCAGAGCCCAGCTGGTGAGTCTGGTGTTATTTCAGAGAGAGCCAGATGCACCGGCCAGGGCTCAAGGCTGGACCAACTTGGAAAGGTGGGAGGCTTTTCTCCCTTCTCAGAGCTCAGTTGGTGCTATCTACCCCTTGGCCATTAGCTAGCACAGTCTGTAGAAGAAACGGCCCTGGGGTTTGCTTTCCACAGGCGAAGGGGAGGTGGAGAGAAGCTGCCAGCCCCCACCCCAGCCCAGCCCTCTCTGTATGCCCTGCTTTGCTCCACATTCTGGTGCACCCGTCCACCTCCCTTGGAGACTGTGAGATCCCTGAGGCAAGCAAGGCTGAGCCCTGTACCTCAGTGTCCCCAACAGCCAACACCAGGCCCAGCGTGGAGGAGATGAAGTTTCTTGGGCAGAAGACGGAGATGGGACATCAAGAGGAGGAGGCTGATCTTCTGGGACCTGGAGGGGGCAGAATGAATGTGGGGGGTGCTGGGCTGGAGAAGGAGCCCTGCGGCCACTGGTAGAGGCGCTTGGTTGGCCTCCCAGGAGGGGCCGACTCCAGGGTGGGTGGGGACCTTACCTTGTTCGCAAAAGTAAGAAGCCATCACTGTGTCTCAAGTAAGGGGGAGTGGTGAGGGCTGGCCCCAGGCACCACAAAGGAAGCCACTGGAACTAACGGCCAGGGACAGGACAGATCAGAAAGGCAGGCTTTGCTATTTTTAATAGTCACCTGTATGGTCTGTAGTAGATGCCCAAAAACTTGCAGTTACTAATTCTCTCAGCAAGCCCATTTGGTGAGGGTTCCTGCTGCCCTTTTCAAATGAGGAAAATGAGGCCCAGAGGAATCACTAACCTTGCTGAAGCTTAGACACGGGTAAGTGTGTAGGCAGAGATTTGAATCGGGCGTCTCAGCTTGAAAAGCGTAGGCTCTTTCCACTCAGTCCTCAGCCCCATTGTGGAAATGGCCTCAGGTAGGACAGGGAGGGGGGGGGGGGGGGGGGGNGGAGGAGCACCTGGCCCACACACTAATCCGCTCAAGCACCATCTGGCCAAAGGGACTTGTCAGTTCCCCCAAAACATCCCCTCTAAGTCAGGCCTCAGAGTCAGTGTCCTTTAAGATTTTTGTCCTCTTCATTTGAGGGAAAGGAATAAAACCTGGGAATGAAAAGTGATTGCAAAGCCCCAGTGGCAGGTGTAGGGGTCTCTTGGGAGCTCTCCAGCCATAACGGGCTGGCCTTGGCGTGTCTGGTCGCTAGGCCCATCTGCACCCTTGATCATCCACATGTGACCCAGTGTCACTAGCCGTCAATGACAGGAGATCTGGGGATACCAAAGTGGGTGAGTGTCCCCTCTAGAGAGCAGATAAGGCGCTGTTGGCTTCTATGTGGGAGACAGAGATGTGGAGAAGGAGAGGTGCTCGGGTAGACATGGGCCCTGCAGCAGGCCAAGGCCAAGACCAAGGCCCCAGGTATCCATGAGGTGGGAGGTGGCAGTTCCAGAGCCAGGGAGTGCCGGGCTACAGAGCGGATCCCGCCATGGGGCCGCGGCCTGGCCACACCTCCCACCTAGCCTCCCACCGCCTGCTGAGGACCTTTTATCGAAGGCAGCATGGTGACCGGCCAGCACCCCACCCCATGTGCCCTGCCCACAGGCACATCCAAATTCTTGATTGCCCGGGTTAGCCACACATCCCAAGACTAAAAGTCTACTCTTGAAGCTGGTGTGAGTTAAGGCAGGCTGAACCGCTGTAGTACAGAGACCCCCCGCCGAAAGTTACAGCCTAAACCCAAGAGAAATGTATCACCAGCCCATCAAACGGTCAAGGATGGAGGTTCTGGGTGGGCGGGGGCTCGGCTCCCTCTGGTCCTTCAGGGATCCTGGCTGACTGCTTCGTGATCTCCAACTGGGTACCTCAAAGGTCACTCTGGGCATCCACCCTGTGCATGGGAGGTCAGCGGGAGGAAGGAAGAGCACGGAGGGCTGTGCCTGGGGAGTGTTCCGGGGCTGAGACCGGCACTTGGTGCAGCTCATGTCTGTTTGCGTTCCTTGGCCTAGAACTCGGGCACACGGCCACCTTCAACTGCAAGGGGGCTGGGAAATGGAGCCTGGCAGACATCCTTGTGCTGACAGCTCTGGCGCTACGGATGAAGGGGAGGGCAGGTGCATACAGGGGAGGGGTACAGAGAGGACGGCCTACTCCCCTGTCCTTGCGGCGGTGGGGGGGGGAGTGAAGTGGGGGAAGCCCCAGGCCTCCACCAAATGCATTGCCATGAGGACAACAGACAGGCCTCCAGGCTCTCTGCCCTGTGCCCCTCCCCTGCCAGGTCAGCTCTCCCATTTGCTGCCCCACACCCCCTGGAAGCACAGAGATGTTGTTCTCATCTTCCTTAAATGGGCACAGGTCTGGTTTCCTTTGGCTCAAAGATCTTGTCCACCCACCAGAAGCACCTGTTTTGTCCCGAAGCCTGGGCCAGCCCTGGGGGGTGGTCACAGGGGGTGGGGGGGCTGTGGGGAAGGTGCACAGGATCACAGTGGATAAACGTCTGACTCCAGGCTCCATGCTGGGTGGGGCTGAGGGAGTCCGGTACAGAGACAAGATTCCAGAAAGACGAGCCTAACAGACATAGAGCAGCAAGGAGGATGCCATGATCGCAGAGGTCCAGAAGGGGAGGTCAGGGGCGCAGGTGAGAGTAAGCTAGAGGGCCTGGGAGGGGGGCTGTGGAGGGATCGAGAGCCCACACTCCTATCTAAAGGGAGCACCTGCGACTTAGCCACAGCTGCTTGGCACCTGGCAGGACTTGGCACCCTGTGTGGCCCAGTCTTCTGATTTGTCTAGAGAAGCCAGAAATGCAGGGTGTGTGTGTGTGTGTGTGTGTGTGTGTGTGTGTGTGTGTGTGCGCATGTGAGTGAGTGTGTGTGTGTGTAGAGAAACAGAGAGAGGGGGCAGGGAGAGGTTGAGGCTTTAGACACCAAACGAAGGCTGAGTAAACTTTGCTGCAGGCAAGACTGAGTCCTGGGGTCACCCTGTACCCTCAATAGAGACACACCTAGGGACTATGTGATAGGATTCAGAAGCTCTGACCCTGGTGACTGGAAGATTCAGGAGCATTTGTGACCACGGAGCCTAGTTGCTGTACTGTATGGGCCAGCTTCTCCGTTCCAGGTGCCTGTCATTATTCACTAATTCTCACAAGAGCGGCTGGGGAAGCTGTGGTGACCCCCCTCTTCCCGAAGCTGAAAAGGCTGCGCTCAGAGAGGTGGGGTCACTGTGCAAGGTCACACAGCTCATGAGCAGCCCTGCGAGGCTGTGCTGAGCCTTAGGGGCGATGGGGACCTGACCCTCTTCAGGGAGGGAAATGAAACTCAGAGCAGGACAGTGACTTGCCTCAAGTTGCCCAGGAGAGAGGCAGCGGTGGGGACCAGTCTCCAGGCCGTCGACACTTGTTTCCTTTCACGGGGTGCTCTTGCCGGCTCAGCCCCCAGGGCTCCTTGCACAACCGTGACTGCGGTTGGAGCCTTGACCCCCCTGGCACGGCCTCATCCCTCCCTCCCATTCCCCTCCCCCACCGCCCATTACAGTGAGACTTTCATGAAGCACATAATCACCTGCTAATTTGTCTTCTTGCTAAGCCTGAACTTTGGTCCACGCAGTTTCGCATCCGGGGCCCACCTGCATCGCCCTTCTGGCAGGATGTGAAGGACACCTCGGGAATCTCCCTAAGCTTAGGGCTTCTGCAGATAATTAATGACACTTTCAGCCTAAATTGAGGACAGTGCACATCTGCCCCACGTGGCCTGGGGAGATATGTGTTGGCCTCTGGTAACCCTTCCCGATGAAGAGACCCTGGTGATGGGGGAGGCTCGGAGTCACTGCCCTGTGCCCCCGGGAGGGGACAGACCTTGAAGTCCCTGCTAGGGTAGAATGCCTGTTATGTGCCTTTTCCCTCTTGTAGAGAGGCGTCCGGCCCCAACTCGTGGAGAAGGTTCTCTGCGCTTTAGACTCCCTACTCTCTTCCTCCAGCCCCCTTTCTCTCTCCCCTTCTCCACTCAAACCTTTTCTGGATCAACTACCAAACTCACACCCACTGAGGTACAAATCAGTGTACGGGGCTGCCCCTCCCAGAGTCATTTGCATTGCAGAAACCACTACGGTCATTTTACGCAAACGGGTTATGTCTCAGGCATCAGCAGCTGGGAATTTTGGAGACCGCCCCCCTCCCCGGGACATGGTCAAGTTCTACCCCAGTTTTTTGCAGTATCGCTCCTGACAGGCCCCCTTCCCAAAATGCTACTTACCCTTCTTCATGTGTCACCCATTTACCAAGCCTTGGCGTTCACTTAGAAAACAGCCTACCTGAAAAACAACTTTGGATGAAGTTCAAGGGTCTTGCTTTCATTATTTAGGCAAGTCGGTGTGTCCTAATCATCATTAATAGGGCTTCTGATGGGCAGAACTCTGGTTAAAAGGGACACCCCTTAGTTGGTGGGGCGCCATTAGCTGTGGGAGGAGCCTCTTGGGGTCTGATATCTGTATTAGGAGCAGGAGGCTCAAGCAGCCCCATTTCTGAGCCGATGAGCCCTGCCACTGCCTGTGGACATGCAAGCCCGCCTGCAGAGGACCTAGACCATGCTCTTTCAGGAGTATAATGTTGATCAGTCCCAGGTCAGACTGTGAAAGCTCTTTGAATCCCAAAGCCTTGGTTCTACAATACTTTGCTCATTCACTCCCTCACTCATTTAATCCAGTACTTACTAAGTGGCTCCCATGTAGAGTGGTATGCTAATTAAGTTTGGGGTCCAGTTAATGTGACATAGACCTGGCATGATATTGGCTCCAACAAGACAGAGGATGAGCTCCCTGTCACGGTTAATTGTATGGGCAACTTGACGGGGCTAAGGGATGCCCAGAGAGTGGGTAAAACATTAGCTCTGGGTGTGGCTGTAAGGGTGTTTCCAGAAGAGATTAGTATTTGATTCAGTAGACTGAGTAAAGAAGAGTGCCCTCGCCAAGGTGAGCAGGCATCATCCAGTCCACTGAGGACCAGGACAGAACAAAAGGGCAGTTCACAGGTTCCCCCTTGTCACCTGGGACACCCGTCTTCTCCTGCCCTTGGACATGAACGTTTGGGCTTGAACTGGACCTACACCGCCAGCTACCTTGATCTCCATCTTGCAGCCGGCAGATCGTGGTACTTCTTGGCCTCCAGAATCATGTGAGCCAATTCTTATAACCCATTTCCTCCTATATTTATATATTAGGTTGGTTTTGCTTCTCTGGAGGGCCCTGACAAGTACATTCTCCCTTGCCAAAGACCCACCAGGTATGTTGCTCAGGCCCCTCCACCCTGATGCTGGGCATTTCTGGAGCAAAGCCCCCACTTGCATGGTCCAAAATGGTGGCCCACCTTACACCTGTATTGCAGAGGGGTGGGGAGGAGGTGAAGGAGGAAGGGCACAGCCAGCAGTTTGTACACATCATGGCCACTCATATCCTGTTTGCCAGAACTTGGGCTCAGGGCCACACCCAGCTGCAAGGAAGGCTGGGAAATGTGGTTTTTATTTTGGGCGAACATAGGCCAGCCAAATATCAGGTAGTCTGTCGCTCTGAGGCTCTGAGAGAGGAGAGAGTAAATCTCAGGGGACAACTGGTAGACACTGACAAAGCTGGTGGATAAAACAGACACACTCCTGCCCAAAGTGGTCTCATAACTGGATGTGGAGATGAATATTAAATGACAAAAGACCTCAAGAGTTAAATGGCACCCACTCTGGTGAGGAGTATTAAGGAAGGCACAGGGATGGGGCGCCTGAGTGGCTCGGTTAAGCGTCTGACTTCGGCTCAGGTCATGATCTCGCGGTTCGTGGTTCGAGCTCCGCGTCAGGCTCTGTGCTGACAGCTCGGGCCTGGAGCCTACTTAGGATTCTGTGTGTGTCTTCCTCTCTGCCCCTCCCCTGCTTGCACTCTGTCTCTCTCTGTCTCAAAAATTAAAAAAATAAAAATTAAAAAAAAAAGGAAGGTACAGGGAACTCTAACAGGGGCTCAGGAAGGGCTCCTCTGAGGAAGGGCCACGAGAGCACAGACCTGAAGGATAACAGGTTAGAGGAAAGAGGGAGAAGCTGGGAGCCAGTCAGGTGGATCTGCGGGCAGGGAAGTGGCATTTAAGAGGACTCACAAGAAGGCTGCTAGGGTTGGATCCCAGTAAGCGGTGAGGACAGGGTAGGGGGTGAGAAGGGTGATGCGGACAGGCAGGGCCTGGAGACCAAGCTGGGGTGTTTGGCGACTTTCTTCCAGGGTGGTGGGAAGCATCTGGAATGTTTGGTGGACAGGTGACATCCTGCGTGGTAGTTTCTGGTCATTCTATTCCATTGCCTGGTGTCTCTGGAAATGGGGACCCCAGAGCTCAGCAAAGGCTGCAGGGGTGCGGCGGGGGGAAGTGGTCCCATGTGCAGTGGAGATAGAAAGCGGACAGAGAGTCCTGCTAGGCTCTTCTATGCACCAGACATCTGGGAATTAGAATCATGGACACTGGAGTTGAGAAAATGGGCAGAGCATTAGCCCAACTTCTTTGCGGTACAGGCGAAGGAGGCTGAGCACGGAGAGGGAGAGAGGCTCGGCCAGGTCGCCCAGCAGGGCCGTGGCAAAGCCAGAGCCAGAACTGATTCCTTCTGATGTCCTAGGTGGTGCAGGACCCAGGGAGGCTGGCAGGGCTGGGCTCAGTGGCTTGAACGGATATCACCTAGCTCCTGGGAGCTACCTGTCTGAAGCAGCATCAGAAACTTCAACCTGCTCATTAATTTCTAATTCCAGCCCTAAGCTATAAAATCAAACCACACACCAAGCTGCCCACCATTGCCTGACAGCTGGCCTGCCTGCTGCTGGCTGCCTGCTCACAATTGGTATTAGTGGCACCAATAGCAGATTAACATGGTGACCGGGCACCCAGCAACTTGATGCCACCCGCTGGGCTCACTAACGGCCAGTCTCCCTCAGCTGCGCAACTGCCCAGGTGCCCACATTTCCCCAACCTTGGGGTGTAGAACAGTCCTGGGCCCAGCAAGGGGTAGGTCTGGACTCAGCCACCAAGTGATGTCCCTGGCCCGACACAAAACACGGAAGGGGAGAGCAATGCTCACGAATCCAAGTTTAGCATAGGGCTTAAGAATCAGTGGGGCTCACGGGCATTCATGATCTGAGCCAAAGCTCACACTGCATAGGCAGAGAACTGAGTTCAGAGAAGTGGGAGCTACGCCCAAGGTCACACAGCACAAGGCTAGGGCTCTGACTCCCTCGTCAACCTAATGTTGTCCCTATTCCACCATATTGAGAATGTTCCTTTTCCACTACCATCGCTAAACCTGAGTCTCTCTTTCATGGATTCGTTCACCTCAGGAACTACCACCTCCTAAGCACCTGCTGAGTGTCAAACACTGCGCTAGGCACGGGGATGCAGGAAACAATCCCGTGGAAAGGTCTAGGAGCATGAACAGAGCCGTTTGCTGACGTTAGCACAAGGTACATGAGTGAACAGGGAAAGAGAGGAGCAGAGGCAGGGAAGATAAATCAGCAGGATGAGCCGTGATATGGATTGCATTAGATACGGTGGGAAAACACCACGGTAACAATAGCAGAAGCAAGGTATTCTCTCTCTTGTAAAATTCCTCATGGCTAGTGTGGTGATTTTGATATGTAAAGACCTCGGGGCCCCAGGCTCCTTGCACCCACCACCTCACCATCCTTAGAGAAAAGCCCTCGTCCTCCTAGGCCATGATGCCGACTGGAGCTCCAGCCACCACATCTGCACGCCAGGCAGCAGGACGGAAGGACGAAGAAGAAGGAGGCAAACACATGTTCGCAAAAATACTTGTTACAAGAATGTTCAATGTCAGGAACAAGGCAGGGTTGAGGTTTTATCCAACAAGAAAGCTACCAAGTGAGCCCGCCACTGTTTTATGAAGGCTGGCAGGAGATGCAAGAACCCTGGGTCAGAGACAAAAGATTTTATTACTTCCTGCAGAACAAGCAGCATGAGCATCAGCATATTTGCATTAGCTCCTCTTGTCCCCAGGTCGCAGGGGGGACAATGTGGATAAGCAAACGCAGTGAGGTGCATCAGAGGAAGGGAACCCTGAGGTTAGGGAGCCCAGATCTTTTATAATGGGCAGTAAGCCCATACCTCCCCTGCGCCACTGGAGACACTTCATCTCTTAAGACTAGCCTCAGTAAATACACTTGAAAAGATAGTCCCAAACAAAGAGCGGTCAGAGCCTCATTCACAAGATGTGGGAAATGTGAGCAACCCATGGGGAACTTGTCTCCCAACACACGGCATTTATTTCTGATGGCCCCAAACTGGAAACCGCCCAGGGTCAATCAACAGGGAAATGGCTATATTCACACAGTAGGCTCCGGCTCACCAATAAAAAGAAACTACTGATAACTGCAATAAGAAGGATGATCCTCAAAAACATTATGCTCATGAAACACAACAGACACAAAAGGGTACGGACTGTGTGACCCATTTAAATGAAATTCCAGAACAGGAAAAGCTAAGAGTCAAAAAGATACCAGAACAATAGCTGCCCAGCAATGGGGAGAGGGCCAGGGATTGTGCTCAAAGTTTGTTCATTTCGTTTAATGTGAACTGCACATCAAAATATCCTAAACAGGGGCGCCTGGGTGGCTCAGTCAGTTAAGCGTCCGACTTCGGCTCAGGTCGTGATCTCACAGTCTGTGGGTTAGAGCCCCATGTTGGGCTCTGTGCTCACAGCTCAGAGCTTGAAGCCTGCTTCAGATTCTGTGTCTCCCTCTCTCTCTACCGCCCCCCACTCTCTGTCTCTCTCTCTCAAGATCAAATAAAGACATAAAATTTTTTTAAAATAACCTAAACAAATATACACTGAAGAATTTGGAGGGAAGCATATAAGTGTTTGCAATTTACTCTGAAACGGATCAAAACTAGGACAGTTAATGGTTAAATAGAAGGATGGATGGATAGATGATAAACCAGGCATCACATAGAATGTAGGAGATGGGTTTGTAGGTATTCACCAAATAACTCTTCCAGTTTTTCTGTATATTTGAAAATTTTTACAATAAAATGTTGGGAAAAAAAAAATAAGTGGCAGAGGTCATATACCAGCTATCCTTTAAGAAGCTTCCCAGAAGCTGCCACATGACATGTCTGCTTTTATCCTATTGGTCTCCACTTGGTCACATGGTCCTATGTAGCCACAAGGGAAGCTGGGAAATGTAGTCTTTGTCCCAAGTACACTTGGATCTGGGTAACACTTCTATTGGTAAGAAGACATGAGAGAATGGATATTAGACACCAACCAGCAGCCCATACAGTGCCTTTGTGTGAATTAGGAAAAGACACCCCTTCCTCGAGGCCCATGAGCCCGGTCCCTGGTACAGCTTGGCAAGCAGAGTGTGGGCTACTCCATCCTCATGTGCCCCTAGGCCAGGTGACCTTGAGCAAGCGTGACCTGCACGGCATACACTTTAAGCATGCAGCCTAAAGCTTGGCAACTTTATTAAAAGAAAAAAAAAAAAAAGGCTGGCCACTTAACCAAATGGGTTTAGATTTATCTCAGAAATCCCTTGAGAACAAAAATGGATCCCTTTCTGTGTTGGTCTGATTTCCAATAAGAAAACTATAGTTGAGGATCAGGAGGCCGGTTTACTGGTCTGCATGGTCTGTGCCTTTGCCTCTGGACCTTTACACATACGACAAGAGCCCACAGACATCTGGAGAAAAGATTTATTTTACTTTTTAAAATTTCTTTAATGTTTATTTATTTTTGAGAGAGAGAGAGACAGAGAGAGGATGAGTAGGGGAGGGGCAGAGAGAGAGGGAGACACAGAATCGGAAGCAGGCTCCAGGCTCTGAGCTGTCGCGGGGCTCGAACTCATGACCGTGAGATCATGACCTGAGCTGAGGTCAGACGCTCAACTGACTGAGCCACCCAGGTGCCCTGAGAAATTATTTCTTTTAGAAAAGCCACTCTTTTGTCCTCCTTGGTTTGTCCAATGGTGAGCTGCGTGTTTTGTGATGATGGAACAGTTTCAATGTGGAGACTGCCGCCACGGAAGAAAGAGCTCACCCCAAAGTCTCTCAAAGGGCAAGCAGACACCTCAGATACGTGGTATGTCCCCCAACGCGGGAACATGCCTTGACAGAGCAAGGAACCTGCCGCCCCACGTGGACTTGTACTAGCTCATCGGGGTGGCAAATCCCAGGTCAGATCCCCAGGGGGCCTACAGTGTTCAGCATTGCGGGAAATCAATCCTTTTGGCCAAGGCTGCAAGCGCCGAGCTGTATATTTTTTGATGTTTCTGGAACATGTTTGGAGGCAAAAGACGAGATTTTGAAAATGGAAACATTTGATGAGCATTGCATAATCCCGGGCAGACCCGACGCAGTGATGTCGTCAAACAGCTCTCTCCCTATTGTGTGTGTATGATTCATGTCTGGGCTACATGTGGAATTAAAGCCTCCTGGGAATTCTGTGGAAGGCATGGGGTAACCCTATGCTTGGCTTGTTTGTGGCCAGAGAGGCCAAGGTCACTCTGCCCCTTGCTAATGAGCAGAGCAGGAGGCTCTGAGACATGGAGTATGTGTGCATGGGGCAGAGGGAGGTCCTGCAGCACATGTCGCCTGAGAACCCTCCTTCTTTCCCCTTTGAGCCCCACTGCCCTAGAGGGAGGGATGGCACTCATCAAGCTCTTGGAGAGTTCCCTTCTCAAGGCCCTTCCATTCACCAAACTGCTGAGGCTGGAAATAAGCATCATCCTTCACTCCTGTCTTTCTGGGTCAATCCAGAATCTGACACTTCTACCGTGGGCATGAGATAGATTGATCAGACCCACCTATGACCATGGTGATGGCCGTGGTCCCCTGGCTGGTCTTTGTACCTCTACAGCCTGGTCTCCACACACGATCAGAGTAATTGTTAAGAAACCCTTATATCAAGTGTTACTCATATGCTCAAAATGCTCCGCAGGCTTAATAAGTCAGCAGAGCCAAGTTTAAACTTTGAACCAATGGCCTGCGAGGCTCTTCTCGATCCTGGCTGCCTTTAGAATCACCTAGGAGCTCTACTACTTCTGATACCCAGGCTGTCTGCCTGACTCAGTGACTCCAGGCGCAGCCAAGTCCAGAGCCAGCAAGCACCCCCAGCACCTGGGTCCCAGCCGCTCTGCCTTGTGTCCTCCATTCCCCCTTTGCTCTCACACATCAGCCTCCTCCCCCTCCCCGCCCTTTGTGCTCTGCCTCAAAGCCATTGCCTCTGCCTGGCCAGCTCCCTTACTTCCTTCAGGTCTCTGCTCCAACATTAGCCCCTCACAGGGGCCAGCCCGTCACCTTTTCATCCTGATCCTTTTCCCAAAAGGTGCCCTCACTGCAGGAGGGCTCAGCGGCTCCTGTTTCATTCCAGAGCCGGAAGTCTAGAAGGGTGCAGGCACATGGTAGGCACTTAAATTTCTCGAGGGCAAGAAGAATAAGGATTATAACTCTACCTAGACTAATACAACTTTGCCATAGAGGCAGTTTTCCCTAGTAGAAGGGAGCTGTCAAATTAAAAAGAAAATCTGGGGCGCCTGGGTGGCTTAGTCGGTTGAGCGTCCGACTTTCGCTTAGGTCATGATCTCGCGGTTCCTGGGTTCGAGCCCCGCGTCGAGCTCTGTGCTGACTGCCAGCTCACAGCCTGGAGCCTGTTTCAGAGTCTCTGTCTCCCTCTCTCTCTGACCCTCCCCTGCTCACGCTGTCTCTCTCTCTCCTAGAAATAAATTTGAAAAAAAAAATTAAAAAGAAAATCTTTTTTAAGCTTATTTATTTGTTTATTTTGAGAGGAAGAGAGCAGCAGGGGAGGGGCAGAGAAAGTGAGGGAGAAAGAGAGTACCACGCAGACTCCACACTATCAGAGTGGAGTTCCATGCACGGTTCAAGAAGTCAGATGCTTAACCGCCTAACCGGCTGAGCCACTGGGGCGCCCAGGAGCTGTCTAATTAAGTAACAAAGGGCTAGGACCTAAACCGCAGTGGTTAAGGGCCTGGTCAGGACCTTACCTGCTTACCTGTGTGAAGGTGTTCATCTCTCTGCCGCAGTTTCTTCAGCTGTACAGTGGGAATAATTGGACTTTCTTCTTAGAGTGATTCTGAAGATTAAATGCAGCAACAGAAATGAAACTTTTGGCCCCATTCAAGGCTCAATAGCATAATTATGGGTCAGGAGCACTCAAAGGGTTAACTATTCTCCGATTACCTGATTTATGTTAATAGCGAACTCTCATTATTACCAACTAGTAACTGAGGCCAGAGTGGCGCGGTGCGTGGCCTGAAGGTGCACAGCCACCGGGCTCCAGGGCCCGGGCGACCCCAGGCCCCCCGCGCGGGTCCTCCTCGCTTGCGCCTCGGGTCAAAGCGACGGGCGCCGGC
>NW_027528725.1:1781001-1791496 GCF_008692635.1 Crocuta crocuta
GCGGCTTTGTGCGCCGCCTGATTTCCATTTCCCCAGATAAACACGCGGCGGGGGCCGCGACCTCGCTGCATAGCAAATGCCTCGGCTCCTCGCCCTGCGTGGGGCCCGCGAATGAGCTGATTTACTCCTATTTTGCATATTAATTGATCTAAACGCCACCCGTTCTGGGAACAATTAAGAGGCCCTCTGGCGCCCGGGGCCGGGGCGGGGGTGAAGNGCACTCCCGGCCCAAACTGGCCTTCGGGCGGGCGCGGGGCGTTTCCACTGCGGACCAAGCTCCAGTGTGCGCCGTACTCTCCGGTAAAGACGCCCCGACGCTGCCCGGGCGGGGCAAGGTGGAGGGGCCTGGGCGCGGCACCTGCGCCTTCCCAGACGTAGGGCCTTTACCCTTAGCCCTGCCAATGAGCTGCCACTAAGACCCTCCCTTTTCCAATGGGGTTGGCTGACTCGGGGGCTAACAGGTGGCATCTGCCTCCTGCCTGGGCCACTGGCCCGTGTCCTTTCTCCAGGATGGGCTGCGGCCCAGGCAGGGGCTCCGCGACTCCACCATTACTTTTTCCAGACCTTTCCACACCCCTTGGTCTGAGCCACTGAGCTGGGACTGCTAGTGCCGTTAGCCCGCCCAGCTGACATGCCAGCCTGCGGCTCTGCCGCCATCGGACTGCCTCCAGGCTGGTAGTGGAAGGGAGCACAAAGGAAGTGGGCATCCTTAGAACTCACGGTCCTCAGGACACATACCTTCTCCAGGGCCACTCACCCCTCGGCGGGCGTGGAAACCAAACAGTCCCCCTTGACTCTCTCACCTCAACCCTACCCACAGGTCACAAACCCCCCTGACTTCTCTCTAGTCCCACTTCCCCTGCCATGCCCCACCAGGCCAGGTACCTGGAAGCTTCTTGTTTGCTGCCACTCTGGCGCTGGGGTCTCCCTCCCACACGGGTGCTAGGGGCAGCCTTTCAAGAGGTAAACTGCATCCAGTCAGGGCACCACTCTATCCCATACCTCAGTCCCTGGGAAACCTTCCCTTTGCTCTCAGAAATCGCCCCACCTTTTCATTCCCGTGTGGGAATCAGCCTCCTTACCACCCCTCAGCCTCCAAAAGCATATTCCAAACCTCTCTGGGGAGAGAATATTTATATAATCATCTGACAGCTAAAGGGCCAGGGAACAGTGTCTCAGGCAGAGGGAATAGTAAGTGCAGGGCCCTGAAGACCTTGGCCGCTGCAGGGATGGCCCAAGGCCCCTGAGGCTTGGTGTGCCAGCCAGCACAGTGAAATGGGCTGTGGCCACATCTCCCTGGTGAAGAGTTAGGGTTTTCAGCAGGAATGTGACCTCATTTGGTTTACATGTTCATGAGCTTTTGCCCACTTCAGTGAGAATCTGGGGGTGCTTCCTTAGTTCTTCCTCCAATAGTTCCTGGCCCTGCCCCTTCCTGCCCCCCACCAGCTGCAGACTCATGCCCTCACCTCCACCCCTGGGCTCCTGGCTCACTAGTCACCACTCCTTGCACTTGCTCTGATCCCTGGTACTATTGGAGCCCATGTGCCCCATCTTCAGAGCAAAGGACAGTGGCTCGGTTGACTGTTCCATGTAAGAATGAGGGCCCAGGGCTTCCAGACATTTTAGGGGAAGTCTGGAATCCAGGCTTTTGGGTGAAATCTCCCAGTTAAAAATAGTAGATCAAAACCAAAAATGTTTTAATACTGGTAGAATCAAACATATTACGTGTAGCAAACCTAGTCCAGGCCTTCCGGTAGGCAGCCTCTACTAGGGCATCTGGAAATGGAAGTGACAATCGATCCAGTCAATAGCCCACAGGGTGCGACTGCTAACTGTCACCTGGCGTTGAGCTGGAGTAGATGTGCCATAGGGGATTGGTCCCATATTCCCTGTTTTCTTCCGGTACGTTAAGGATTTCATGATTTCATTTAAAGCTTTGTTGGAGTCCTGTGGAATTTGTTTTGGTGTAACATGTGAAGTGAAAATCTAAATTTCTTTTGCAGATGGGCAGCCAATTGTCCCAGTAATGTGGATAAATCCTGTTTTTAAAATGCCAACTTGATCATATAGTAACTTACTATATATATTAGGCAACTTCCTATAATTACTGAATTATATGTCTAGTCATGGACTTGTACCATAGTTTAATTATTTTAGCTATGGAATAGATTTAAAATACATATAAATATCCAATAGGGTTATCTCTGCAATTTACATTTCTTTTTCAGATTTTTCCTGGATAATCATGCTTGTGTATTTTTCCATATCAACTTAAAATTTTTTTCAAATATTTATTTTTGAAAGAGAGAGAGAGACAGACACAGAGAGACAGAGACAGAGAGAGAGAGAGAGAGTGTGTGTGTGGGAGGGGCAGAGAGATGAAGACACAGAATCTGAAGCAGGCCCTAGGCTCTGAGCTGTCAGTACAGACCCCAATGTGCGGCTTGAACCCACAAATCGCGAGATCATGACCTGAGCTGAAGTCCAACGTTTAACCAACTGAGCCACCCAGGCGCCCCTCAGCTTTAGAATCAGCTTGTGTAGCTCCATGAGAAACCCTGTTGGTGTTTCTGTTGTGACTGTGTTGTGTAGATTAACTTAAGGAGAACCGACATTCTTATAATGTTGTATCTTTTTATCCAAGAATGTGGTCTAAATTCACATTTGTATCTTTCAGCAACATTCAAAAAGCGTTCTTCCCATAGATTTTGCATTTTTTTAAAAAGCTTATTTCTAGGCTGCTTTTGCAAATCAAGTCTTTTATCTGTTTTAGGCCTCGTTCTTGTCTTTATATTTGAAGACTTGATGAGAGAATACTAATTTACTCAATTGCTACTTTACCCAATTGTTTTCTAATTTTTGGTATTTTTTTCTGTTGATTTTTATGGGTTTTCCAGGCAAATGGTCAAATCATCTCCAGGCAGTGATAGGTTACCTCTTCCCCTCCAATCTGATACCTCTTTTCTGTTGTATTTACTGGCCTCCAGAAGGGTAGTAACCGTATGGCAGTATTTCTAAGTATCTCCCCCTGGCTTCAGGTTAACATGTAAAAGTGTCAGCTTCTTATCCAGCTAGTCTAACTTATTAAAACATTTTTTAAAATATAGAATAAATATTGAATTTTATTAAAGAAATTTCTAGATCATCACATAATGATGATCCAGAACCAGAATGACACTAGACTTGCTAACTTCAACCCAGAACACCACATGCCAATAGGGAACTTCAGAATTCTGGAGGAAGATTATTTCCAACCCAGATTTATGCATCCAGCCAAACTGTCAATCAATTATCCAAAAACTGAACTCCCATATGCAGTTTCCAAGGAAGCTATTGGCATACATATTACAACAAAATGAAGGAAGAAAACCAAGAAAGAAGATGGCTTAAGAGCTAAGAAACAAGGAACTAACAGAGGAAGTGAAGGGAATTTCCAAGATAATGATAAAAAGAAACTGCAGGACTACTACACAACCAGAAGAACAACTGGTCCAGGTAAGAACAGGAGGACAGAGAGCTTCAAGAGAATAATAGAACTGATAGGTTACCATGTGTTTGAATCTATTGCTAGAAATTTAGACATACTTGTGGGAAGAATTAGTGATGTTACTAATTTAATGATTGTTACTGATGTTACTGATTTAGGTAGTCAAAAATGAATTAAATGAAAACTGAGGTAATTACTAACTCCTGGGAAAACAAAAAACCTGTAGAAGACAGCAACTATAACCATTATATAGTATTTGTTAGCTATGAATAACATATATGTAGATATTCAGTAAAAACTGAATATTGATTTAGCAAATATATTAGAATTATCTAGAAAGGAAAAGTGTGTGTGTGTGTGTGTGTGTGTGTGTGATGTCTGTTGGAGCACAGGAGGAAGCCGATAAGTAATTTTTTTAAAAATAATGCTCAGGGTGTCTGGGGGCCTCAGTTGGTCAAGCGTCTGACTCTTGATTTCAGCTTATGTCATGATCTCATGGTTCGTGGGTTCAAGCCCCAAAATTCTCCCTCTCCCTCTGTCCCTCCCCTGCATGCACTCTCAAAATAAATAAACTTTAAAAAATGGTCAAGAATGCTATTTAGAGGGGCGACTGGGTGGCTTAGTCAGTTAAGCGTCCGACTTTCACTTGGGTCATGATCTCGCGGTTCGTGGGTTCAAGCCCCACGTCGGGCTCTGTGCTGACTGCCAGAGCAGAGCCTGGAGCCTATTTCAGAGCCTGTGTCTCCCTCTCTCTCTGACCCTCCCCTGCTCATGCTGTCTCTCTCTCTCTCCTAGAAATAAATTAAAAAAAAAATTAAAAAAAAAAGAATGCTATTTAGAAATATGAAAGAAAATGTCAGAAGGAATAGCTAAAATGTTGAAAGTAGTTGCCTCAGAGGAGGGGGCTAGGTGGTGAGTGAAGGCCCAGGACTGCTGCTTCTCATTATCAGCTTCAAGGTACCATTTGATTTTTAAAATATTCTGTGTAGAGATTTTGATAAAAATAGATATTTAATTTTTAAATGTATGTGTATTACCTACGGACACCTTTGGTACTGCCTCTGCTCTCAGTAATCTGTCCAAAATTGGGACAGACCAAGAAGCCAGTCCCAGCTCTGCAGACTGCTAGCTGTGTGGCCCTGGGTGACTAGCTCAGTCTCTCTGAGCCTCCATTTTTTTCTTCTAGAAAGTTGAGATAATTTTAGTGCCTATATCATAGAATTACTGGGAGGATAAAATGAGACCATTTCTGGGCCTGGCATACAGAATCATCCAGTAAAAGGTGCCTGCTTTTGTGGTTATTGCTTCAGTTTTATTTCCTCAATTCTTAAATGTTTAACAGTGGGCAACTTGCATAACTTCTCTGAGCTTCATCTTTAAAACAGGAATAAAATACTTCAAGCCTCTGAAGAGGTAAATAGGATAATGAGCATAGATGGAGTACTTGGCAACTTCTCTCTCTAAACCTCAGATTTACCCTTTAAAAACATTTTTAAAACTATGTTTATTTATTTATTTATTTAGAGAGAGAGAGAGAGAAACAGTGTGAGTGGGGGAGGGGCAGAGAGAGAGGAAGACAGAATCCCAAGCAGGATCCAGACTCTGAGCTGTCAGCACAGAGCCCGACTTGGGGCTCGAACCCAGGAGTGTGAGATCATGACCTGAGACGAAGTTGGACACTCAATAGCCTGAGCCACCCAAGCGCCCCCAGATTTACCCTTTTAAAAATGGGAAAATCCTTTTAGGATTTTGTAAGGAAGAAAGGAAATGACCCTAGCTAAAGTCTCTAGCACATACTGAGGACACATTTATTTGAAAAGCTAGCTATGCTTAAGAGAAGCAACTTTTTTAAATCATTAAATGAGTATACCTTAGACTTCTACAGTGCTGTATATCAGTTGCATTTCATAAAGCTGAAAGAGAAAAATCACCAAGGTAATAAACGCTGACTCTACCAAGTTTGGAAACTCAGCAAAGTTTAAAAGCAAACTGCATCAGTAACTGTGGTGTTTCCTGATGATATTTTTTTGCATCTATTCATATCATATCTTTCAACACAGGATAGATCATGCTGCGGAAAAAACCGCACAAAACTCTCAGTGATTTAACATTTAAAACGTTTATTTCTGCTCATACCCAGAGCACAGTGGTCCAGGTGACTTGTAGGGGTTCTGTCCCCTGTGTGGTGGCGCCTGTTACCTTGTGGGCCTTCTGCATCAACCATGCTCTCCCGGCTGCGGAATGGAACGCCACCCGCCAAACACCACCGACTTCACCCGGAAGTGACGAATTACTTCCCTCACATTTCATTGGCCAAAGCAAGTCACGTGGCTATGCCTCTCTCCAAAGGGTGCGGAAATGAAATCCTTCAGCGGCACCTGGATATGGATGGGAGTCAGATGTGGGTGAACGGTGGTGATGTCCACCCCACGCATTACAGACTTGGGATCACGGTGTGCAGAGGCTGTGTCTGCTGCTTTTGTCTCTTACCATCATGTCGCGAACTCCTTGAAAACATAGGAAAGTGCAGATTTAATAAAACACACTTAAGTGGCGTGGTGACACAATTTCCCGTTTCCCTTTTCTCGTCGTCGTCTTCTCTTCCTGATTTGTGGAACTGTGTGTAGGGGGTGGGGGGTGGGGGTCCAGACCCCAGATCTTTACACGGCGCCTCCTCCGAAATGCCTCCTCCCCCCCACCCCCCTTCCCCTCCTGGCCGACGCAGGACCGGCGAGTCCTGGCACTCCTTGAGAAAGCTGGTGCAGTTCCGTGGTGTCGTTCTCTCCAGAAGTAACACGTTTGGAGGTGAGGCCAAGAGACCTGCTGAACAACTGCCGGATTAACAGCTCCACATGTGGGGTGCGGCTGCACGCGCCTCCGCTGGGGCCTCCTTGCGCAGACAGTCAGCCGGTGGTGTGAACGTGCGGTGTTAAAAGTGACACCAGAGTGGTGGAGGCGTCACAGTCAGCTGTTGCAAGAGATGACACCCGGGGCCTGCAGGGGTGGGTGAGAGCGCGGGAGCGGCAGCCCCTCCTTGCTCGGGTCCCAGGATCCCGGGGGACAGCGGGAAGTGGTCCAGGAGGAAGCGAGCTTGGCGGGCCCACTGAAGGGGAGAATTTTCACCCCAGGCATGCGCAGTGCAGGCAAGCGGCCGCTGTGGGGACGGCGAGGAACGTCGTGGGGGTCAAGGGGCTGACGGCAGCAAGGGAAGGGCTCCTGGAGTCGCGAGGTTCCACTCTGCAGAGGGCTGCTCAGTCCCCTTTCTTCCCACAACCTGTCCCTGGCGGCCTTTCTGGTCACGCAGACCGCAGTTGGGATTTTCACAACAGAGGTGATACCCAAGGTCTAAGAATGATAATCCGGTTGTGAAAATGTCAGGGACACACTTCAAACATGTAAAGAGCAATGCAGACTGCACTCCTCTCCGGTGTTGGGCTGTGAGGGCGATGGCCAGGGTCATGTTGATGAGGGCACGGAAATGTCCGGAAGGGCTCCTTCCTTCTCAGCTGGTACCATCGGCGGAAACCCCAGAGAGGTGCAGAGGGAAAAGCAAACAGGGAGCAGAGAAGGGAAGTCAGGGGAAGGAGTGGGGGAGCATTTCATTCCCCAGCAGCGTGTGACTAGGGTAGGGCAGTCGCATCCGTCCATTTTGCAGATGGGGAAACTGGGACTTAGAGGGTCTAATCAGTCTCCTCTGGGGGCAGAGCTGCGAATGAAGCTAAGATCATCCGGCCAGGTGCATTCTGCAGGAAGACCTGTATCCACCTTTTCTCAGAGTCTGTGGGTTTAGGTGTAAGATCCGACCCGTGTCTTGTCCAGCTTCGGCTGGGGGCTCCACCAAGGTTCAAGGGAAAGGCAACCCTCAAGAACATTCACTCCTTTGGGTGTAAAATAAAACGCCTCGCCTCTGGCTTTACGGTTTACAAAACACTCTCCTGTTTATTATCTCATTTCCTCCTCGCAACCATCCTGTGACAAACACATTTTGTGCCATTTTGCAATTTAGGAAACTGAGGCTCAGAGAACGAACTCACTGCGTTCACAGAGCTCTTTACTATAGGTGGGAGCCCCGGGAGGCTGACCCGGTTGCAGGCTCTTTTCTATCTCACGAGTTGCTCAGGACAACCCAGATATTAGCGACCGTGCTCGCTGAGTCCAGTTTCTGCTTCCGAAGCCACCTGCCCTCCCCAAGCCCAGCCTGGAGCTGATTGGACCAGGAGCGTTAGAGGGCGCCAACCAACCCAGCAGCCAATCAGATGTCTCTGTAGATTGGGCGTAAGTCTGTCCAGGGAGGCCCAGGGAGATGGGGGACGGAGGCTCCCACGGCGGAGGATGTTAGCCTGAGGTCTGCACGTACTTGTTTCTGAGGTCCTCAAAGCCGCTCGCACTTCTTCGCCGCCCCCTCCCCACCCCTCCACACGCCCCTTGGAATCTGTGCTCCCGGGTGCACTGATAACCTTTCCCTATCTGGACCCCAGGTTACTACATCTCCCTGCACCACACAAGTCAGGTTGCCCAAGCCACCATGGAAAACCATCCTGCAGAATGTGGAAAGACCAAGTTCAGCTGCGCAGGCCCCAGCAAGACATCGTCTTCCCTTTGAGACGACACCTTTCGGGGGAGGCGGTGGCAGCCTACTGCGCCCACTCTCTGGAGTCGCAAGGGCAGGACCACCGCGCCCCACCCCGGTCTGTGCCGACGGCTGGCATTTCCACCACACTTGTGCTGCCTGCCCAGCACCTGGGCTGTCTCGCAGCCACCTCGTGCTTGGAGTCTCTCCTGTACCCAGCAAGCTCGGCCTTGACCTATTCGTTCCGACAAGTCTCACAAGCCTCTTTCTGGGTTATGCTGTTAAGAAAGGTGTGTAGAGCGTCGGTTGTGTGTCAGGCATGCTTCCCCCGAGCACACGTTTCAGGTTCACTCCCACCTTCTGAGTCCAGGATGTGTTTTCCCGTTAGCCTTGCTGCTGGGGCAAGGGCTGGCGGCTTCTCAGGCCAGAACTGGCACGTCCTTCTTTACCTGTGCTTCAGACTCATCCTCGCGGCTCTGGGTTCAAGGCCATGATCTCCATCTAATTCCTGGAAAGCTGGGTTTTGCTCTCCCTTTCTGTTGAGCTTTGAGTATGTCCCAGCCGTACAAGCATAATCTGGACTGCTGTGAGATTGGGTCCAAGAAAATACGGCCATTCAGGAGAGTTAGCCAGCGTGGGCCAGGCTCTGAGATGCCACTTGGGAAAGCGGTGTCCTGGGGCCCTGAGGCCATTTTCATAGCCTACAGATACTGTAGTCTCCCGTCTCCGTCTCCAGGATCCTCACCACCTTCCCACCCTTACCCTCTCCCTCCTTCCCTCCACCACCAAACAATCCGGAGGGCAACTCCATCCTCACCCCACTCCGCAGCAGCCCAGCTCTGCTCCCTGTGCCTGCTTCCCACCTAACGGAACTGTCTCAACCACACCGCAGGAGCAGGCACCGTCCCGTGACCCACCCTTTCCCCACTATGGTCCCTTCCCTTCCCCACAGTGGCTCCGCCCCTCCTTCCCCTGAGGTCTGCTCTCTCAGCCTTTGTATTACTCCTCTGGCCTTCCCCTGGCCCCCCAAGTCTCAATCTTCCCTGGCAGTGCATCATGACCCCATCTTACAGATGAGAAAACTGAGGCCCAGAGAATGTCAGGTGCCTGCAGCCAGGCAGCTAGGAAGTGATGGACCAGACTTGCATCGAATCTGGCTGCATTCCCAGAAATCCCCTGGGAGCTCAACCTCCCTGCAGTCTTTCCCTCCCACTGGGCCACACATCTTTTTTTTGTTTGTTTGTTTAATTTTTTTAATGTTTATTTATTTTTGATAGAGAGAGAGAGAGAGACAGAGCATGAGCGGGGGAGGGGTAGAGAGAGAGGGAGACACAGAATCTGAAGCAGCTCTAGGCTCTGAGCTGCAGCACAGAGCCCGATGTGGGGCTTGAACTCATGGACCAGGAGATCATGAGCTGAACTGACGTCGGTCACTTAACCAGCTGAGCCACCCAGGCACTGGGACACACATCTTGAAGATGTTTCTTGATCAGTTTAAACGAAGATGTCGAAGATGTCGTTTTTCACCTCCGCATTTCTGTCACGATGATTAAGGCTGCACGTCCCATATCTCCAGAAGCCATTTGTGGTTCCTTTCTGCAAACGACCTGTTGCTGTTGATCCGTTTTCCCTCAGCTGGTTGATTTTCTTCTCACTGCAGGAAGGAGCATTTAAGGAAACTCATCCTTTGCCATGTGTGTTGCAAATCCCCCCCTCAAGATTTTTTTTTGAATGGGATTTCAATATAATATGCAGTTGAATTTTCAATATTTATTTTTTGCTTGACATTTCCTGTCAATCCACAAGGCCTGCTTCTGCGGTATTCTTCTGGGTTTTTAGCATGTGAAGGTTCCCCTTCCCCTGTCCTCAGCCCTGTGGGCGGATGGATATTGTCCATACTGGGGCTTGCCAACCTTCCTGTGAAAGTTGCCTCCAGCTTCGGCAATCCCGGGCGGGGGGTAGGGGGGAACCGTAAACGTGCACCCCTCCTCCTGAGACTGCCCTGCTGAGGAGCAGGGAGGGGAGAGCAGGTGGCTCTTCAGGGTCCGTCTGTCCAGCGAGGCGGAACAGCAGGAGGCCTTGGGAATTCCACTGGCCACAAAGGACTCTTCAGCTGGGGGAGGGGAGGAGGAGGAATTTTGGGGGGGTCTGGAGCACGAGCTGTCCATGCCCGGAGGAGAGGGGAGGGCATTCCAGGGAGCAGTAATGTTGAGGACAAAAGTGTGCGAGAGGATGGCCTACTTGGAGGACCGGCTTCTTTGATCCGGGGCAGGTTCGTATAAGGGATCAGAGGGCGGAGGGCAGGCTGGGGACACCGGGGTCCCTGGACCGGCAGCAAGAGGAATAATGGTGCTAACAGCGGCAGGAGCAGCTATGTTCCCTCCCGTGTGTGTGTGTGTGTGTGTGTGTGTGTGTGTGTGTGTGTATGTGCGCGCGCG
>NW_027528725.1:1791521-1799957 GCF_008692635.1 Crocuta crocuta
CCCTGGGTGGCTCTGGTGATGCCCTAATTAAGCTGCGGGGACATTTCCCAGCCCAACTGTCACCCGCGCGCTGTGCAAGCCAGGAATGCATATTCCCAAAGCGCCAACAGAAGGAAGTGCTTCATAAGAACGGAGCCCGAGGGCGTGAAGGGAAAACAAGCCCTGTTCACACGCAGGCGGCGCATCCGCTCGGCACAGGCCCGGGGAGGCGGAAGCGGCCGCTGCACCTTCTGGGCGCCGAGCGCCCCGCGGCGCAGGTGCTGAGCCGCCGANGTGGGGACCCGCCGTGGCAGACATACCCCTGGGCCTACCCCCATTTCTGGGGCATCTTTGCTCTTCGCGGGGTCCGGCAGCCCCTGGTTCCCCCCAAACACCCTCTCCCTGGGTTTCTAGGAGCCTGTGACCTGGAGCAAGTCACTCCCGCTCTCAGTGCTTCTGCTTCCTTCTCTGCAAAATAAGGTTAATAACGAACATTCCTGAATGGTTGTCAGGATTCAAGGCGATACCTGTGTATTACCGGCCATCAGGGCGACTCAGTACATGAGCGACGGGAGGGGTAGAGAGTTGAAAAGATGGCTTAAAAGAGATTTCTCCTTTTCCTGCTTCAGAGAATTTGCCTTCTGGTCGTTCCCCCAGCATGCGGCAGCGGTTGCAGGAGGGATCCCCAACAAGGGGGCATCCTATGCAGCATTCTTGGGGTCCGCTTCTGGGCACCTGCGCCCCAGCCATGCCCTGGAGTGGTGGTTCCGGGACCAGCCGCATTGTTTTGCCACCTACGCTCCCACTGGTGCCCCTGCAGGGGCTTCAGTGAAGGGGCTGAGAGGGTGTTGTTGGGGGGGTGCATGGTTTGGAGTTCGTCCTAACTTGATGGCCCCCATAGCGCCTCCCCACCCCACAGGCTTCCATTGTTATTCACTCTGCCCCCAACCTGTCACCACTAGCTCAGTCACCTCTCTCTCCCCCCTTCATTCTGGTTCTGAAGCATCTACCATAAGTGCCCCGCACACAGTCAGTGCCCAGGGAATTTAACAGACAGTGCAAATGGCAGCCTGGATGGGGTGGGTGAGAAGCACCCAAAAGAACCTCTTTGCACAACCAGCCAACACCCATAGAGCCTAAAGTTCTCCCATCGGTCAGTTCTTTGGACAGGACCAGCAACATCATTTGCAGAACCCACTGCAGATGAAAATGTGGGCCCCTTGTTAAAAAGTTGACAGTTTCAAGATGGCAACAAGAACACAGTAACGGCAGCACAGAACAATTCTAAGCACAGGGCCCTGACTAGTGCCACAGTCACACACCCGTGAAACCATCCAGCCTCTGGGTCTTGGAGGTCAGACGCCTTGAGTGCCTCCTATTAAAATATTCCCACTGCCCCACCCCGGCCCCGTTTCTGGGGCGATGCCTGTAATGTGGTCATGCTCAGCTGCAGTACAACATTTCCCTTGTAAGGAAAGAGCTTCTGAAAACCCTTGGATCAGTGGGCGAGGATGTGGCCATTCTTCCAGATGGGCTGATGAAACTCTAATGAAAAACAAAAACAAGACCCTAAGTAGAGTCTCTTTCAGGGTGACTCACGAGCTTGTCAGGCCCCTGCCCTGCCCATTGTCCTGCTAATCAGGCCTTTCTTCCAGTCTGTGGTTATTTAGTGAGTGCTCCGTGTGTGCAGGCAGGGCTCTAAGCCTGAGGGGTGCAGCAGTGGCCAGGGTCGAAGAGACTCCTGCTCTCCCAGAGCTACCATGGTAGTGGCGAAGATAGACAATTAATATAAATAGTGGCGCAAATATACACAAATGTACACTATAATATAGTGCTGAGGACTAGCTGGTAAAAAACAAAAACAAACACAAACACAAAAATAAAAAACAAAGGTCAGGTTAAAGGGGTAGAAAGTGGAGTGGGTGTAATGGCAGAGTGGTGAGGGAAGTCCTCCCTGAGGAGGTGCCTTTGAGCAGAGACCTGAATGAGGGGAAGAGCAAGCCACGCCAGGGCTGTGAGCAGGGTGTTCCAAACTTCAGAATACCAAGTGCAAAGGCCCTGCGGCAGGAATGTGACTGGCAAGAGCATTCAGGGGACAGATGTGGGTAGTGTGGGAGGAGATGAGATCAGAGAGGTCACAGGGACTCAGAGCAGGCAGGGGCTTGTAGGCTCCTGGAGGAGTTTGGATCTGATACCAACTGGCCTGAGGGCAAGAACTCATTAAATGTAATTGACAGCAGGCTGTCATTTCCCTTTTCAGAGGTGACTCCCAAACTACTTTCGCTGGCGTACTGAGCTTCTGTATTTCAGCAGCCTCTTGGGGGGTGGGGGCATGGCAAGATTCAGGGAACATAGGAAATGAGAGAGCAGTGGGTTCAAATCTCTATTCTGTGGGTTCTGCTTTGGGCCTTGGGTCCAATGCTTCAACTCTTCGAATCTCAGACTCCTTTATTGCATCCTCCAGCTGTGTTGGAGGGCAAAGGATATTAAAAAGAACCACCCAGTAGGTATCCTGGCTCACAGTAGGCGCTCATAGGTACTTAAGAATTAGCTGCAATTATTACCCTATTTTACTGTTTCCAGAGTGTTCACAATTGGTTTTAATCAGGGCATCTGTAGAATTCCCAAGTCTCTACCCTCTTGAGGAACAATAGTGCTTTGTTTGGTGCATTGTCTTCAAGTTTCCTTCCCAAGGGAGGAAAGGAAAGGAACTTAATGTTTGTTCAACACCCACCCCCCTGCCTGGCACATAGCACTCTTAAATGCAGATCATCTCCCAGCAAGCTCTGGGCATGGGCTCTGTGGTCCCATTTCATGGGCAAGGAACCTGAGGCTTTGGCGGGGGCGGTTGGCTCAGGATACAGTGACACAGCTAGTACATGGCAGGCCCTGTGGTCAGCCTGGTGACGCCGGAGGCCAACTTGCTACTCTTTCCATTTTTCCTGGGAAGGAAACCCAGGGGCCAAGGGCCCTAAATCCTGCCGTGTTTCTCTCGTTTCTCCCAGGGACGTTACTGCCACTACTGTCTAACTGCTACATGCCTCATTTTCCTTATCTGTAAAATGGAAAGAGTAACAGTCCCTCCCTTGCAGGGTTATCGTGGGAAAGAAATGAGAGCCAGCATGTGAACAATCAGGACAGTCCCTGCCTGGCCCACAGTCAACACTCAAATAAAATGAACTATCATATTGTTGGAAAGCCATAACCCAGGGTTTTCTTAGCAGTGCTTTCTGAATCGGACCCTCCCAGCCTAACTACCCTTCCCGAGGCTGCCCCCCAAGGCAGGGAGCTGGGTGAAAGTGTGGCTGTGGGAGGCAGGGGCGGGGCTTTGGTGGGCATAAATGGCCACAGCAGTCGACCCCACCCCACATGCTCTTCTGCACGGGGCCCTTGCATTCCCCAACCCAGAGGTCAAGTTGGCTTCTCCCGCTCCCTGAATCTGCAGCCAGAAGCGACCCCACCTGTGAGTTCTAAGCCTGGGGCAGAAAAGACCACACAGCCTCTCCCTGCTACTACTGGGATGCTTCCTCTGGGGAAACCAGCTGCCCGGGAAGAAGTCCAAGCACCAGTCACTCTGAGGGCCCTGAGTAGCTGCCCCCCGCCCCCCCCGGCCAGGGTGCTGGTGGCACCATGTTGCACCCTCCAGACCGGCTTACCCACAGTCCGTGCCCTGTAAAGCCCTGCCCCCACTCCTTACCAGGGGCCCTTTAAGCCAGGAGGGGCTTACTCTCTCCGCAGCAACGTGGAGGGGCAAGGTGGCTGAGGGTGGCTGCTATGTAGGCCGGGTTGTGGGGGGTTGTCCTTGGCCTTCCCTGGGTGCTCTGATGCACTCTCATGGGGTCTGACCTGGAGGGAGGGCAGCTTTGGGGATCCCTCCGAGGCAGCCCCCTGCCTGCTGCCGCTGTGGCCCTCTCTTTTCAGCTTTGTGTTGGGTGATGTCCTGGGTGCTTGACATCGGCCATTGGGCCTCCACATTGCACATGCGCAGACAGTAAAGTCAGCCTTATCCCTGCCCCTGCCCAGGACAGGCTCCACGGGCATGGCCCCTTTACTCAGGAAGCTGCCAGTTTCTCTGAGGGGGACAGACCTGTGCGACCCCATCCCTGGCGCGGGTCCCCAGGCCTCAGTGCCGGAGTCAGCGCAGACCAGGTTTACCAGGAAGGTGGTCCGTCTGTCCCTTGTTACTCTAACCATTAATCTAAGTCCAGGGTCCGCACTGCTTTTCACACATTCCCAGGTCAAGAGCAGACCTCTCACTGCGTAGCTGGGCACCCTGAGGCCTCTGAAGGTCAAAGGCCTTGCTGAAGTCTGTGCAGCTTGTTGGGGGCAGAGGCAACAGTCAGTCTGAGGTCTGTTGGGCTGAAGGAGCCTTGGAGATCCTATGTCCAGACCTCTCCTTGTCCAGGCCATGGAAGCCCAGGGTGGGGAGGAAACTTTTGGCTGCAGACCTCCAACAGCTTAGAGATGGAGAAAGGACCCCCGACTCCTAGCCAGGGGTTCCCCCCTCACCCCTCCCCTCCCCCATGTGATACTGTCAGTAGGCATGGCCACCTCCTACAGAGACCCTGATTCCTAGAATGTAGCCTGCCAATCCCTTGCTGGTGGCTGGTTTGTACATGGGTTCAGATAAAGGGGTCACCCCCCCCACTTTGTCCCTGACCCCAGGGTCCCAGCTTTGAGACCTGCCTCCCACGCCTGGCCTGCCTGGGAGCTTGCCACGGGGCTTCTGTACTTTGTATTCTGCTTATCTCCTCGCAGGGTCAATATTTGCTATTTAAATGAATGTTAGTTGACTGTGTTTGAGGTTTCGCATTTTGCCCCATATTTGGGGCCCTGGGAGGGAAAATCTGGGGTCAGGGAGGTAACCTGGAGCTCCCAGCGGCCGCTGGGACCACAGAGTGGCCTAGGGCCCAGGATGCTCCCCACAACTCTTCTTTGCACTGCCCATCCATGTGGATAGTTAGACACACGCTCTTACTCATGTTCACATCTATTCATTAAAAACCATCCCTGAGGGGCGCCTGGGTGGCTCAGTCGGTTGAGGGTCTGACTTCAGCTCAGGTCATGATCTCACGGTTTGTGGGTTCGAGTCCTGTGTCGGGCTCTTGTGCTGACAGCCAACTCAGAGCCTGGAGCCTGTTTCGGATTCTGTGTCTCCCTCTCTCTCTGACCCTCTCCTGTTCACGCTGTCTTTTTCTCTCAGAAATAAATAAAACATAAATAAATAAATAAATAATAAAAACCATTCTTGAAAGCTAGCCTCTGGCCACGCACCTTCAAGTCTGGAAAGCGCAGATGGGCATCAGCACAGTGTGTGGTAAACTCTTGCCACAACTCAGTCTTCTGTCTCCAGCGCCCCTTGCAAGATGACAGTTCCCAGTGCCCACTGGGGTTAGATGTGGTCAAGCGGTGAGTTTGGGCCAGCAGAAAGTCAGCGGGAGAGATGGATGCAACCTCCCGGGCCTGTCTCAGAATTGTCTCCCACACTCCTCTTCTCTGCCTTCCTGCTGGAATCAGAAGACCCACTGGGGTGCCCCAAGGCTGTGCCAGCCAAGATGGTGGCATGAGATGGCTTGTGGCTATTTGGATTTAAATGGATGCAAATGAAGGACAATCACAAATTCAGCTTCTCAGTTGTACCAGCCGCGTTTCCAAAGCTCACTCGCCAAATGTGCACAGACATCTCAGAAGGCCCCAGTGGAGGGTGCTGCTCCCAGACCCCAGGGTCCTGTGATCTGTGAACGATCATGAGGAAGGCTACCCACCGACTAGAGATATCCATGTTGAACTATGGGTACGAGTAGTCAACTTTTACTAAGTTCAGATGAGCGGGGAGTGTTTACTTCACGAATATACATCTTTTGGCCTGGAGCTTTCCATCTAGTGAGGAAGAACAAACCCTAAACATTCCCGTGTGGGGCAGGAATGCTGAAACAGAGAGGCACGGGACGGGGGGGGGGCTGCAAGAGCCTGAGCCTGGAGACTGGGAGGGAAGGCCAGAGAAGGGGGGCAGGGCAGAGGGAGAACAGTGAGACATCTTGCCTCCATTTCTCCTCCTTGCTTCCTAAAGGGCACTTCTCCCTCTTTCCCTTCTCTGGGCAGACATCACCACCCTGATCCCCCTTGTGGGGGCTATCTCACCCCCACTCTCAGTGCCTGCTGTTTGAGGGGAAGCTGATTTCACTGGAAAAGGAGAGGTGTGTCTGAGGCCACAGAGCGAGTGGTGTGGGGGCTGACCAGGCCAGCGACAGGAAAGAGCTGCAGGAGCTGGGGCAAAAGCTGTAGCTTCTCTGAAAGCGGGATGTAAGTCTAGAGCTGGGGGTGGTCATCCTTCTCACCTCTTGGGGACAGAAGACAACGTGGAGGAAAACAGACCCAAGAAATGAAGAGGCTGATTCATTCCCAGGATGCTGTATGTTCGAGAGAAGGTAGCCCTGGGCTTCTCGGTTCAATGAGTTCATAGATGGTCCTTTGAGACCTAAGCAAGTTTGAGTTCAGAGCTGTGACTTATACACTCTTCCCTTTATCAAGATCTTTGCTCGGGTAGAGCTCTGATACACTCCCTTCTATAGTGGTGCCAGCTCATTCAATACAGCCCACTGGATTGGCCTGTATGGTCAGAGGCATAGGCCAAGCCGTGTAGTTCATGGTAAATTTTCAGCAACGATCAGTGGTAGTTGAGGGGATATTGAGGGTTAATTTCAAGGTAGGGAGCTTTATTGTATCTGCACATGGGTGAGACAGAGAAGGAGCGCAGGGCCTTCCGGGCCCGCGGCCAGCCCACTGATCGTTAGCAGACGGGAGAGACAGGACAGACCCAAAGATGGGGTGGAGTGAGCAGAAAACTCGGAGACAAAGTAGAGATTCCCTTTAAAAAATCTCTGAGGTCCAACAAAGGCACGTGGTCCTTGCACTGGTGCTTTCGAGAAGGTGCTTTTTGAGAAGCGTGGCAGAAGGAGGCTGAGCCTGACTCCACCTGGGAGCTGGGAGCACCGCGACTTGGACTTGAACTTGGACTTGGACTTGGCCAGCGGTGGTTGGTCCCAGGATTGCCACAGGGAGGCCTCAGCAAAGTGCCTCCTCCGGTGGGTCAGGGCCAGAGGGGCACCAGGAGACGTGGTCCGGTCCTGGCAGGTGTAGAGAGACAGATATGAAGGTGACTGAGTGGCAGGCCAGGGATTCCCTGTAATCTCACTGGGATCCCTCCATCATCCGGAGAACACATCTGGTGAGAACTGGACAAAAGTTTTGAAGCCAGATGCCTCTTTTCAGTGTCTCTGTCTTCTTACCTGTAGAACTGGGATCTTAGCAAATTCTGCCTGACAAGCCTAAATGAATTAATAAGTAGAAGGCTTTTAGGACAGTCTTGTATGTATTGAGACTTCAGTGTATTTCAGATATTACAATTAACTACAGGCCCCATACTAACCCTGTGACCCACACCACTTCTTAGGGTGTGCCTGGTTCCAAAGCCTGCGCTTGAAGCCACCACACTTGGGTCTGTGTGACACATTCATCCGTTTTCCAGGCTTGTCTTTGCTCTAAAACTGTTGGCTGTTTTCTCTTGAGAGACAATCTGGTGCTGTGGAAGGACTCTCCATTTTCTCATCTGAAAAATTGACTTTTACGAAAAGAAATACATTGGTGTATTTTAATATACCAAAGAGCGGGCCGGGCACCAATAAGGTCAGTTGCCTTTCATTTGTCGCAGACTCTCGGACAGTTGCTGGTCCCTAACGTACTTGATCAGCAGATTCACATGTGGTGCCGGTTAAAACAAACAAACAAACAAAAACAAACGCAGATTCCTGGGCCTGCCCCACCTTACCATCTGGTTGGGGTGGGGCCCTGCATCGTGTTTCAACGCCTCTGGTGACCTCGAAGCCACCAGCGGGCCCTATGTTGGCTCTGGGGAGGGCTTAGGCTGGATCTAGAGAGCTGTACTCATTGGGCACAGTGACGAAGCCCAGCCGTGGAATCATGCAGCCCTGGTCTGGACCTGAGCCATGCACCGGCTGGACGACCTTGGGCAAGTCACTTCTCCTGCAGCCTCCCTTTTCTCCTCCATCGACCGCAGTTAGAAGCGCCAACCCCGCAGGGCAGTTCGTGGCGCCAGTTAAATGGAACGAGGTCCGCAGTGCCTGGCACGGAGTCCCCGCGCCCTCTGGTTCTCACCGCAGTGGCCGAGGGGACGGAAAAGAGAAGGATTTTCCCAAAGGTGGGCTTGCAGCTCAGGTGCCCCCGGCCGGCTGGCACAGGAGGGGTTAATGATGCCTGTGACCGAGGAACAATAAGTGGCCAACGGTGGAAACGGTGGAAACGCTGAACCGCGCTGACGGGGCTGACAGCGGCTATTTTCGGAGCGCAACCGCACGGAGTAATAGGATTGGAGCGGAGGCAAGCGTGACCAGAGCCGACGTTCTCAGCTACCGAGGCAACGGCCAGCCGGCGGCTGTG
>NW_027528725.1:1799997-1805506 GCF_008692635.1 Crocuta crocuta
TCCGCGGGTTTTATCTTGACCTTCACGCACGCCACCCTCTCTGGCAGCAAGGAAAAGATTGCTTTTGATTTCCTAATTGTGGTGCGCTTCAGACCCACTGCTCCCACACCCTTCGGCTCCAGCTTGATGTCCACAGCCAGTGGGGGAAACTGAGGCAGGAGGGGCCGCGCAAAGTGCTTGTAGAGTGGTCTGGGTGGGAGGTGACTTTCTTTCTCACTCCCCCTGTCCTCCCTCAATATCTGGCAGCTTGGATCAGGAGTGGGGGGAGGTCAGGAGCCCCGCCCTTCCTCTTTGTCCCTATCCAGGTTCTCATGGTCTTCTATTAAAACCCCTGCTTGGGAGAGGGTTCCTTTCTGCCCTGCACACCTGGACAGTGTCCACCAGCCTTAGCGTTGCCACACCCAGGAAGGCTGGGAAAGGGAAGGCAGTACCGGCTCCGGCTTTCAGGGCTCATACGGTCTACCTGGGGATTAAGATCTTACAAGAGGGAGCGAGGCAAGAGACAGGGGGATTTTGCTCTGTCCTCCAAGTGCTAAGAGATCTTTGGGCTCAGAGGGGGCACCTCCATTCACGCCTGCATTTTGCCCATATCCTTACCAGGGCCACCCCAGCAGCCAATTCCCATACACAGTACTCGGCCCTTATCCATGGCTTCTCAGTCTTCCTTGGTTAACGGTGGTCAGAAACCGATGGATGATCCTCCTTCTGACAATACATCCGCCAGTCAACAGTAGCCTAACGCTACATCACTCTTCCTACGTTATTCACCTGTTTCACCTCATCATGTAGGCAGTTGATCATCTCACATCATCACAGGAAGGGTCGGTATGGTACACTAAGATGTTTTGAGGGAGCTCACAGTCACATAACTCGTATTGCCTTATATTGTTATAATTGTGCTTTCATTATTAATTATTGTCGATCTCTGAGTTTGCCCAACGTACAAATCGAACTTTATCACAGGCATGTATATACAGGAAGCAAAACTATAGTATTTACAGTGCTCTCTCCAATACTCCGGGGGTTCAGGCAGACACCGGAAATTTTGGAACACAGCTCCCTCGAATAAGGAGGATGCCTGTATAACGGAAGAATACATTTAGGACAGTGAGGGCAGTACCCGTGTTTTCTTCTTTTCCTCATACGTGACCTTCCCAGTAGCCTGCCAGAGGTGCCCAGCGCCTCGGGGAGGATTAGAGTTGAAACGAGGCACAAAGAGAAAGTGAGCATGAAGCCGGACTAGGCTCCCTGAGCCTACAGCAGGAGAAAAGGGTTTCTAAGTTCTGCAGGCTGTTCTTTATGTATTAAGTAGAAAGCCTGGAGGTCCCAGCTGCGAGGTTTCCTCTAAGCTGGTGTAGGGTAGAGAGGATGCAGAATGCGACAAGAAGGTGAGCTTGAGCCAGACAAGAGGGACACGGAGGGGGGCGCGGGACGGTGCTGGCTGAGAATGCGGTCGGGTTCCATGGGGACCTGGTACCACTGGCAGCCCAAGCTGGACTCGCAGAGAGAGAGAAGAAAGAAACTCCTTGGGTCAGCGGAGATGCTGACTGATGCTGCCCCTCCCCTGTCACCTGTGCTTTTGGATCCTAGGACCCAACCGCCTCGGCATCGGCTGCCCCCAGTATTGAAATGGCAGTGACACGGGCTCAGGGAGCACTGGGCAGGCCTGGACTAGCACCCCAGGCTCCTCGACTTACGGCTGGGTGGAAAAGAACCAGAAGGGAGCTGAGAGCGGCTGGTGAACTTGCCAACGGGTCAGCCCTATAGCCAGGAACTGTAGAGCAGCCAGCTATGCTGGGGTCACCAGGGGGTGGCGGCTAGACCTCCAGGCAGCAGCCCCGGGAGTGGGGACCCAACGGCAGAGCCCAGAACAGTCCCCATGCAATGACCTGACGTGGGACCACCAGCCACAGGACTGGAGGGCTTGTCGCAGGCAAGATGGTCCATCCCCTACATGCCTTAGACCGGCAGGCCTCGAAGGCATAGCCACCCTGCCCCCCCTGCAGCCTAGCAAAGAGGGAGAGGGAGGAGGAGTGGCCTCTGGAGAGCAGAGACAGCCCTGCAGCATCTCTGACCTTTGAAAAGTCAGGTACTTAGCTAAAGGATGAGATGCACTTGAACTAGGAAGTTTAACTCTCATTTGCCCGGCAAGACGAGGTCAGGCGGGGTGTTATTTGTGTATGTGTGTGTGTCTGTGCCTCCAGTTGGACACTGTGTACGTTTGGAGCCCCTGCCCCAGCTTGGAGCCCAGCCCCTGCCCCGGCCAAGGGCAGCCCTGTGGGGCCGGGTCTCTCAGGCAGGAAGTGTGGCAATAGCGGCGGCCCAAGTTCACCCCACAGCTATCTCTGAGGGGCAGGTTTGCAGAGCAAATGAAGAATGTAAACAGGATTGGGGGAAGATTGTTTAAGGGCTTTGGGCAAACAAAGTTCCCCAGCCCCGGGGGCTCCCCTGGAAGTGCCTATTGACAGGCAAACAAAGGATGCGCTAATTTACCCTTTCACCGAGGCCCTGCCCCTCGGGACCCTTGCCCCTCCCCAGTGTCCTCTGGCTGCACCTCTAGTTAACCTTGATAATGCTGGGAGCAGAGTATCTGCCCTTTGTGTCCCCTCCCTCCCAGTTCTCCCCCCCAAGGTGAGGGTGAATTAATGAGGTGTCCATGTGACCCGCCCGCCTCTGTTTAATATGCAGCAGAGGTCACAGTCGCTGAAGCCCGCGTTGTCCAGGCTTGTCCAGTGGGGGAAGAAATGGCTGATCCGGGTTTTATGTTTCTATTAATACCTGAGCACAAACGCACTGTGACTCAGCTTCGTCCTGCCCGGTGCCCAGGGGCCGGCTGCCTCCCTCCTCCAGCCCGGGACCTGACCCCAGGGGTCCCCAAGGGATTGGGGGAGAAGAATGGAGTACCGGGGGTCCAAGCAGGTCTCAGATCCTGCAGCCCACTGAGACCCTCAGGAGTGGGTTGCCAAACCAGCGATTTAAGATGCATTCCTGATGACCTTTCAGTCCGATAACAGAGTTTAGGAACTACTGGCCGGCTTCATCTTGAGCATCCAGATTCAGGGGATGAATTTGAATAGATGCAAAAAGGTGTGACCCAGCCTGCCAGTCTTCCTCAGCTGGGCGACCTTGACCCACTGCCTTCACCTTCCTTCACATGTGGAATGGGTTTGGGGGAAGGTTTAATGAGATACTCCACTTAAAACACTTGCAGAAGGCCCTACGCAAGAGCACAGTGTAGGAGTAAGGGAGGAGAGATATATAAGCATGCACACTGAAGGGTGATGCACACCCGATACAATTTGCCTGTTTGAAATGTACAGTTCAATGATTGCAACATACTTTATGACATGCAGTTTTATCAGTCTAATCATATTGGTACTGATTTCCTTTCCCTTCTACTCTGGTAGTCCTAGCCGGGAGCCACAGAAGCCGGGCTCCTGCATGCCAAGGTTTCAACCCTCTTCTTCTTCTTCTTTTTTTAATGTTTTTTAAAATTTATTTTTGAAAGAGAGAGAGAGAGAGAGAGAAAGAGACAGCGTGAGCAGGGGAGGGTCAGAGAGAGAGATACAGAATCTGAAGCAGGCTCCAGGCTCTGAGCTGTCAGCACAGAGCCCAACATGGGGCTCAAACCCACAAACTGTGAGATCATGACCTGAGCAGAAGTCAGACGCTTAACTGACTGAGCCACCCAGGTGCCCTTGAATCCTCTTCTGAATACAAAGGCAGGTGGGATCCTGTCTTTTCCTCGTGGCCGTGTCTCTTATAAGCACCCTGGCTTTCTGTCCCCTCCCTGTGCTGGGAGGACCACAGCAGAAGGCCAGGCGCAGTTTGAGGACTGTGGGTCACCAGGCCTGAGCAGGTGGCCGTGCCCACACCCTGTCTGTGGTCCCCAGGTGGCTCTCAGGGACTCAATGGGTTCCAGGGACAGGGATGTGCCTCTCTCCATCTCCATCTCTCCAGGCATCCTGCCCTTCCCTGGATCCTGAGGATGAGCACGAAGTGTCCTACCCTTTTCCTGTGGCTTCTTCGTGTGGTATCTGGACTCCACAGCACAGTTCTGTGAGGACCTTGAGGCAGAAGAGATGGGAGGGGGTGTCGGAGCATCAGGGCCACTGTGCTGCCCCCCCACCCCGCCCCTTCTGGCAGGCCTGAGCTGGGCTGTTTTTATTTCAAGATGTCCTTCAGCAGCTGCGACAGTCTGCTCCTCCCCCCTTTTCTTGGGACCTGATCTCTGAGTTGACCATGCTCACTGCTCTGGCTCTGGGATTTGTGCGTGTGCCGCGTGTGCGTGTTTCGACAGGACTATATACGTGCGTGTAGCCCATATGCAGGAACGTGTGCGTGGCTGGCACGTGTCTGACTGTGCGGCAAGCACACACGCACAGGGACCCTCCTGATTTCCAGCGCGGGTACAAGCACCTGCCCGAATACATCCGCCGAGGCATGTGGATATGCGAGGGGGGTGTGTGTGCACAAGAAGACTCCATTTAAACAAACTCTCTGGTGTTGCCAGGTGAGGAGCCGCAGCTGTCAGGTCACGTTTCAGAAACACCGACCGCCAGAGACCGGACACGGAATTCGGCTTTGCTTTGCTGCATTATCGCATCTAATCGTTTCAACTTAAGGAGCCATTATTATATTCTCCGTTACAGATGAGGGGTCCAAGGCTCCAGGAGTCATCACTTGAACTAGCATAACCGGATCTGACTAGTTCTTTTTTTTTTTTAATGTTTTATTTATTTCTAGGAGAGAGAGAGAGAGAGAGACAGCGTGAGCAGGGGAGGGTCAGAGAGAGAGGGAGTCACAGACTGAAACAGGCTCCAGGCTCTGAGCTGGCAGCCAGCACAGAGCCCGACGTGGGGCTCGAACCCACGAACTGCGAGATCAGGACCTAAGTGAAAGTCGGACGCTTAGCCGACTAAGCCACTCAGGCGCCCCGGATCTGACTAGTTCTAAAGCCTTTGGCTTTTGTTAGTCCGCGTTGTCTGCCTCCAATGACTAGAAACACACACACACACACACACACACACACACAGAGCACATTTTATGAGCTCGCATGCAGTGCCAGGGGGTTGCTTTTATTGTCTGCGAAGACATCTGGAGCATAGTTTTTGCTGGGGAGGTCGCTGAAGGGCTGGCTTTGAGACAACCTGCCCCAAAGGGTAGGCAGGCCCACGGACTCCAGGGTCCTGGGGCAGCATCGTTCAGAGGCTCTCCAGTGAGAATGGGCGCACTTTACCCACAGGACAGGCTAGGCCTCTACTTTGAGGACCCCCGATTGAACACTTGCCCTTGGCAAGAGAACAGCCCCACGTAGGAGCCACGTGGGAGGGCTCCCCTCGGACTTGCCTCTTCTCTGCCAGTGTTAGAGGGACCCTGTTGTATCCAGTCCACTTCCCTAGACTTAAGCAGCCTCAGGAAGGGAGGGAGAGGGGGAGGCCCTACCCCGGAAAGCCCCTTAGACAATAAACAGCTGTGCTTTGTGCCTGTTGAACCAAAGAGGCTCACC
>NW_027528725.1:1805529-1805748 GCF_008692635.1 Crocuta crocuta
TTTTAAACCATCTTTCTCTCTTGTTGACCATAAAATATATCCGCCCTGGAGATGGTGGGGGCTGTGAGCCAGCCTCAGGAGCCCCTTTGGAGAGGTGTCAGGTCACCCCAGCCATAAATCGGTGTGCGACGAGGCCTGAACTCAGGCCCTGGTTGTATAGGATCATGATGGGCCAGAGTAGGCATCCCAGGATCTGGGCGGGGGGGGGGGGGCTCTTTG